>NW_019729223.1:2023929-2090622 GCF_002891405.2 Cryptotermes secundus
TAACATCAAACTAACTTGTGAGTGACATGAAGCCATAAAATTGAAGTACAAAAAACTCGCATGCCATCTCAAAGTTGTCGTTAAGAGTTCCAAGCACTGTACATGACACATGAATGGTAAGCGATGACGTAACGTGCTGACTGCGCGTTCTGATAAAGCCAACTCCATAAGCACGGATAGGATGAATCACGGCAGTCAAGGACAAACAGAGATAATTCCTCTCAGCTGATAGGTATAATCCGTGGACCCGCTAGAAGACCACACTATTCTCGGGCCATTATCTCCGTAACCGTTCAACTTTGGACATAGGTGTTTTGGGTTATATCGGCATACTTTAACATAAGGAACACCCTCCCGAAGTTTGGCACATTCCTCCTGGGACACCCTGTATATAAGGGTATGATGTGTTCTCTGCGCGGTCCGTGCAACAGCTGCATGACATAACAATAGAAGAACTGTTGGAAGCAGTGTTTTCTATGCGGTCTATGCTGAGGTGTTATAAGCAGAGCAAGTCTAGAGTTTAGTTAGGTGGGAGACAGTTGCCAGACAGTAAGGGCATGAACACAGAAGCTGACAAAGCTACAGTGTTGGAAGCTATTACCAGATGACTGGTGATGACACAACAGACTGAAAAGACTTATTGTGTGCTGTAGTCAATTGTATATTGTGTGAATTAACAACAGTGCTATGATTACTAGTGGTTATGTTCTGTAAGAGTCCAATAAATCCAGTTACCAATCCAAACCAAATCTATAGTCACTCATACACATGACAATATTTTAATTGATAATTCCACGTAAAAATATGCAACATATCTGACCATGAGGGCAGTGCTGGAGCAATAAAACAATGATGGCTGACATCACTTCTTATTGGTACCTAATGGTATAAGTTTAACACCAAAGTAAAAGGATGCCATTTATGTCCCGGAGAGAAGACTTGGTTCTCCTGTTATGTCACAGCAAAAACATGGTCTTTCTTTTATAGTGCCAGAACGGGAAATAACAGCTGAGACTTATTCTCACAGATCTGGCTCAGCATAGTAATTCAGAGCAATCAGAAACTCTAAGGGATATACTGCCTCAGGACAGCATCAACTGTAATTGAAGACTCAAAGGTCCATCTGCTACAGTTCATGCTTAACACACACCATAAACACCAGTCAGCGGTATTTTTTTAAAATGTTGGATTAACTGTGGGAAGAACAACTCAATATTTTAAACTAAGTTTTATCTGCAGAAGCATTATGAAGCTTAAGACCTCAATTATAAATGGAATTACTGGGGATCATCAGTGTGGGTTTCAATGTAATATCAACCACTGATCAGATTTTTTGCATTTATTATATACTGGAGGAAAAATAGGAGTACAATAAAACATTACATCAGCTATTCATAGACTTCAAGAAAGCCTATGGTTCAGTTAGAAGAGAAGTGTATAATATTCTCAAAGAGTTTGGCGTATCCATGAAACTAGTTAGGCTGATTAAAATGTGTTTAAATGAAATGTATAATGTCTGTATAGGTAAATGTTTGTCTGATAATTTATCTATACAAATTGATCTAAAACAAGGTGCTTTATCTCCACTGCTTTTCAGCTTTGTTTTAGAATATGCTATTAGGAGGTCCAGGAAAACCAGGTGGGAGTGAAATTAAATGGGACACATCAGCTGCTGGTCTATGCTGATGATATGACTCTACTGGGAGATAATACAGATACCATAAAGGAAGACACAGGAACTTTAACACTAGAAGGGAGGTTGGTCTAGAAGTAAACGCAGAGAAACTAAGTATCAGTTGGTGTCACATCACCAGAATGCAGGGCAAAACAATGACATAAAGGTAGCTAACAGATCCTTTAAAAATGTGGCACTGTTCAAATATTTTTGAATGACTGTAACAAGTCAAAGTTTGATTTAGGAGGAAATTAAGAGGAGACTGAAATCACATAATGCTTACCACCATTCAGCCCATAAAATTTTGTCTTCTCGCCTGCTGTCTAAAAATTTAAAGATTAGAATATACAAAACTATAATTTTGTCTGGGGTTCTGTATGGGTGAGAAACTTGGTCTCTGACATTAAGGGAGGAATACAGACTAAGGGTGCTTGAGAACAGGGTGCTGAGAATATTTGGACCAAAGAGGTGAAGTGACAGGAGGTTGTAGAAAACTGCACAATGGGCAGCTCCATACTGTGTACATTTGACCAAGTGTAATTAGAACGATCAAGTCAAGGATGAGATGGGCAGGGTATGTAGCACGAACAGGGAAGAGGAGGAATGCACATAGGATATTGGTGGAAAAGCCAGAAGGAAAGAGACTATTAGGAAGAACGAGATAGGCGGATGCATAATATTAAAATGGATCTTCGGAGATATAGGATGGGGCGGTACGAACTGGATTGATCTGGCTCAGGATAGGGACCAGTGGAGGGCTCTTTTGAACACGGCAATGAACCTTTGGCTTCCATAAAATTCTGGGAAATTCTTGCGTAGTTGCACAGCTGGGGGCTTATCAAGAACTCAGCTCCATGAAGTTAGTTAGAGACCTCAATTAGAATTCTCTAAGCCTGATATAAAAAATTCTCACTCTTAACTCATAATTACTTGCAATAATTAATTTTTATCTTACCTCACAGGAATGATTAATGAACCTTGCAGCATTTCCTCTCATTGTAGCATCCACAACCAACTGATCATCTATACGGAACATGTAGCAGCCAATATCTTTAGATTCATAATATTTTTCCCGTTTGTCTGTCAACATGGAGCGAATCACCTCTCCTGCATATTCTATTACCATCTCTCCGGCTTCTATGTCCCGGAGACAAAACAATCCTCGGCCATGTATATTGGAACGATAAACACCTACTGCTTCTTTTGAGGTTTCTTTAAGATGTCGGAAACGCATCGCCATTGGAAGATTTGAACTGGTAGCTCGCCTGTAAATATTTTTGTTCATGTCACACGTGATATAGAAAAACATTAGGGATGGACAACTTGAAAAATCATGCTAAATAATGGTTTCAAAGCAAATACAGATATAAATTATTGCTCACGGCTTCTCTGATATATGGAAAATACTGCTCATATGGGAACAGCATTCCATTGTATAGTAGGATAATGCAGCCAATTAAGCAATTACAGATGACAAGTAAAATGCATAACAAGTGTGCAGTCATTTGACACAGACCTCTATAACCTCACCTTCAACACTCTGGCACAGAGGGCAAGCCTGAATTCTTTATACATACATATAAAGGGACAAAGAGAATATGACAATATTAACAGAATATCACTATAAAGAATCCTAACTACTTAAAATATGGACATAAAGTGACAGCTGATATAAGTATTGTACTAATCATCAGGGTTATATTTGTAATTAAACTGTAATATACTGAGAACAGAATGGGAATTCCATCATGTCACTGGATCAGCATGCCTAAATAATGCCATCAACCTAATTGGTTTTAGGTTGCCCTCTTCTGGGCAAGTCATCACTGATTTTTTGCTGCAAGAGGAATCAATGTAATTTATAATGTACATATAATGAGGAAACAAAGTGTTTTGCAAAATATGACAGACAAATTGAAATATAATCCCGGAGAAGAGACATAAAAGTTCTCAAACCGCAAAAATTCCTCTTCCAGGAACATTTCCTTCATCATATAATTAATGCATCAAACAACCACACAATTTGCAAACACTATTTAAAATAGGGGGAATAACATAAAAAATAACTGCAGAAAAGAATTTATAATGGAAATTTTGAACCTTATGGAACTGATAAATATGATCATTCTAATTAGTAGGTCTTCAGTGGACTCATACTTTAACGATGCTTGATCAACTCCATGGAACAAAACTGTTTTATCATGAACTGAGAACAAGGCAGGAAACAGAAGTGGCTTATTTCAAAGTGCATTCCAGCATTTGCCTGAAAAGACCAAAGAAACACACAAGAAACCTCAATGAGGCTTAAAACTTACATAATACATTAGCTCATAACATTGAGTATAATCAACATACTTCCTGATTAAGTTCTGTCTTCTGTGATATGATGTGTAAACTGATGAAAGTCAACCAAGAAACCAATGTCAAGCAGCTGTCAGTTGGCTTTCACCAGTTTAAATAGCATTAGATCTCAGGAGACAGAACTTTTCTAACCACTACAAGAACCTTAAATACTACAAAGTACTTCCTACTGACACTCTGTAGCAACATCCAATGAAAATACCTGTTGCTGATGGTGGATTCACTGTCAGCAGACAGCATAAACTTTGGTGGTTGTCGGTGCCGTGAAGCCAGCCAGCTGAACATGTCATACGGAGCTCGTGTCTTAAAAGGTTCACATCGGACACAACCTGATGGGTTCTCTCGAGGCAGAGCATCTATATCTTCATCAGGTCCAGGTGGGCGAAGCTTGTGATAACGTGGTTTGTACTTGATGCAACGCCCAACACCTGGCAGTTGCTCGACTAGATATCGCAGAGCATTGTGCCGGAACCCTAACATTTGCAAACCTGCAGAAGTCACATTGAAAGGATTCTCTGGTAACCGTGGCATCTTGTGCAATTCCCTTGCTTTCTGCACTGCTTCAAACACTTTCTGCCATACTTCTGTGATGGAAGATGATGTACAAGTAAAGCCATCCTGTGAGTGTACTTCATATGTGATGGTTGGTGAGACATTACTACCTAATAAGTTTTCCTCCTGGAAAGGAGGTATCTTTCCATTCTGAAGATGTGATGCGTCTGTTGTACCATTTTGTGTATTCATTTTACTGTCGGTCTGTATACCAGGTGTACTTGGAAATTGTTCCTCCTTTTGTTTCTCATTGAGAGCAACCATGCGAGGTTTTATTTTCACAGCTTTCACCGACAATGGCTGATTAGATACTGCACCCATCTTTGGCGTATCCATCAGTTTAGACTGATGATTCTGATTACTGATCTTATAGTAACCATCCTGTGCTTGTTTCTGGAAAACTAATTTCAATGAATTCGGTTGTTTATTGCTATTGTTGTTCCCAGTTTTATTTTGTGGTATAGGAATTATGGTAACTCTACTTTCAGTTCCTTGGTCTGATATGTTATTAGCTCTCTCAACCGTAACTGATTCCTTATTTGTTTTAAGCACTGGCTGTGGAATGCCTACAGATGGATTTAGCTTCAATGGAAAGATGTGATTAATGGTGTGAACAGGAATCTCCACATGGCTGTTTGTTTTAAACGTTTTTATAGCAGAATCTGATGCCTGATTATGCACAGCAGAATTTATATTTGTTGAGACTGGTACATGAATTTTTATAAATTCAGCTTTATGTTGTACTAGTGGTTGTGTCAATGGCTGTGCCTGTGGAGGAATGCAAGGAAGAGGTGGGGGTGGTGGTGTTGGTGGGGCTGGTGGGGGCCGCTTTGCAGGAGGTAGAGGAGTTCGTACTGTTGGAGTGCATGGAGCATTCCGACTAATATGCGGCATATTTATTCTTACATTCTGACAGGTACTGGGCGGAAAATTCTCAAAGTCCCCATTTGGAGGCATATATGAGTCAGGGCTGCTGTATTCAGGATAAGACCATGGTACATTATGCACTGGAGGTGCTTGTGTTTGAGGTATGACATGGGGGGGTGGCTGAGGTGCAGCTGGAGATGGAAGATTCATGGGTAATGATGATGATGCACAGGCCAGCATGTCTGCCCTGGCCAGCCCAGACTCTGGAGGGAGCTGTGTAGCCTGAGGATTCACGATCACAAAACCGGATGGGACATCCACGATTGGTTCCACCAACTTGCTTGCCTGAAACACCTGAGTAGTTGTAGCAGAGAAGCTGCTACTTGCTGCCATCATACCTGGCATTGTAGCTGACACAAACTGGCTTGATGACATCACTGTGTTACTTACAATCGTCTCCAGGCCATAATACATAGGTTGACTAGTCAAATACATGCCACCTGTCTGGTCTGTGTACATCTCAAGTGCAGGAGTTGAGCCTAACACAACCTGCTCAGCAGCTACACACTGGATTGTTGCTGGTGGAGTTTGATGTATGAGTGTCCCAATCACAGCTGGCTGAGGGGTTGCCAACTGAACACTGGGGAGTACTGAGATGCCACCATTCTGCAGACCAACATAACTCTCAGGGGAAGCCTGCAACTGGAATGTCCCTGGCACCAGAGAATTTGGAGCTGTGGTTAAGTATGGGGCCTTACTGTATCCATTGTTGTGGGCATCAATAGTGGCAATGTACTGCAAACTCTGGCCTGTCTGCTGTTGTAACGCTTCAACAAAAGCTGGCACCATGTTCGGGGACGGAACTTGTTGCATTATCACAGTTGGTGTTGCAGGCTGCTGGCTGGGGTGTGTTTGACATGGCACAGAGTGTTGGGACTGGTGAGAATGAGGTGACAGGTTCATGACTGTAGTTGGATTGTCCTTCCGTGAAGATCTATGAGCATATGTTCTCGAAGATGGTCGTCCCCTTGGTCTTCCATTTACAGCATGTAATCTATATGAAGACTGTGCTGTTTTTGGCTGTGACTGATTTGAAGGTGAATGAGATGATAATGATGGGGAGGAAATCAATTCAGATTTACTTTTCTTATTTTCTGTAATTATTTCTTCTTTCCTCTGTTTCACAGTATCATTTTCAAGCTTCACTGTAGGACTACTAACATTCTGATGATTTACAATGGGAAACTTTGGTTTCTTACTTCCTTCTTCCTCACTTGATCGTGTATTTTCTGAATCGCTCTCACTGGTGGACAAAATGAAATCACTGCTGCATGTTGGCAAGTGACGTTCAAAACTGGATCGGGTACGATATGTACGATGGCAGCGATCACATTTCACAGGTTCTTCCTCACATGCAGTCCTATCAGTTAATGCATTATGTAAGTTCTTGACAGGAGCTGCTGAAGGGAAAGGGCTCAGGTCATCATCCACATGCCTTCTTGGAGAACCTCCCTCACTGCCACTACTACTACTGGAATCAACGGCACCATCCAGCTGCAGTATCCGAGGTTGTGAACGTCCATGCCACAAAAGGCACTTGTTCTCTTTCCCCTCCTCCTTCTGGTGGGCAGACCTCCACCGGCCCACAGATGCTGCAACCTCACTAGATGCAGCATCTCCTTCCAGGCGGTACTTTAGTTCCCGCACACTGTCGGCAACAGATGACCCCATACCAGGTGTTCCAGATCTTGCCAGTGCTACAAGAACACCCTCTGGAAGTCTCAGCTCCTGAAGCATATGTGCCCTTTCACTATCCACAACCATTACCAGGCTACTGGCACCTTCGCCTCCACTCCTTGGCACTGTCCTTGTACCTTTCCGTCGCTTAGCAGAATTGTTCAGTGTGCCATCCAGCTTGCAGCTCCATGTCAAACTGCATGATCTTTGATGACTTCTTCCACTGCTTCCAGTTTTTTTACTGACATGCTGTGGAATAACTTCTGATTTACTCCTTTTTAGTTCTCTTGCACTATTCATCTGAACGGATCCCTTCATACACACATTTTGGAACAAGTCTTCGACCAACTCATGGACTTGTTCTCTAGAGTCAGAGCACTGATGAAACCAGAGATCTGTCTGGGTTCCCAACTCTGATATGGATTGTTCATGTTTCTTACCATTCATCAGCTGTTCACATGAAGACACTTGCTCAACTTCAGTGTCTAGGATCCCATCCTCACTTGACTCTTTCTCTTCTTTGGGAACCTCTGATCCAAAGCAGATGTCACCTTTTGGATCCACAGCTGCCATGTCTTCATAACTCATAAGTTTTGGGAATATATCCTGCATTGATATGCCATCCAACAAGTCATGAGGAAGATCTTCAAATATCGCATCCTTCAGTTCTGGTGGCAAGAGATCTGCTGTATTTTGAGGGTCTGATAAACAGGTGTCATCTACATCCTTGCTGCAAACTGCATCTAAAAGCTGGTCCATTACCTGTCTGGCAACATTTTCTTCTGCTGTCTTATTAGGCTGTTTCTTCAGATCTTGTGTAACAAGTGCTTCAGTTGGAAGCTGATTCATTTTTGTTCTTAAATTTTCCAAACTGTCTATTTTCTGTCCTGTACTGTTTTGACGAGAGATTATCAACTGTTGATGCCATCGAGATACTTGTTCTAGTTTCTGTTTAACCAGCTTCTGTTCTTGTGTGTGATCAACTGTGAGATTCTTTCCCATGTCTAAGATGAGCTGAGGCTCTGCAGTCTGCACTGTTGTCCTCACATAATATTGCACGATCCTCCATGGTTCCACCGATGACCAATACAGTCTTGTGCACTGAAAATCAGTAGGCACTATGATGTCACTATGATCTGATGCAGAGACAAATTCTCCGATGTTTTCAATCAGTAAAGAACCAATCATGAACTTCACTTGATAAGGTTCTGCAAATTTCTTCTTCTTACGATCTAGTTCCACGTAAATAGGACGACGGATATCAAACTCGATATCCAGGTGAAGTGGTTTTCCTGTTGCTTCTGTAAGATGAGCTGAACAGAACACTGTCTTATCATCCATGAAAGCACATCCAATTCGCCGTGCACATGGAAAATGGAAGGTCTCTGCACAATTGCGAGCACAACAACCAACACTTGCTCCCTTCTTACCACAAGCATAGCAACGAATCATGCGGCCCCTGGACACAGCACTATGAACATTCTGCAGAGAACCATCAATCTCTTCAAATACTTCAGCTGACCAAAGAGCACAGTTAGCATGTACCCATTCATTCTGTCCACAGTACAAAAGACGACCCTCTTCCACTGGCAAACCATCACCCACACCTTTACAGAGAGTGCAAGTTCGCAAATCTTGAACTGTAAACCCACTGTAGTAATATTCATCATTCTTGCCTGCTGCACACTTGGGTGTCACATGAATGGAATCTTCAGTGCCTCCTATATTTCCTGTCACATGGATCTGTTCTGTAATCAGTTCTTCATTAACTGAATGATCCTGCTGTATCTGAGTAGGAACAGACGGTAAACTTTCCTCATGACATGGTCTTCCTTCCTTCCAGTTGATGGATACTCGAGCATATTTAGGATCAAACCAGGGAAATACTTCTTTGAGTGTGTGGTGATATGTTTCTAATAAATCAGAGCTCTGAGCTCTAGCAATCAGCTGTTCCATTTCTTGATGAAACTGAAGCAGTGATGAATATTCATTGGCATTCACTTTCTTTTTAATAGAGAGAAGTGTAGGAGATGGTTTAGTTAACATATGCTGGTCTAAACAATAACATTCTTTGGTACTTTCACTAGTAACATTTTCAGACATGTCACAATTCATTTCAGAACATTTTTCTACATCAACAGAGCCACTGTTCCTATATGCAAGTTCTAGAAGTTGTGAAGACTGAACTGAAGGTGAAAACACTGCTGCTTCTGAAGTTTCTTCTTTTGTACATTCTTGCTCTTCTTCTATAAAATTTGGTTTCAATTCATCATCTGTACTGCCAATTCCAGAATCACTTGCTGGTGTAGCCATTGAAACCACTTGTACTTTAGCAGGTGATTTTGAGCTGCACTCACTAAATGTTGAATCAGGTGAGAAACCAGTGTCATTATCTTCTATTTTAACTGTGAGTGGTAGCTTTGACAGTGTTTTTGGTGCACAGTTTTCAATGCGAACTGAACACTCACGTATATTGTACTTCTCTCTGAGGTGTCTCAAGGTGTTACTTATGCTAATGTTGGAAGATAATGACTTTTCTGCAGTACTCTTTGTGCCAGCTGGATTAACTGACGCATCTTTTGTACTAGAGGAATCAGGCAAGGAACCTTCAACATTTAAAGACAATTTCTTTTCAGTCTCTGGCACTCCTGCACTAACCAAAGAATGTGTCATCGGTAATTGTGGTTGTGATACATTACTTAGGAGAGTACAAATTCTTTCAACTTTACGCTGATTTCTTTCTGTCTCATCTAGCTTTGTTTCAGGAGGATGAACTGTTATATCTGAAGAGATTATTTCATGCTGAGATGACAGTAATTCTTCCTTCTTTGAGTTAAGAGCAATTCTCATGTCTTCCCTCACACAATCTGACTGGTCATCAGTCTCAGCCTCTCTGTCAGAAATCTCTTGAAAATCCAGCCTCTTTGCCACTAAGGCAGATCTACATAAACACTGTTTTTTGGGACTCCATTTCAACATGGCACAGGCTTTACGATTCTTACTCAAAGACTTCAACACTCCAAGGTAACCTGCTTTCAGCTCCTCCTCTACAGCAAGCCACCAAGGAGCTGGAGGAATTGCACAGCACATCCTGAAATGAAAATCATTTACATAAAAATAACAGGAGACAAATTATACAAAATGTAAAGACAAAATTTATAACACTCAACCACACTAATTTCAAGCCATATATACTTTTTTGATAAGAGCTGCGTTAAGGGAATATTCAGGAGAGTTTTAAATGAACAGAGATATTTTCTTGAGCTAGAGTGTGGCAGTGTGAAAATTATTACCTGACCTAAAATTCCACTTCCTGTTTTCATTATCAACTAGGCACGTGCAGCCACATTTTCACAGTGCGCTAAAGTGAATTTACTATGTATACCCAATTGGAAGTCAATTCAAAATGTAAAACATCACACTAAAACATAGCTGCACAGAAAAAGTCATTTTGAGTTGATTTAATATTATCACTACAAACAAATTATACATGTAGACATTTACTGACTTAGTTTCTTTCCTGAAGTCACTACTAGCCTACATTCAGCTTCTTTAGTCTCACTCTGGTCTCAGCTTCTATTTCTTTACAATTCCAATCTTTTTTCTCATTCACTACTCATACTGTCCCACCAATTTCAACAGATATACAGCAGGTTTTAAATTCTTTGACTGTCACATCTAGAGGGACTTTCTTTCCTGTCCTGTTTATTTGTAAAAGACAGAACCATAACACACCTGCAAATGAACTCAACAGATTCTGGAAGATAACTCAGCACCTGGTATTTTTCATCAGATAACCCCTCACACTTTGCATGCACCCAGCATTTGCACTGTCCACATTCCATCATCTGTAATATACACAAATAAATTAGCATGAGGAACAAAGGTGACACCTGGAGGTGAGCAACAAGGACTGAAGTCGGAATTCCAAATTCAATGTTCAGTATCTAAACTTAATATTTTCACCCAAAACTTTGTGTCCAAAAAACCATTTAATTTCACTGAATTCGAAGTTCTAATGGTGGTGACTATGTTGAGTTTTTATTTCCTTGGACATGTCATGTAGTATGGTGAAAGTCAACTTTTGTTTTGAAGAAACATATTGAGTTTTCTATGTCGAAGAGTAAGCCAAACAAACTGGCCAGGGAGATGCTCTGCTTGCTGCCTGCTTCATGCTAGCTTCTTGCTTGGCTCCCTTGAATGAAGCATAATTTTATACAGACTGAAAATATGGTATTCATCTTTTTCAAATTCCTTGTCTAAAAGTAGAGGAGGCTAAATTATGTGAATAGATACAAGTTAAGATTTAATAATTTCTTTTACCTTAGTGTCATAGTCATCATCTTCATAGCACCTTTGACAGAGAGGACAATAATTTCCTTTCTGTCTCAGCTTAAAGCATATTTTGCAGAGGGGGAGATTTCCAACAAAGAGAGTTACATCTGCTGATCCACAACTTTTACAGCGTAAACAAGAAGAGCAAACCTAAAACAACATACAGAAATCTGGTAAGTGGGTGAGGGGGTAAATATTCATAAAAGGAAAGGGCCATGGAGACACTAAAGGACATTTTTTAGTCTGGTACCTAAATCATTTGATAACAGTGGGGCTAGACACAAGTAGGTTCCAATATGTGGAATACTCTTCATGCACTATGTTGTTTACAGTACCATTTTATATTATACTTGTACAAAGATTGCTGAAATTTCAATTGGAAATTCCTGAGCATCAAATCTATTGCAAACACAATTTTATGGATATGCAACAATTTCTGCCTATAAACAGGAAACTAGGACAAAAATACATAACCCCAATTAAGCAGTACATAGTTCACTGTAATCTATATAAATAAAAACGTAAATGTTGGTTTGTTCCCCCTCGAAAATCTACGAAAGTTCTTCACCGATTGCTTCAAAATTTTGACACAACATTGCATTCGAATGTGCACGTTTTTATATACCCATTATATAGATGTCACACCTGTGACAGGTAAAAACATGCGTATTTTGAAAAACAGAATTGGAATTTGGAATTCAGAAGAGTCACCCCTGTGGAAACGCTAGAACCGACTGTTGCATAGGAAGTAACAATAGCGATACTGTATCGAATCTCCATGGTTACGACGAATACATGGAGCGTTCCCACAGAGACAACGCAATAACAATGGGTCGTTGCGTAGGAATCGCGGAATCAACCAAGCAGCGTTTCCGCGGTTATAACAAGGGCTCATTTGCATAGCAGCGCTATACCCAAACACGATACATGCATTACTGATGCGTGCAACACGTCACATCCATATTGGAATTGAGCTGTGTCATTTACTATAGCGCTCATTTCGTGAGTACAGTTTTTTTTTCTTCTTTCATTGTTTTTCATTTCGTTTTCTTAACTGTTTTCCTTATTTTTCAGTGCAATTGGCGGTGGAATTGAGCTGTGTCAATTGATCTGCGTTTGAATTGAAATATTACATTAGTATTTTTTATTTTTTTTGTTTCTGCTTTGTTTTTCAGGTCGTGTTCTTTCCTTTTTAATGTTTTGCAATTTTATATGTTTTTGTAATAACTTTCTTTCTTCTTCTTCAGTGTAATCGATCTGCTTTAGTTCATCCAAATAATGCCTCGCAGAAGCTCAAACTTAGATCATCGTACTCACGGAGCGGAAGCCGTGCGACGAGTAATTGCAAATCAAACTGGGGAAGAACTGGCAGACTAAGCCACAGCAACGCGTGGCTGGGTACAGCTAGTATCAAATACATAAATCTTGTGATATACAGTGTACATATAATAGGACACTAAATTTACTGTAATACTGATAACCCAAGCACATCTTCCAGTGCCATTTAATGCTGCCATCTTCTGTTCCTATTTATAACAGCTATCAATTCATAACTAACACACAGAATCACAAGTGTTTGGTCACATCTCCTGGTCCTATTCATAACTACTTCCTACCATGATAAGTAATGACATGACAGCAAGTTCAAGCCTTTTACATACAATTGCAGCATATTCTAATAGATTATGTTAAATTACTTAACCAAGTTTTTTCAGAGTAAAATACACTGTAAAGAATTACAATGCCATCATAGAAACAGGAAATACATAAATAAATTCGCATAGGGGGGAGTGGAGACCAGTTGGGTTCACTCGGCATGTCAGCCACTGGTTGGCCTATTGTGCCTGCCCTGGGTGATCATGATGATGGAGAATTTGGGGGAATGGAGACCGGTATGGGAAACTGAAGTACTCGGAGAAAACCTGCCCCAGTGTCACTCTGTACACCACAAATCCCACTTTACCAGACTCAGGCTTGAACCAGGGCCACTGAGGCAGGAAGCCAGTGAATAACCAACCACTTGAGCTATGGTGTGCCACAGAAGCAAAAAACCTGAGATTATTTCTTCTATGGCCATATGATCTTGTGGACCGTAAAGTTTTCATCCACAGAGACCTTCATGAATGTAACTCTATTACTAACAGCCAGCAGTTGATAATATATATAATACTGCTTCAATATGAAAGTATATGTCAATTACTATCATTGACAAGCAAGACTTGTTTGTCTCTTTCTTCCTTACCCATGGTCTGTCAGGACTATGCAGCCTACCACTAAGACGATCCGCACCCAAACATTCAGTGTGGTATGTTCGATGGCAACGCTGACAACTCAACTGCTGGCCAAGACCACGCCCACAAGAATGGCAGACGGTACAACGTTGACAAACCCAGTTGTATCGCCACTCTTCATTGTTTCCATTATTACCATCAGCTAAGAAAGTGGTGTCACGAAGACCATCTTCAAGACAGAACCTATGGTAAGGTTCACAGCATGATGCACAGTGGATCAGCTGTATTAATAAACAATTTAAACATTAGTAATGATCCAGCATTTATACATATTATGAATTCTGATAAGGTAATGACAGAAGTCATCTCACAACTATAAGGTTTTCACAAAAGGTTAATCAACTCCATCCAGTGTGGTTGATAAAATGTTTTTTTCTTTCTTTCTTTCTATCAGTCATACTGGAAGGAGTTGATTAACCTTCTATAATATTGTTAATATCATGGACCAGGATGAATCAAATAAAAAATAAGGTTTTCAATTGCCTGGATTGTGGATATACAGTACTGTTTACATAATACTACAAATCTGCCTAAATATTCATGCCCTTTGGTACAGGCCAATATGAGTGGTAAATGTTGAATCATACCAACAAAATTGCATTTGCCTATTTTAACCTTACTGCTGCAATGTTCAACTGAAGTCGAACAAGCATCCATTACTCTATAATCTGATACTTGAATTTAGCCCACATTAAGAAATAACTATCTTCTTTTGCTTTGTCATTCAACTTCATCCACTGAGATATAAAAATGTATTTCTTTTGTTTTCTTTCATATTTGTGCTTTAAAAATTCTATAAATTTAAGAAAATACACAGCAAAAGGGTTAACACAGTTTTTCTTTTGATTAAGCAACACATGTTATTTAGATCTTCCAATTCAGTCTTCATTCAACAACCAGAGACCACACTGACATCACACCTGCATACAAATTGTACAAATAACAGCACCAACAACCACAGGCAGAGCATCAGTACACAAGGAATACCAACAACAAAACTACAACAGATATGTAAGGAGAAATGTGCATTGTATTATTCATCTTCAGAAAGTGAAAAAGCCAACCACTTGTATTATCTTTGCCAATTTTAACTAACTTCTAATTTTATTCTAATTTAATTAACTGGTGGTTTCCTCAATAGGGAGTTGATATAAAGAAGCAGCTCACACATAAAATATATCCCAGGATGGTCTTTTTAAAAATGAAACATGTCATATAAATAGTGAAGCAGTAAATGAAAATATGACAGTGGCAACAGCCACATGGACATCTAAACACCATGAAAGTTCCATCAGTAAGACAGAATAAACATTATGTGATCAATCAATGCAATGAGATGCTTAAATACAATATTACAAAGCATAATCTGTTTACAGCTCTGTATACACCTTATACTTAAAATGTTATACTGTTTACATATTTCACTGCAGAAATTTAACACAATGTTGCGGCTCTGAAGAGGAAACTGAATTCACACATACAATACATATACTGCATATAGCATAACAAGGATGACGCTAAGAAATTCAGTGTTAATTAACATTTTTAAGATTTTTATTTTTATTTCAAATATGAAAACATTCAGGGATGTGTAGTATTGAAATAAATGTGATATACACGTATGCACACATACATATATAATACCATAGTCTTACCTTTTCGCGACCTGCACTTCCACACAAGAAACATGTAGCCCGAACACGGAATGGCTCTGAGCCAATGAGTCCAAACCCTGTATTGCACACTTCTTCAGGATCATAACTTTCCCAGAAGTCAATAGACACAAGGTTTTGCAGTTCTGGTACAGCACGTTTCCCAAGAATTGGTAATGTTTTTGCCTGGAAGGAAACAAGATGCAATCATACATATGACATGTACCTTTTACAGATTTAGTGGCAAAGATATTGTGACGCGTTACCTTACGTCCATCGCCGCGACAACCGCTGCAGTCGGAACGGACACTTCCACGACAATGAATACGTGGAAATTGGGGAGTTTCCGCAGCGACAAATCATAGCAACGAATTGTCGTTTAGTAACAACGGATGAGATGAAACATGTTACTGGTGTATTCTATATAGAGCATTCCCATAACAACGGACTGTATGAACAGCGGTAACGGAACCGTGAGGAATGGTGTCTGGTATCCAGTCCGCATAACCCCTATATAAGCAAAGCCAGAGACGACACAGAGCATTGAGAATGAGACAATCTTGGGATAGCCGCTGCCAGAGACAGCTGAGATCCAAACACAGCCAAGGGTAATTGAGACGTCGCATTGGAGTACTGGGCCAGAAGTCAAGTGACACTGCAAGTGATAATAATTGTACGGTGTGTAAGAGTGAACGTTCAATAAAGATTCGCTAAATCCGAGACCAACATAAAGTTATTTGTCGTGTGACATACCAACACGTGACAATATATATAAAATTCTAGGTATGTGAGAATACCAAAGTTACAAAAGTTAAAATCAACCCAAACACTGTGTGGTTTTACACTGTGAGCACACATTACTTGGAAATTTTGCTTGAAACAAAAATAATTCAGCTGGAAGATATGTGACTAATTTATGTTCACTGTTAATTTAGTAGCATTTCTGTGTATAGTGTCATTGTTTTACTCATCTGTATCTTTTCCCAATTTTGTTTTGGATTTTATTACAATAATTTCAACATCTTCATTGCGAAGTATTTAAGAAATATTTACATTTAGTCATTTACCTTTGCACTGACCAAATACTTATCTACATATTTTGAAAATTTTAAGCTTGCAGGTCTTCAAATGCAGCTGAAATGATTTTTTAAATAATGGCCCTAATTACACCAGGGTACTCCGGGTATAATATTGCCAGGGATGGAAGGGTAAAGTTGGTGGCATCATCTCTGATCCCACACTTGGCTGGTCAAAGTACTATAGATGTACAGAATTCAGGTAACATAACAGGTAGGCTGTTTCCAACACTTACTTTTGCCTGCTACATGCCAGTACACATATCAGAAAACAATAAATGCATACTGAGAAACTTGTTAAAGGATGCCCATCTGATCAAAAACTTCCATATTTTACATGAAAATATTTACAGCACTTAATAAGAAGTGATCAAATTAAGATTATTATCTTCTTGGACGTAACACCATGCAGCTTGGTAGAAAAGTACCATATTTCAGAGGAACCTGTTACCTCCATCTTCATGGTAGAAGACCCTTCTACTGCAGAGACAGAGGCAGCAAGTACTTCTGAAATGTTGGTACCTTTCTACCAGACTGCAAGGTGTCAAATCCCAGATCACAACTTGAAAACCACAAATCTTACAAGTGATTAACAGCATCAATTAAATGTTCTTTGTAACGGAGGCAGTGTTTTTTGTGAGGTAAAATATATTTTTGAATGTTATTTAAACAAATTTCAGGGTTGAAAGGGATAGCATATGGAGTCCATAATAATTAAATTTCATGATGCACATACCAGAGGTGGTACTGGCAGCATTGATGATGGTGGCTGCGGTGGGACTGTTGCGGATGGTAGAGCTGAAGGTTTGATACACCTACGGTAGGTTGATGAGACTGAGGTTTCCTCATCTTGACTGTTCGATGCTGTGTCTGTAGAAGAATGAGACCTGACAGCCTCACTGCCGTCCATACTCTCAACATCAACAGATGCTGACACCATCTTTGTAGATCTGCTGGCATCCACAACACCATAACTCTGAGAATTCCTAGGGGTATCAAGGTGGTCATTTAGTTAATTCATCTCTATCCAGCAACACATATTCTGGATACAAATTGTGTTATGGTAGCTATAAACTTCAATATTTTAAAAAACACATGAAAACTGTAAAACATGTAACAGTTACTGGGTTAATAAATTAACAATAATAAAGAAATTTGATGGTCAGTGTTTGACTTAGTAAATACTAACTTTTCTGAATCATGTACTTTGACTGCAGAACTATTAGGATCTGTACAATCCACACAACAGGAACTCTTCGGTGTAGCTTTGATGACTTCTGTAACAAGACAAAATAGTATACGGAATTAGCATGTATTAAAATAAGCAATATGCTGAAACACTTAATAACTTTACATAAATTCTAAGGCCAGCAAAACATATGTTCACAACTGTAGGAAACACTGTGTAGTAATGCAAACCATTGTCAGTAAATCTGCAGTTCCATTAGGCAGCCATGCAATATCCACTCTGCGGAATACTGGAAAATGTGATGCTAACAGTATTCACATATGTCTAAATATATAAAAGCTATTCCTGTAACAGGCCTCGGAGGCCTATAGGGTTGTGAGATGTTGAGGGTCCCACATTATCCAGACAATTGGCTCAAAGATAGCGGTAAGGTTCTCAGCCTTACGCACCGGCCACACTTTACCCCCCCCCCCACAAAATTCCTGGTACTCATTTCTGTTGGAGGCTGAGTTGACCTCAGGGCCATAGTGTGGCTGGAAGGATTAAGTCAATAGAAAAAATCCAATGGCCTTATCTGGACTTGAATCTGCAACCTTCTGGCTTGTAGCATAGTACCTCAACCAATACATTACATTATAAGAACAGGAAACCCATGACCAACACAAATGGGAACTTTGCAGTATGCTGAAACAGCTTCATAACTCTGGCAAAGAAACTGCATTCAGTGGATACATGCTGTCTGTGCTATAACAAGAAATTAAAGAGTCAACCTATTTATATAGAAAGACAGAAGTACTTCACAAACGAAAACAGAATATTTTTATTCAAGTGTATAAAATAGGCCAGTTAAATTTAAAGATAAAGCAAAGTGGAAATCTCAACATAATTCTGGATAAACCTTGCAAAACATTAAATGTGTTGGTTTGTAGTAACAAAGCAGCTGCACAAGTTGGACAGGGGAATTCAACCTTGAGGTTGGCACAAGGTCGTAATCAGCATCATATATTACATGACATTTCTATTTACTGAACATAATGTTATAATGAAGCAAAATTACAGCAAATTTGCTAAGAATCTGGATAACAAGCGAAAACACCTTGACAAGACTGAACATTTTGTTATTCTGACATTCACTGACATGAATATTTCATTAAAAACAAGAATCAAAAAGTCCTCATGTTCACAAAGTGGATAAAACTTCTTTCATTTTGTAAATACAAGAACTATAAATGTAAATTTAGGATTAATTTAAAGAAATCATGATTATGGTCTTCTAGGATGTGAAGCTGTGTAGTCTGACAGACAGGTACCAATATTTCGGTGCCGTTTCGGTCTTTTAGGGTAGAAGTAATTAATCTAAAGTAGTTTATATATTTGTATCCTTACCTTGGATTGGTTTGACCTGAATTTTCTCCATTCTTTTATCCAGCGGAAATGTTGCTTGTGGTTGGCCTAAAACGATTGATGCACTACGACACACATGCTTGACTCTGGGTCCCTTCAGATCCAGTCTCTGACGACGTGTCACGTCAGAACCAGGTAGGCTGCTGCCACACTTCTGTCCACTTTTTTTCCGAACTTTAACTCCAGAATTTTTCTTTTTTCTTAACCGCTCCATGGCACATTCAGGATTATCTGAAACATAAAAAATTTTCTAAAACTGGATTTTAAGTAATAAACATCTGTACTGCAACATCCCTGTGCCAATTTCAATGGAGAATGGGCCCTTCTTCACATCTAATAGCAGCTCAGACAGTATATTCACCACCATTTATGGAACCCAAGGATTCACTGTCATACTCACGTCTACTACTGGACCTGGTGCTAGTCCAGATAACTCTAGTGCACACCCTCCTATCCTGTATCCTCAAAATCTATCTTAACATTAACCTCCATTTTATGCCTATGTCCAGTAATGTTCTTTCAGATTTTCTCATTAAAACTTTACATGTGATTATCTCTCCTCCATTCCATGCCTACTACCTAACGGTAATTTATGAAGCGTAGATTCTGAACTTCTACATTATGCAGTTTTTTGCATATTCACAGTACTGTCCTCAATATCATGTTCAAAACTTCAGATACAGTATCTTCTTTCCTCATAGCGAGAGACTAAGGTTCACACCAACAAAAAACAGCTAAAAATACAGATTCATATATATTATAAACTCTATTTTTTTAAATAAGATGGAAGATAAAAAAGTTATAAACCAGAATGGTAGTATGCATTCTCCAAATGTAATTTGTTCTAAATTCCTCATGACTGTAACTTTTATTTACTATTGTCATTTTCAAACATCTGATCTCAACAGTTTCAAAGGATTTTTTAAATGTAATGTTTGTATTACAATTCTGTCCAGCTATATGGTAATAAAACATGGACATAAATTTAGTTTTCTTTTAGTTCACCGACCACCTTACTAGCATGTAATGGAGTTTTTGGGTATGTTTTCTGTCAATAAGCTAACATCGTGAGCACAGAGTAGAAAACTGACGTCTCGTTTAATTCTTGCAGCTCTAGATTTCCTTGGACCCTAGAGTATTCTAAACATTCTCTAAGGCTTAGAGTAAAATTCAGGACATACGGGAATTCCACAATTTCCTGAGCTGAAAACCCTAGTCTCCTCAAGAAATAATACTGTTATTACTTCAAACCTTCATTAATGCATAACTCGAATAACTATTTTTCTGCTCTCAATTACAAATGACTCACCTTTAGACTTCATAAGTTTTCTGGCTGCTTTTTTAAGTATTCTATTTGGGTGCAGATGTTTTATCCTCTTACTCTTGTCAGGGCTTCCTTTTTCAGAGTTCTTTTGCTTGTCTCGCTTACTTAGTTCTTTCAGGGATTTCACAACTGTTTTCTGTTGTGACCATGCAGAAGTGTCGAACACATTTGTCCCAACTCCTTTTCCTTCAGATTTTTGGGGATAAAGATTCGATTTGCATCCAGAAGTATCCATCACTGAAATATGAGGGAACTTCTCCGTTTCCATAGGTTTACTTTGCACAAAATTAGAGGTATTTTCAAAACGCATGAACAACTGATTTCTAGATAATTTATCGAGTCCCTTTCGCATCTCTGGAGGTAGCATTAATGCCATGTTGTCACGTAAGGCTTCTGGCATGTTGAAGGAACGCAGACACATCTTGAGCCAGCAGGCTGGGCAGCGTGCCTTGTAAGAGCACCTGAACTGGGTTCCACGACCTGGTTTCCACTGCTGGCTGCGCACAATGGGTGGTACGGTACAAGTGCCTGTTAGAAAGCAAACTGTATCAATATCTTTATATTTAAGATACAAATGATCGTACTGCAGAAAGAGTGATGACTATACGAGAAGGAAAAATTAGATACATGTTGCAAAATGCACCCAAGCAGTAATAAAATCATTAAAGTCTTATGTCAATGAAAGCTTCTTGCATTTTCTTTACAACCATTTCCAGCAATTCTAAAGGGTTCTGACGATGGTGGATGACACACAGAATTATTGGGTTTTTGGACTTTTTCCATTGTCAGAATTGAATTTTTCCATAACGTATCTACACTCCAGCCTACATATGGCATGTGCTATGACCTCCGTTGTTTCCAAGCTTCCACAGGCCCTGGGCATGGAGTTCAGGTGGAAAATCAGGTCCATGTTAGAGCAGTCTAAGCCTTCCAGACCTAACATGACCATGAGGGAGTTGAAAGCCATAAAATATTTGAGGATCAACAAGGATATTAGGATTCTCCAGGCAGACAAGAGCAACTGCACAGTGGTGTTCAATGAATCCAAATACAGGTGTCCTCTATTACCTAAAACTCAATTAGTCCTCACACATCAGTCATAAATTTTCATTCCTGAGAGACAAGCTGTTGATATTTGTTCATACTTATAAATTACAACACGACAGAACTCTGGGAAAATCATCACTGAACACATTCAACTGTACAGTCAATGCTCACATTCAGCTTGCTGCAGACAGAAAAGCTACAGTACAGCAATAACATTCACCACAGGGATCTGCATAAATTTGAACATCTCAGTCCATGTAAGATTTGAGGTTTTCATGGCGGTGACTATGAAGAAGCCATCTTCTGTGATGTGATGCCATGTAGATACTGTGTTAACTGATGTTTTGGAGGTGATACATTCCTCCAGAACATCGGTTAACACAATACCTACATGGCACCACATCCCAGAAGATGGCTTCCTTCATCCCAGTCCATGTTCAAACTATCTGAGTGACATATCCCAAACATGTTCAGCCCTCATACATTTAACAGGAAGGTCAAAAAATCACCACGAATTATATTCTGAAGAAAGATCCCAGCAGACAGACACCCCACAGCAAAATATCACCACCACAGTGGTGCACGGAACACTAACACATTTACAATACGTAGTTGACACAAGGCCTAAATGGAATTAAATACCTTAGGAGACATGTTAATTATAATTTTAATCATAATTTTTATCCATTTGAGTACCAGGAATATTCTTGGGGGTAAAGGGCAGCTGACACATAAGGCTGACAACCTTACCGCCATCTATGCGCTGACTGTCTAGAAAATGTGGGAGCCTCGAAGTCTCACAGCCCTAGGGGCCTCCACGGGTTGTTACAGGGATAGCTTTACTTTACTTTTTATTTTATCCATTTAATATCAAGTTTAATGTCTAGTTTTAACTATATTTGTATCACATTTTAAAATTAAAATATAACTGTCAGCATAGATTAATCACACAGACACGATATGAATTCATATTGATTAATGATACAATTCAGAAGCTAAACAGTATTTTTCTACACCTGAGGATAACCCAGGAAAAGGGTCAAAACATGTAGTGATACCTCCAACAATGAATAAACACAAATGTTGACACAACAGTGTCTATTTTGTTTCTTTCTGATTATTTGCTGTGCGACTGCCCAAATTGCATCTATATGTATGCATATATCATGCTGTGTAATTGGATCAAAATCGTAAAGAAGGAGCTCACAGAACACATAAAGCCTACTTTCCTACTGCTGATTTACAGTTCTGTAAATGACGTGTTGTTAATATCTTATTTAGATAATGTAAGAAATAAAACCCAATTCATCTAGAAGTTTTGTGTTTTAGGCTCATATGCTAATTGCCATAGGTAAAGGTAAAGTTGTCCCCTGTGCTTAACTAATGAGGAACTATGCCATGAAGGCATATGGGGGACTGGATGTATAGTTCCACATTTTCTTGACCTTGCCACTAGCTGGAGGTGAGTGGTCAGCTTCATACCCCTGTTGCTTTATCCCCAGGGAAAGAGTCCCCAGTACCCACTGGATAGGAGGCTGGGTAGGCCCCAGAGCTGGTCTGGACGACACAGGGAAGAGATAATTCTTGACCCTACCGGGACTCTTAACTTTGACCCCTCAGTCATCCAGCCCATAGCCAGTTGCTATACCAACTTCACTATCCCATCTCCCTGATGGCCACGGGATGGAATTCCAACTATTATCAAATTATTATTCCTTGCAATTGTATATATGGGACACAGGGACTACCATTATCATCATTACTCCTATTAAGGGACTTATTAATTAACCCATTATATTGGCTTTACCCATGGTACTTGCAACATAGTAGCCATACCTGAAGAGTTCAGCTTATAGTTAACAAAGCAGTATAGCATTTTTGTCAATGTATGGCATCAATTGTAACATAATGATGTTTAGAAGAAACGGCAGGCTTTCACTTTAACTATTTCTGTTGCTGTTTGAAGGTTACTTGAGGGAAGTACTGCGGGTTTCTCTGTGCAACTGCATTTAACACCAGGAAGCTTTGGAATTTCTAGCAGGTAGCTCTATGGCTGGAACGGACAGTCTAAGAATATGACTCATTTATATTAAATATGTAAAACATAACCTCAAAACTCTGCAACATCGCCATGTATACTGTTGACTGATAACCGGCATTTCACATGGCATTTGTTGGTACATTTATCATTTATCTCCATAACAAATGTGTATATGCCTAGCTCCAATGATCTATTAGTTACTACCACCAAATTTGAAGTTAAATACAGATTTTAAGCAGCAGTCATTTTACTCTTTTTTTGTCCCCCCCCCTAAATTAAATAACAAAAGTAGCACATTTTCCAAAGATCTGTTACCATGCATTATTTCAAATCCCTATATTAAGTATTACTGCCATACCACAGATCTGTGTATTTGTCATGCTGCTATCCAACTGCAGGAAATCAGTTAGTATGAGAGGCACTGATGAATAACCCATGAAAAAATAAGTATGAGGCTGGAGTGGAATCTAATGGAATAGTATCCTGCAAAATTTCATGAAAATCAGTCAATTGGGTCAAAAGTTCCAATAGGAGACACACACAGACAGGACAGTGTTCTTATCAGCCAACTTTCTTTAATAAGAAAGGAGTGTGGGGTAATATTTATGAATTGAACTAATACACAAATCATCGTACAAATGGAAACACGACACACAGAAACAATTTAACTGTTATGTAAAAAGAAGTTCAACTGAGACTCTACCATCATTTCAGGAGCAAGGCATTCTTGATCTACATATGCAGTTTGCATGCAGTTCTTAGTGGTTACAGTTTATTACCTGCACACTTAAGAAAACATACCATATAGTATAAGAGCAGAAAGGTGTAATCCATACAACAGTGCGCAAAGTTCCCACATGCATTCTTCGCATCTTTTTTTTTTTTTTTTTNTTAAATTCGCTTAGTGGGGGTTGGAGTACAGCTGGGTCAACTCAGCATGGTGGCCACTGATTGGCCTATTGTAACCTGCCATGGGTGATTATGATGATGGAGAATTTGGTGGAATGAAGATTGGCAGGGGAAACCAAAGTACTCAGAGAAAACCTGTCCCAGCACCACTTTGTCCACCACAAATCCCAATTGACCAGACCCAGGATTGAACCCGGGCCAGCGTGGTGGGAAGCCAGCAACTAACTGCTTAAGCTATGGCGCAGTCTTCTTCGCACTTTGGTATTCCTTATGAATGTATACTTTCATAAATATCAAAACAGCCCTACAACCTCTTGCACATATATGAGCCAAAAAAAAAAGAAGGTAGTTTCTGCTACAGCTTGATTTCACTAAACTAACTTCATGGTACAGATCTTCTTGAGCAACTGATATCCATTCAGCTGGTCATGAAACTCATGCGTGTGCACATGGTTCCCTTTTTACATGAAACCTGAAGGCTCATCATGATGTTAGTAAACGAACAACATCAGAACATATCACAACACAGTGCTATCTACTCCAGACCCCAGCTATACAAGAACCATTTTAATATGGTGACATGATTCCTGAAAGCTAGAACAGTTCATTGCTAGATAACAGCTTGCTGGGCATGTTTCTGCAGCAACAGATAGGTTTGTGGGAAAACCTGACCTCTGCTATGAAATTAACACACGTTTCTGCAGCAACAAATAAACACAGATGAAAAGAACCGTTAGAAGTATCGACTTATGTTCAGTTCGCCCATAAGTTATAAAAGGGGGTCATGTAATTCATTCGAGAGTCATTCTTCATTTGTCATTCATCCTTAGTGAGCCATATGTGTTTCGTTGTTCACAATAGAGTCCAGAGTTCAATAGTTGAGTGTTCCGCTGTGGAGTGTTAACCAGCAGACAACGGAAGCTGAAGAAGTGACCAATTCGTAAATCAGAACCAAGTAAGAAACAGCAGAAGAGAAGACACTTGTAGTCCAGTAAGGAAATGGAGCGAGTCTTAAATAGTCATTGATTGTGAGCTGCTATAACTGATTGTAATAGAAGGCATCAAAAAATCTAATCATTCAGTCCAGAACCCGTTATAATTATTTATGAAACCCCAGACACATGACAATATTCATACATCTATGCCTGCATTTCCAAAGTCAAGTCAAGTGGTAATGTTTTGACTTCTAATCAGGAGGCTTCAGGCTCACATCTTGGCCAGGATACTCACTATTCTGAGATTTCTTGCTTTCCCTTAGTCCAAGGAAAATACCAGGACAGTAGCTTCAAATGGGCCATAACTGCTTTTTCTACAATATTTAAAGTTCACTGAATTTAACTTGTCCATCAGTCAATGGTAAGTAACAGCTGTGGTTGATACACTGCTCTTAAATAAGAATGAACCACCCAGCCACACTAAGCATCGAAAATGGGACTCACTGCTCGATGTTTTCTCATCCAAACTTTATATGCATGTAATATATAATACATCCGTTAATATACACAAATTTGTATCAATATCCGTTAAAGAGTGTGATTGTGTGGAAACAAAACAGAAGTTCACTAAGACTACAAATTTAAACAAGTCCAGCAGTGTATCATAAAACCTTTCAGTGAGAACGAAATAAGATTAAATTCTGTGACACTACAGTAAACCCCCAGTAGACCGAAGTAACTGGGGGGAGGGGGGGTCCAGATTAAGAGTATCTGGATTAGTAAAGCAAAGGTAGCCCTAAAAGAGAAAGAAAAAATTCAAACTCAAATAAATGGAAAATTAATAAGTAGTGCTGATGAAAGTAAATAAAATATCATTGTAGTCTCTATTTAAAAACTATTAAAGGATAATACATTTATTCATTGATAGGATTCTGAAGTTGTACTTGTTTTTGAACATAACAATGCAGGTTTGAAGAAACTGTCAAGTTTTGTCTGAACAGACAAGTGACTCATCTGCCTCCCTTAATGCCATTTGTCTCTTAAAGTATGTACTCAACTGTGGAGAGCATTTCCCATTTTTCATATTTTGATCCAGATTAGATGTAACTGGATTAGCGAGGGTTTACTGTAGATCATAAATATAAAGACACTGCCTCTCTACTAGCAATGATCCATTCTTTCCATCAGAATTACATAACAGTTTTAAAATCCCTGAATCATAATGATGCCTTATGAAATATATCTGAAATTAATATTACCAAGAAACTTATTATACTGGTAAGAATAAAACAATGGGAAAAGAAGATTAATAAATATAACAAGAGCACACATTTTATACTATAAATGTTTCCTCACCTGCTCCTTTATGACATTCCAGAACAGGCAATTTCCCTCCTTTGCTGCATGCTTGTCGTTTCATCATTTTTGAGACGAATTTTCGACATGACTCACAGCTGTAGATCCCAAACTTGCGGGCCTGTTTAACAAACCTGTAGAATCGCACAGCACCACATACTCCACAAACCACTGTCCCTGGCAAAGCGGCATTACCTGCAATATACAACATATTTCAAATTCAACGTTTAAACATAACTTGCTCTTATTAAAGAGAGCTTTCATTTTAACCAAGCCCAGTCTAGCTATTTCTGCCACGAGTCACAGATCAAGGCTACCAAAACTGAAAAATGTTTTCTGAAGAAACTTCAAACTAGAAAGAATAACGGCAGTACCCCAAACGCTGTAAATATGCTGTCTAGCAAGTGGAGTTCTTGCTACATTAACAGCCCTGACAAAAGATACCACATATAACCATATAACTGTGACAAGATTTAGAATTCTTATCAAGAGTGTTAGGTTGCCCACTCACTGCTATCTACTGCTTAGGTCAAGAATGTGTGGAGCTATACTTCAACTCTCCCACATAGCTTCATGGCATGATGCTTAGTTAAGAATATGGGGTGACTGCCTTTACCCTTGGCTACTATTTTGTGATAAGGACAACTGAATATTTTATCAGATAATCACAAATGTCTACCTGATATGAACATCATAAGAAACAATACACCCATTTACCATCTTAATATAATAATTATTATTTATTATAATGTACCAATACCGATGGCTGAAATTATGTCAAATACTGTAAACTGTCTATGGGAGGAGCATATAATGACATACTAATCCAGAACTTTTCAAAATTTCTGATGCAGGATTCATTACATGTTATTTTGCAGTTTGAATCTCATATCCACTGTCATCACCCATGTGACATTAAATATTTTATTTCCATCCTCTCATGGTGGCATTACTTTATCTGTATTATAACTATGGACTGGATTTTTATGCCCTTATAATCCATTAAATATGCATGCATTTACGCATGAAAACTTCCGAAATATGCACTAAAATATGGACATAAAAATTTATACCAAATATTAAAATTGATTTTACATTATTTTAAGATCAACGAATCAATATTTAAGTTCATTTTATGTAATCACTGAATCGTTCATTTGCAATAAAAGGCTATACTTAAATACAAATCATGCAACAAAGCCAACATATTTCATTACAAATTTAAAAAACCATTGGTACTCACATTTAGCCCTCCAAACTTTCAACTTCTCTTCTGTTGCAGTTCACAATTACTAAATGTTTTAGGTTTTCCATAGTTAGTCGCCTCCTATTATCTCATAAGATGTCCTTATAGTGGGAAAAACTTCTTTCCACCTCACAGGAACTTAGGGGCGCATGTACAAAAGCCACTATTTGTCCACTGTTAGTGATATTTTACTTGGCAGTTCAGTATGTTTACGAGGATAAAATTTCTTCAATTTCACAAAATTTGTTCTTATTCTGGATTTTTTTAAAGAATGCTGTGTACTTTTTCCTTTACTACCTCACCTACTCTTCCAGGAACCGAATTCGATTTGGAAACAGTGGTTTTGAACACACTTAATGACTGATACAAAGTAGTATTGCTATTGCTTGCCTCCAGTGAGGAAATGGCAGATGGAAGATGAAATACGTGAGCAGATATATAGGAAAGATTAGTTTCTAGTTCTGCGCTTTTTAGTACATCTTGAGAAATTTGAATTGATGCTGCACTTTTTGGATCAAATGTATTCTCAACATTCCTAACTGTTTCTAAATGTTCGGTATAACAACTCGCTGCACACAGTCACGTGCCCCAGCGCATTAAAATTGGTTCTGGCGGAAGTGGAACGCTCGGTGCTATTGCTTTAAAGGCTTCTTTTCTGTATGGCACTTTAACAAATACCTTCTTCACAGAAGACACCAACTTGTCAACAAGTGGAAAATTTGCACGAATTGTTTCTGCAACATGGTGCAACCCGTGGGCAAGGCAAGTCAAATGTGTCATATTTGAAAATATAACTTTAAGAGCAGTACCGGCTTTCATCATATATCTTGCGGCATCAGTCACAAAGAGCAGTACGCGCTCATACTGAATGCTATTCGGCCACAGTAAATTCATGGATTTGATAAAAAATCTGGAAACTGCGGAGCTATTTGTGGTTTCAAATTGCTCTACTGCAAGAAGATATGGGGTAGACTGTTCATTCTTATTAAGGGATCCAACCATACAATTTGCAATAAACCGTCCCTCACAATCTTGTGTTTCGTCGATTGATACCCACACAAAATTATCTTGAATCTTATCTCTAATGCTTTCAATTGTAAGATCGTAACACTGTTTCACATAATTTTTGCGCACAGTAGATTCATCCGGCACTCTGCACTGTGTATACTTCTCTATGAAGTTTCTCAGAGTAGGATTAGTTAGTTTCCACAGCGGAATATCTGCCGCTAAAAAGGCTTCGCATAAATCAGAGGAAAACTGTGAAAAACTATTATTAGAAAATTCACTAAGCAATTTTTGAACAGGAGCACTTTTCGTGGATTTAATTTTAATATTCTCTTTCTGTATATTAGTGTTCAAATGCTGAAGCACTTGAAAGCGTTTTTAACAACCAACTGTTTTCTCTCGGCAATAAAGAATTTCGTTATCCGTATTTATCATCTCTCCTTCGAATTCCCGCTGATACAGCTGTAATTTAGTTTTCGGACTTACTTTCACTTTCGGCATGACTACAGAAAGCTAAACAAACTTAACTACAGACTAGTCACCACTAATGTGAATGGGCCCCAGCTTCAAATGAAGAAGCGTAACGAACCTCACGGAGACTTCGGAAATAAATAAGTGAAGTCCCTTATCGGTTGGATAGTATTACGTTGATAGCGGCTACATGTGNTCTTCTGACTAATTTCTTCGCGGCCACTTTGATGGTACGCGGATGAGGCAAGTTACGACTACAGGGATCGAGGTTGAATCGTATTACATTGATAGTGGTTACATGTGAATGCTTCCGACTATCTCTTCGCAGCCACTTTGATGATATGCAGATTGGGCAAGTTACAAGTACAGGGATCGAGGAAGTCCCGTGACATGAATCATGACGAAATGTTGAGTCAAATATGCAACATATTCTAATACGGAAAAGAAAAATTGTACACACATGACCATAATTGAAAACATAAAATTAAAATATATTACAACATTTTAAAAGGGAAATATGCAGTATAAATAGAGATCTTCGAAAATATGATGCTTATTCATAAAACAGGCAAAATATGCATTTATATGCACCATCAAATCATGTCCAAAATTTAAGAAATGAAGTAATTCATACATATATCCAAACGAGCATACTTTCTGGTTGCAAGAAAGAAATATGCATTTGTATTAAAATCCGGTCCCTAATTATAATCAAATGTTTCAGCTGTTGGGTAGAACTTCTGCTTAATATTCAGTAGGCTTCAGGTTCAAATATGGGCTTCAAGACTGCCTATCTGACTGAAATTATTCATGGTTTTCCTCAGTCCCCACAGCCAAATGCCAGAATGTAACAGAAGAGACCACTTCTTTCAACAACCTTTTCAACAAATTATTCAATAATCTAGAACATGATGCCATATAATCAGCACTACTGAAAGAATTGTTAAATGAAAATAAATTGTGTTTATTGTGATGACAGAAGTGCATGTGACTACAGAATGGCTAATGATAGGAAACCATACTAAATGTTATTAGTAACAAGCACCTTAATTGAACTTTTATGCATAGTTTCATGAAAAAAGAAGTTCATGGTGTTCCTCAGATATAAAAACATGAATCTGCCTTACAATCAGTGACTCAGCAACCATAACAAAAAAGGAAAGCTTAACAGATAGCTCTCAAAGTTGGTAACAGAAAAGTGCTTTCATTTCTATCAAAAATCTTTGTATTTCACATTTTGCAATTTCAAAAAGCTTTCAGAGAAATTTTTATCATTCACCTACTTGTGCTATTATTTGGTTTCACATGCATGTCTGAACAGTGTAAAAGCACTTCAAAATGCAAACATGCCATCTTGAATATGTATTGCTTTGTGCAGGACTGACAGACTTGAGCATAGCAATTGGCAAGAAGCTAGCCACAGGCAGAAGGACCAGGACCAATGAAGCTGAAGTGAAATTTGACTTTTTATTTACTTCAAATATTATTACCATATGAACTTCAGCTATGTCCAGTAACAGATTAGGTTTCAGCTAGCGTAGTAGGTGCAGTCTACTATTTTCTATGTAAAACATGATTTTTATTGTATGTAAAAATATAAAATATCGCACATTTCTATTCTCACTGAGGCTGCCATGTTCAACTGTTATGTGTAAAGTGAAAATTGTATGTGAAACAGCAGTCAGAATGGCAATCACGGCCATGTGTGTGAGCCCATGCATCTACATATCTACAGCCAAACAATTATGTAAGTTACTTATGGCAACCAGTACTACTTTAATGTACCATACCACAAACTTTCACCAAATTCAGATGTTGAAGATATAAAAAATACAAACAAAAATGTTTGTTTTTCATAGTACAACTGAATATCCGCCAGTGTAAACTTTGAATGACTTCAAAACAATATGCATGCAAAAGATATAACTAACTGGTGACCAAATTGTAATCACATACTTTAAACATATCTTAATTTGGCATACATTCCCACTGCATACCTACCAGAATTTATATTTACAGAAAATGGACCATCAACTCCAGGTGATGACTGAGTACTGAGCTTTAAGCGAGCCTTGCGGAGAATAACCTTGCCACTAGTGAGTTTTGATCCAGTCCAATGAGAGTTGCTTTCTGATTTCACCTCACTGTTTGTAGGTGCAACAAGTCTTCCACAGTCACTACTATCTGTCGACCCTGAATGCAACTCTTTATCTGAAGCGCTACGGATACTCCTGGTCGAGCCAGAACTGGAAGTATGAGTTCTCTTTGAAGGAAACCTATTAGTACCTGCTCCAAACACGTTTAATTCACGCAGTTTTAACTGCACCTTATACGATGGTTTCCACCGGCGTTTTCCTTCAACAATAAGTGAATTCTCCTGGGAATAAATGTGTGGGGAAAGACTTCTATTGCTACCATCATTGGAGTTGTGACCAGACAAAAGTTCAATCTTTTCACAATTCACGCCATCCTTCATAACCTGTTCAAGAACATTGACATCAGTTACTGAAACATCCTTGTCACTCTTTGGAAGTTCAGGATTCTTAAGGGGGTCTAGGATCAACCTTGGTTTCTTGAGCTCTATTACACTGGGAGAACGGCTAACACTCACATCACTTAATACTTCTTCTGTCTCAATAAACCGTTTATTTGGCTTAATAACACGTGATGAATGGACACTTCGTGAGGGAAGAACAAATTTTCGAACTGCACCATTTCCTTTTTCTTGTTGAAAATTATCTACTGTTGCAACAGATCCATAACTGGATGATTTCTTAGCTTTCTTAAGAAGTTTCTTTGCAGCTTTATTTTTTAAATGACTTGGGTTCACTGGTGGACTTCTTGAGGTTAATTTTTTTGGTACTGAAAGGTCTCTCTTTGAGTTAATTTTACCACCACCATCAAAATTATGTTGCACATGGGTCCTACTTGTAATAACATCCTGTTCTGAAGAGCTATATGGTACACTGAACTTTGTATGTGAAAGTTCTTGTTCAAAATTTTCTCTTAGTGAAACATTAAGTCCATTTGCTTCATACTCAGATATAACCTCACGCTGCTGCTTCCTTGCATATGCCACTGCTGCTCTTGCTTCTTGTGCAGAGAAGCCAACAAATTCTGTTACCTGTACAAAAATAAAATCATGTATATAAGTAAGTGATCCTCCCTCCCAAATATTATGTGCAGGTCATATATAAGCAAATACCTTCAGAGTGCTTGACACTTAATGATAAATGACATTTGAGATCGGCTTGATGTTGTTCTATGGCGAAATAATACACACAACGTAAAAATTACAGCAATTGCACTTATTAATCAAATAAGTACATGTGCGGAGACACTGAAAGTGTTCACACATAACAACAAGAATAATTAAAACCACTATAGCATTATAGCTTCATGCCAAACCTGCTGTAGGCCTACCTGTTCACTTCCAAAAGCTTCATTAAAAACTGCAAGACCGAAATAAATATTTTCAGCGGCTTTGACCGAATCATTTTCTTGTGATGGAGAACACTTTGACGCTTTAACCCTTTTCCTATTTACAATTTTCGAAGGTTTGCCAGGAAATTTTCCCATGTTCTTTCACTTTCCTGCACTACTATGCCCACAGTGTTTCCATTTATTACACAGACTCGCATCAAACAACAAAACAGCGCGGGGTCTCTTCGTTTCTACGCAATGCGTAGCATTCAGCTAGCAGGAGGATCATAGCTGACTGACAGCCAATCGATGGATACCGTTTTCGCGGTAATTTTTTGAAGTGCAAAATTTAATTCCGAATGGATGCACTTAAACCCAGTAAAATCTGGACTACAAGCTGATAATAATATTAATTTATTTTAAAATTTATTCGTATGTAGGAAACAACATTCATTGAACTGTTAATTCCATAGAAATCAGCAAGGAATACAGACGTAACAAATTCGTTCAATTTCAATGTCGGCCATATTACAGATTCTCTTAGTCTATAGCATCTTTGGAACTGGGCTCTGCGGTGTAATTAAATGCTATGCATGGAACACTGAACGCATGTTAAGTGGTGCACAATCCCGATCACGGATCAGTACATAAATCTAAACTATGTGTATCGCTTCAGTAACAGCATGAATGCATTGCGAAGGTGCTTTAATAGTATGACATTTGATGGTTATAGATCAATCCCTTTGGTTCTAGTAATTTTTTATTGCTAGTGGGGTGGGACTAGGTCCCTTGTACTGCGGCCACTTCTGTCCTATTGTACCAGCCCCAGATGATAGGTGAGGGTGAATGTTGAGCAATTGGTGGAATGAAGATTGGCAGGGGAAACGGAAGTACTTGGAGAAAACTTGCCCCAGCGCCACTTTGTCCACCACAAATCCCATTTGACCAGACCCGGGATCGAATCCGGGCCGCCGCGGTGGAAAGCCAGCGACTAACCGCTTGAGCTATGGCGTGGTCCCTTGGTTCTAGTAAGTAGGATGTGGAACAAGTCAAATGCAGATTTCCCTTAAGTAAAATGGTTGCAATAAGTACAGGCAGCTTTAACTTAAAAACTCTTCATTTTACCCACAACATATATTTATGAGTTTCATATGATTGTCTGAATAGACAGTAATTATTTCCGTCAACATTAACCGCTTGAGCTTTCTAATAAGAGATCTATGTTTCTTGTATGATTGGAATTAAATTTATCAGCACTGTTTATATGATTTCAATGCTTCATAGGGTCAGGCTATATTATAGTACATTCAGAAATTACAGGGTTTAGAGTGACAGTCTGTTTCCACAAAATGTTTAAGTGTACTATTTTTGAATTGGTGGACACACTTACATGAAAATATTCACATGCACCTTGATACCAAACTTCTTACATACCATGGATCATTAAATATTTTCAGCATTCTTATGTATTAAATGCCTAGACTTGAAACTCTACACTTATTCTGGCCACTGCAAAGGAGTGGTGCAATGAAAGTATGCCCTGCCTGCTCAGACATTCAACCAAAAGTGCTATCTCCAAGTTTTGGAATGTCTGAGACAGAGGTTTCATCATTTGAAACCACAAATGCTCTCTTGACAAGCAGATCCTGCACTGACAACCTGCCCTCATACAAAGTACTCTCCAGCACAGAGTTTTTGGTGAAAAAATTGATCATATGACCCCAGTCACTAATCAGGTTTTGCTCTATGTGACTTCTTCCTTTTCCCTGTTGTCAAGAATAATTTCAAGGATCACATTCTGATACAATGGAAGACACCAGAAGGTGTCTTGGCCATTCTAAACTTTCAGAAGAATGACTCCAGGAAGTGCTTAGACAGTTGAGGAAAGGCTGGTTCTTGTATAGCTACAGGGAGGAAATACATTAGTAGAGACCATTGCTGTTCAGAATAAAATTTTATATAATGCTGCCTGTGAGTAGCCCCATTATTTGTGAGACCTTGTGTTGTTCACATTTCTGTAAACTAGGATTAAATGTACATTTTATGAATAGAAGATAATGTACACTGCTCACAAAAAAAAGTGTGTTCATTTCAAATAAATTCACTAATTGCTAGAAGTCAAGCAACTCAGACTATCTTTGTCGTAGTTAAAAATAAACCGGTTTAATTTCTAAGAGTTATGATCCTGCATGTCACAGTAAATTTATATGTAGTCTGGTTTTCTATTGTAAATGTAAGTGATCTGTTTATACACATTCTGGGTCCTAGTTTATGTGCTACCAGATGATAGCTCATTTGGTCTTGGGGTATCACAGTAATTATAGATTTGTATTTTAGTTTGCATTCATTAGTTTCTTACATATATTTTGTTATTTATCTCACGTTAATACAATCTTATGTAATATACTGGCAATTTCTATATCAAATGGTTATGTACCTGAATGGATCGATGAATGATTGTATTGTGTTGTATTTATTAGCATTCATCCATCCATTCAGGTACATGATCATTGGATATAGAAATTGTCAGCAGATTACATTGATAGTTACATAAGATTGTCTTAACATAAAATAAATAATTAAAATAGATATAAGAAATGAATGCATGTAACTAAAATACAAAGCTACAATTACTGGGGTACCCCAAGGTCAAATTTATTATATTATATTTAAGCATCCTGTTGCGACGTGAGTGTTATACACCAGATGATGGCCGTCTGAGGCCGAAACATGTAGTGTAGGGGAACAAGATCAAAGACACAAAATATATTGTTTGCACTTGAGACAGAGTTTGTATCATTATATCAAATTTATTATTCCTATCAAAATATTCAACTGAATAAAAAGAGTTTTCTATAAGAAACTTTCTCAATTTATGTTTAAATTTATTAATATCATGTGCAACTCGCTTAATATTGGGGGGCAGAGAGTTAAATAAGGTAATACTAGAATAATATACTCCTTTTTGAACTTTAGTTAGACTTACTAAAGGAACATGAAAGTCCAATTTTTGGTGGGTATTTATTTTATGCAAGTCAGTATTTATTGTGAAAAAATTCTTATAGTAAAAACAAATAAATTGCTGCTACTGCTATCCGTTGACAACAGTAAGGTAATGACAAGTTAACACTGCTTAACACAAGTAATTCGAGGAACACCACAGGAATCCAAAATTCTGATTCCTAATTAAACGTCTGTATCCACAGTCCGTCAATAATGCAACAATAGCTTATTCACCATTTAACACTTGACACAACATGTTTCAGCCATAGATGGCCATCTTCAGGTGTCTTAAGGCATCCAAACTGTTACACTGCTCTGATGTCCACTAAAACCACACGTTGCAGTCCACTTAAAAAGAATATTTTTTTATAAAATCCTATTCCACCTCATAAGGGGTGTTGTCCACTTGTTTAGAGCTATGTGATTACTCCAGAAGGTTTGTTTCTGCAGCTTGTTTTTATGTTCGTTAGCCTGTTGTTCTGTTAAGTCTGCAATTTGCAATATGCCCCTTGCTTGTGTGTTGTTCCCTCTAGCAGCATGTGATGTGCATTTCACTAGTGTATTAATAGAAAATGTTGATGGATTTTAATTAATAATTTATACTATTTTAAGTGGACTGTAACACTCGGTTTTAGTGCACATCAGAGCAGTGTAACAGTTTGGATGCAATCAGACACCTGAAGATGACCATCTATGTCGAAATCATGTTTTGTTAAGTGTTAAATGGTAAATAAACAATTGTTGCAGTATTGACAGACTGCGGATACAAAGATATTTAATTAAAGATTTTCAACAGGATGCTGAAATACAGAATTGTGATTCCTAGTTCTGTTATATAAAGGCTACTAATCAAAACTAATTATGGTACACACAAGACATACCTCAATGTGCTCAATAAATTTGGTCCATTCAAACTGCTACTGCAAATACTGTGGCATTTTTGACTGCCTGTGGTATTTCGCCAAACCCAATTTTTTACAAAGCAGCAGCTAAAATTGGTCTGAAATGGGTAGTTGCTTTTTATATTATATATTAAATGCTCAAAAGTAACATGTGCTTTGATAGCCTGGAGACTGGTGTTTAATCTTTATCCTAGGGTGCAAATGCCTTCTAAAGGGATAAAAAAACTCAATATTTATAAAATTCTGAGCCAGAGAGGTATGTGAAGGACAGTGTGGTTGCAAACTGACATATTTCTTTCTCTAAATATGCACTTCCACTTTCACATTTTACAATTACCCAGTGCTGAACCTTCATTATTCTTCACCATTTCAGGCGTAATTAGAATTTTGGAAGTCTATTATTTTTGAGGGGTTCATAAGTGTTTTCTTCAGCTAGATCATTAATGTCAATTTTTTTGATGGGGATTCTATTAGAGGTCCATTACACAATGTATTCTTTTCAGTTTTTTCTACAGTTACTGTATATATATAAATTTTTTATTGGTTGAAAATGTAATTCTTTTGTGAAGTCTATTATAAAACATATTGTAGCAAATATTAACTTCTTTCATTTCGTCTCCTTCGAAGTTTTACTACCACATGGTAAACTTCTGCAATTTATTCACAGTTGTTCGTGGGATGTTAGGGATGCACTCTATTAATACATTATGACCACACAAGTGAACAGTCTTTTAGTATCTTGTATGTTGTGCGTTCAAGTTCTAAGGTCTCCAATTTTTTTTCTCACACAATAATCATACAAAAGATTTGAAACTTCTGTCACTTTTCAACGTAATCTCCCTGCAGCCATACACATTTTTCACAAGGTCGACATCGTGATTCCATGGCCGGTATGAACGCTTCTGTAGGAGTCTGTTTTGACCACTGGAAAATCGCTGATGCAATAGGGGCACAACCGGTGAATGTGTGACCAAACAGAGTGTCTTTCATTGTTGGGTAAAGCCAAAAATCGCTAGGAGCCAGGTCAGGTGAGTAGGGAGCATGAGAAACCACTTCAAGGTTGTTTTCATGAAGAAACTGCTGCGTCGTGTACACCCGATGCACTGGTGCAGTGTCCTGGTGAAAGAGCACACGTGCAGCCTTTTCCGGCCATTTTTCTTGCAGTGCTGGAAGGAGCTTGTTCTTCAAAACATCTTGGTAGTATGCACCTGTCACCGTAGTGCCCTTTGGAACGCAATGATTAAGGATTACGCCATCGCTGTCCCAAAACATGGCCACCATCATTTTTTCAGCACTGGCACTTACGCAAATTTTTTTTGGTGGCGGTGAGTCTGTGTGCTTCCATTGATCTGACTGGCGCTTCGTTTCAGGATTGAAAAACGGCATCCATGTCTCATCCATTGTCACAATTGATGAAAAGAAAGTCCCATTCATGCCTTCATCACGTGTCAACATCGCCTGGCAAATTACCATGCGCGCAGCCTTGTGGTCGTCCGCCAGCATTCGTGGCACCCACCTGGAGGACACTCTCTGCATTTGCAAGTCTTCATGCAGGATTGTGTGCACAGATCCCATGGAAATGCCAACTTTGGAGGCAATGTTTTCCACACTCAATCGGCGATCCTCCAAAACAACTTTCTCAACTCGCTCGACCATGTTGTCAGACCAGCTGATGCAAGGCCGAGATTGTTTTGGTTCGTTGTCACGTGACGTTCGGCCTTCTTTGAACTGTCACACCCATGAACGCACATTTTTCACATTCATGACACCATCACCACATGTTTCACTCAACTGGTGATGAATTTCAGTGGGTGTCGCGCCACGCAAGTGGAGAAAACGAATGATTACTCGCCGTTCTTGTAATGAAAACGTCGCCATTTTAAGTATCAAAAACACTCCTCACTCCCGCCGCCACTACTAGAGTTCTGTGTGCTGTACAGTGCTGCCATCTCTGTCACACATTCACAAAGAGTGCACACGCATTTTAAACTAAACCGCATGTGTCTATCTGCTCTCAGTCCTGAGAAAAAAATCGGAGACCTTAGAACTTGAACGCCCCTCGTACTTTAGCATCCCACTGTTTTTTTTCTGTCAGTGCCATGTTTCATTAGTCTACATAACTTAAACTTGGTTGTGTGGATAGTAATAAAATATAGCATCAATGGAATAGAGTATTACTATTAGTATTATCAACAGGTGAGGGTGTCGATTCTGCTAGAAGTCCCCCTCCCCCAAGATGATTCTTCAATCGCACAAGCCGAATATCACGGTCAGTGGCGTTTCTCGGGGGAAGGCCAAACTTATCAAGGGGCCCAACTGAGTTGACTGGAGGTGAAACATTCACAACACTGGTCAACCAAAGGGAAACAAAGATGTCGTGTGTTTCGCTAAATAAGAAAAGCAGGAACACACTCTTCTATTGTAAAAGCAGTGGTGTCACTCTGTGTGAGGTGGACTGCTTCGAGAAGTGCCACACGCGTCAGAGTGTATTGTAAACTGTGAAGTGACGCAGTTCAAACTCGTGTACAGTCTGAACAAAATATTATTGTATATAGTGTGACTATATTTACAATATCACCATGATTCAAGCTTGCAGAAAAAAAACAATGGGTAAGTGCTTTGGAATTTCATAACATATATATAAAAGATTATATTTTGCATTTCATGATAAAATAATCACAGTTAATTTTCGTTTGTAAAAATTGCTCTTTTGAGTACATGTAGAAAATTTTATTGTCTTTCAGACTCTTTTTAGTTCATATTTCTATGTTGCATAGAACGGAAAATATGTATTTTTTTCTGAAAGTCTGCAATGTTAATTAATTAGGGCGACTTAAATACCGCTGCAGAGGGCTCCCAGCAATTTAAAAGTCCGTACGTTAAAGGTTAAATTATACAGTAACATGAAGAAGATTTTCCATATGACCATGGTATTAATTTTTCCTGTACTACTGTGTTTGTTTCACTGTAGTGTCTTCAAAATATTGAAAAAGTCTTCCTGTAGCCAGGCACCTGAAAAAAACTGGGCAACTCTGCACTGAACAATAAAATTAGACCATTACAAAAACTTAGAGATGTCTTATTTTGATATAGCTGTAGAAATGCAGATAATACACACTGCAAACATGATTTTCTATTTCACCATTTTACATGTACTAATATATCATGAGGATACTGTGAGAAATTAACTGTAAACAAAGACAATTTGATTTAAAAAATTTGTGCTAGAGACTCTAGTCTTGATCGGTAAGAATATAGGATTCCAGCATTACAGTCATTCTTCTTTTCTTTTCTTTTTTGAAAAATATCCCTATAAACACATACAGAATTTATACATGACAACAATTACAGTGTTTAAATCCAAATTACTATGGAACACAATGCCACGAGACTGCAGATGTTTCATACACTTTCTGTATTTATGAGTTACAAACATTAACTAGCTGCACACCAGACCTGTAAAAACAAAATGAAAATGGTTGGATTTGAGGTTCTCACAGCAGACTATGAAGAAGGCAGTATTCTGGGGTGTATCACTGTGTAGTCTGATAAAACTACTACCAAACTACACGGCATTACAACTCAGAAGACTGTACTCTTTAAAATGAAAATCAATTTATTATTATTATTATTATTATTATTAATAAGCACTTCCTTTTAACATCTATCTGATTATTCTGTACGATCTAATCACTTGATACTATATACAGTGTGACAATTAAGTTCCTGAACCAAGGGCATGAAAAATAAACAAAAAAGATAACAATGTATTAATATCATCACTCAATATAGACCCAACCAATTCCACACATTTATATCACTCATATGACAAATCAAATGGCCTTCCCATATCACCTTCAGTTCTCTTGTCACAGTCTATCAGATTGACGAAACTGCCTAAAATCTCATACCTTTCATTCAGAAAATAAAAATGTGAGCCAGCACTAAATCGGGGAACAGGGTGGATCTGATAACTTGGGGATCCCTTGTTTAGCCAAAAACTCGGAGACAACGCCCGAAGAATGAGCCGGTGCATTGTCACGCAGAAGATACCAAGACCCACTTTCCTGAAACTCAGGCTTAACGCGAAGAACTCGAGTGATCAATCTCTTAATCACCTCTTTACAAAATTTACCATTTACAGTTTCTTTTTCTGGCACGATTTCATGAAGAATGATACCTTTAGCATAAAAATATGGAGTCAACATTGTTTTCATCCACGATTTTTGCGTTCTCACTTTCTGGGCTTCTTTGAGCCTTTTATGCCTTTCAAACACACTTGTTCTTGATAAACATTCTTCATCATGCACACTTTTAACATTTCAAACGTTTCAGTAGCTATTTTCTTTAATTTTACACAAAACTTAATCGTTGCTCTTTGTTCCATTTTGAAACCTTCAACACAACAAAAAACTAACTTCACCAAAACAACTGTAATTCTCATATGCATCAAACAAACATGTTGATATTTGCACATCATGTAAATAAACTTTCTAACTAGCCCTGTTCATCCCCAATAGATGGCATTAATAGTATTACTTTAATAGTGGCAGTTCAGGAACTTAATTGTCACATTGTCTATAATCTGAGCTACTGAATGAAGGAATATATTTGATTGGAGGTGTTCATGGCAGCAAAAATAAAACTGTGGTTTTCTGGCTTATGACACTGTGTACTTTTCAGTGGTTCTCATGTTTTGAACCAATATACTGCCTCCACGGGGCAGGAGGTTTCTCTGAAATACTGGTAAGCACTTAAAAATGTACAGTGTCATACCATACAAGACCAAAATCTTAATTTTTGCAGGAATGTTTCTTAATGAGAAAGTGAGGACACTAGTGTTTCCAGCAGTGAACTGTGAAGTGCAGAGATCAGCGGTATCACTGTAATTGCCTGTAGTTCAGAGTAGTGTGTATAGAGTGTCAATAAGTCCAATCCAAAACCCATCTAATAGCACCTCTACACATGACAATATGTTTGTATTCAATGCAGCAAAAATTTATAGGTTTAAGTGAGTTCTTACCAAGATAGTCATCCATTAATGTTCCAATGGCAAACTGAAAATAAAGAATTTCATTAAATCATAAACCATTCCTTGCAATTTTGATGCCTCAAAATAATTATATGATTAAAACTGGGGTTTTCACAGTACAGAAAGGTTATGTCCACTTCCATTTAAATTTGAATGAACATGAAGCAATTTCTTTACTGACTTCTATTAATTTACACTTATAAGGAAAGGGAAACTGGAGGGTAAGATCACGGAGTGGTTCATCATGTTATATATTCTTACAAAAGGTGGAGAAGATAATCCTCAATCCTAGAAATATTTTATGTCATCACTCATCACATTTTGTAAATAGTAATTAGAAGAGCAAGTTGAAAATAGTTTCACACATTAATAATATTGGTTTTATTCATCTTCAATATGGAATGAGCCTTAAGCTGTCAAAATAGAACCTAAAAATGTTAATGTAAAACTCAAACATATAGGATCTTCTAATTAAAAGACTTTTCTTTTGTGGCGGATGCCTGAGGTTATTGTCTTGGGGTCCACTGACCCAGACAGGTAGAGGAATCTATTTCTGAGGTCGGTCACCAATGAAGTAGATTCAGCTACTGCCACTGATAAAAGAATGGCTAAGATAGTGCTTTGAGCCATGGTTGGGATCTGGTATTCTCCACATCCCTCAAGTCAGAACTCAAGGCTTTCATCTGTGCAGAAAGAAATCTTCACTCAGATCTGCATCATTTTGAACATGAATCCATTCTCACCATGAAATAACGTGATATGATAAATGTTACATTATCTTTTGTAATAAAGTAAGAAAGTAAAGGTATCCCTGTAACAGGCTGTGGAGGCCCATAGGGTTGTGAAATGTTGAGGTTCCCACATTTTCTAGACAATTGGCTCATAGATGGCAGCAAGGTTGTCAACCCTAAGTACCGGCCACCCTTTACCCCCCAAGAATATTCCAAGAATATTCCTGGTACTCATTTCTGTTAGAGGCTGAGTCAACCCTAGGGCCATAGTGTGGCTGGAAGGATTAGATCAATTGAAAAAAATTCAATGACCTCATCGGGACTTGAACCCGAGACCTTCTGGCCTGTAGCACAGTGCCTTGACCAGACAGTTGTTTAGTTATAGATGGAGTATCAAGATGGGGACAATTTTGTAATGATGCAAAGCTTCATAATTTATACTTACAATGCCCGATGCATCAACTCTTGTACCTACAATCTTCAGACGTATTTCATCATCTGCCTGGATAACAACATCCTGCAAACAAATCGATTTCTTAATTGGAATGGAAGATCACGCTCACAAACAGCATGTACTATTAGTTCTGTGTGGCTTTTGTGATATGATCATTATAGCTGTATTTTCATTGATTATCCTTAAATCACACTCTGTTTTGACACTGAGACATATATTCCATTCCATTTTTTCTCCTTAAAATCAAAAGAGCCACACAGTACAGTACTGAGCAATTCTGATTACATTCAACTGCATCACTCAACTGTGTCAACTGCTTTAGTTTATACTAGCATTTCTCAAACTGATACCAGTGCCTCTACAGATACCAAAGCAGAATGTCAGAGATGCTAGTCCTCATTTGTGCTTTTCAGCAATCCCACTGCAAACTGTTATCTGTGGGTGTTATTTTTATTTTAAATCAACTGAGAATAAGATGAAGATACAAAAATAAGTTACAGGTAAAGTAATTCTTGCACTTAATTATGTAATTCAATCCTATGCCATGAAGGCACATAGGGAGTGAAGGTATAGCTCCACTATTATTGACCTTGTCCCTAGTTGAAGGAGTGGTCAACTTTTGCCACTGTATCCCTGGGCACAGGGCTCCTGGCACCCACTGGAGAGGAGGCTATGTGGGTCTCACAGCCAGTCTGGACACTAGGGAGAAGATATGTTTGGGAATCAAGCCCCTGTTGTCTAGCCCGTAGCATAGTTGCTATACTGACTGAGCTATCATACCTCATGATATAAAGCTAAAATTGTTCATTTAGACTGTATTATAAGAACATAAAAAATTAAGTCTATTTCCATGGAGTCCCTACAATTGTTTAACTGTTTCACAGAGACTCAAGCACACGGACAAAAGACCAATTTTATTCACCAATAAACATAAAGGTGGGAAAAGAAAAGCTCATATGTTGCCTGAGTTTTCTCAGATGAAGAGTCAGTTGACCTGGAACCCCCCATGAACTAAAATTTACCACGACATTTTGAAGCCCCTGTATGTGTAAGTATAATTCCATATTTCTATTAATAAATTACATCTTAAGTTTCTTAATGATATTAAAGAAGCATTACATACTCAAGCTGGTTTTTAAATCAGCACTATACAATCCCCTCAAGTGGTATTTTACACTGCTGTGTAGCACCCTGTTCAATTTTTGTTTTGCACAATTTTGATAAAATGTTTCATTTACAACAATTTATTTAATTTGACAATAATTTTGTGAAACACATCTGTTACATTTAAATGAGAGTTTGACATATCATCAAAATTATTACACTCACCTCATCTTTTGACTTGTAACATGGAGGGATAGAATTTGGACAGAACTGCATGTCAGCTGGAATGGACTGGAAGAAAAGCAAGTATGTTAACTCAGTGCACACATTTTGACTCAAAACATCATCATGTATTACACTAATTATTTCCATGATTTATTTCAACCGTCTTCCAGTGCATACACTCATCTATCTCCTCCTCTCTCTCGCACTACATGTTGCGGCACAAAAGTGCCATCTTCAGGTGCTTATTTGATTTACGCAGTACATACCCAGCAGGCCCAGCAGTATAACACACGCAGTCACAGGAGCAAAGACACAACACAAAGCACAATACACACATGATAGTGAAAGAGTGCTCCGACATTTGCTCTCATTAGTGTATAAAAAGAACATAATTCTGGTAATTTCTAGTTCTATGTGTACATTAATAACCTATACAGATTAGTGTTGAATGATGTTTGCAGTAGGTTTAGAATTAATGCTGAATATTGAATCAATCAGTCACTTACATGATGTGAAATGAAGCATGACAGTGGCCCAATTTCAGCAAACATCCCAACCTAGAAAAAATGCACACAATATAAAACAGCATAGTTGGACATGCAGTTCAGAAGCAGAAAGCTTCATACACATGTGTTTCTGCAGGCCTACCTTCTATCTTAACACTTTGCGGACCAGCGATTTAAACATTTAAATCACCCTGGGAACCGGCATTTTTAAACCTACTACCTTAACTTGTGCACTCTTCACTTTGAAAATTAATATAAAATCTCGTAATTAATTTTATGAACTAAAATTTTTGGAGAACACTTACCAATGCTTCTAGAAGTGCTTGAGAGTGTGATATTTCTGGAAACATTCCCCTTTGTGAAATGGCATTACACAAACTTGCAATGTAGATAGTCATACTCCTTTTTTTGTGAACTGTGCAAACACAGCACTGCCTAGGATGCTTCCCCTTGGAATGTTCACTCTTCACAATTTTCACGAGGGTATGTTTCCGCATATCACCCGAGAGTCACCCAGGGGTGTCCACATGAGGATTATGTGGGGTGGGAGTTGATGGGCCCGGTCGCACTAAGTCTGTGCCTGACTCTGGTTCTGCCTCCACCATCTGGTCTGCAGCCCAGGCCTTTGCCACATTCATCAGAAATGCTTGGTATTTCAATTTTGAATCAGGGGTTAGATTTTTGTAAACCAAAAATGAATTGAAAATGGCACAATTTATAAGCCACAAGGCAACTTTCTTTGTCACTTTATTATTTTCCTAGGAAGAGAATAATAGGCCAAGTATTGATCAGCCCTATCAACTCCCTTCATGAACATATTATACTCAGAAATACAAATAGGCTTATTTACTTGTCCATGTCTCCTCTGAACATCAACCATGCTCGAATCGTAAATTGTGGAAATCATATTCACAACATGAGTATCCCTATCTCCAAAAAACAGTTCTGCTACTTCAGACACTTGCGTTGGGTCTGATGGAATTTGCTTCACCCCTGGATTTCCAGTAAACTGTCTCAAAGCAGGCGTTTTGTCTACTTTTCCCCATGTGGCTGTCCCCGCAATGTTGCTACGCGCGCTTTCGTCGGAGCTACTGTCATTTTCACTGTCTGTGGCCACAATTTTTTGTTCACCCCTTCTACACTCACTATCAGATTGTGAGTCACTATCACTAGCAGACTCACAAGGGACTGGAGAACAAGTTGGATATTTCTTGTTCTCCAAGAAAACACTTGGACCCCAACCTCTTCCGACCTTGATCCAAATTTGCACTAGTAACTTCCTGCCTGGTTCATGCAGCTGGAAGAACAAATGCATTTTCTTTTGGAGTGGAAAAAGAAAACAGTTGGGTCATAAACAGCGGGGTCATGTTACTGACTATGAAGCAAACATTCAAGAGGTCTATCATGCACCAGTCATGCGTCTGCCTGGCGCCAGTGCAAGGTATAGTGTGTTTCAACATAACGTGTCCTATCATAATATGCCACCAGTCTGCCACATTTAAAAGCGCTGGGCATAAAAATATGCCACTGGTCTGCAAAGTGTTAATATAACTATCTCCTTATAAAATAAGATGCCATGAATGGTTCCATTAAGATATACAGCATTTCATATCTCTAATAGCTGCGAACTGTGCAAAATAAATTTGGTCATTACATGTGCTTGTAATTTAATATCAGAGATGAGCTTGGATAGCCCAGTTGGTATAGTGACAGGCTAGGGGATGGATGACCAGGGTTCAATTCTTGACAGGGACAAAAGATTTTTCTCTTGTCCAGACCGGCTCTGGGGCCCACCCAGCCTCTTATCCAATAGGTAATCGGTGCTCCTTCCCCAGGGATAAAGTGGACAAGGAATGAAGCTAATCACTCATCTCCATTTCCTTCTCCACACTAGCTCAGAAGCAGTGTGCAGTGCTTGTGTGTGTAGAGGAACAATGTGTACTGTGAAATACAAGTAGTGAGTTCCAGGCTGGTGGCGATAGGACAAGAAGTAGAGAAAAATTCAGTGACATATACTGATGGACTAGACAAGCCACAATCAGGATCCTTAAGTAGCTACTGACAAACTGAAATTAATTGCTCTAACATAAGATTAATGCCACAATATGGCTGGAACTTCACCTTGTTTACTTGAGTTACAACAGCATCAAGAACCTCTCCTTTGAAAGGTCTGAACACGATGGCTTTGTACTTTACAGGATACACGACAAATCCTTGGCCAGGCTGTATCAGACCAGCTCCAATGCTGTCAATGGATGTTACAGCTATTACAAAGCCATACCTATAATGAAATTTTTATATACATTACTCATATATATTAGTCATTAGTCATAATAATATTTTTACAGAATGAAAGTCATACTTTTAACACAATATAGCTAACTTTCAGGATTTCTTAAACAGGCTGTATACATACTAAATGTTCCTGTCATTCAGGCATTGTAGTATTGAAGTAACAAGTGCAAGCTCTTTTCTGTATCACCACCCACTGAATATTTTCTCAGTGGACAAAGAAGAGGTATATCAGTCAGAAATGTCAGTTACATGGATAATCATTTCATTAACTGATAACCCCCACAGAATATGATCTGCTACAGTAACATGATCTTCAGAACTGCCAAATGACTGTAATTTAATTAAATCTTAATTAAACCTACTTTCCAGTGCACGTCCCTTCTACTTCGGTATACAGTTTTTGTTTAACTGTCTCCAGCAACTGTGGGCCGAAGTAACGAGGATGCAGAAGAATCTCATGTTCCAACGAAATCTAAAAAGTCAAATAAATATACAATTGCACTAATATTAAATTTCATGACAATACAAAATAAATTAAAGACAGCAACCGAAAATTCCTTGGATCACTCCTAGAATATAACTAAGTATATCCAATATTGCTTATAGGTAAAGGTACAAATTTTCAATATACTTCCTTTGTTTCTGTGTTTATATAATGTTCCTTCATCAACTGCCCAAGCAAGCATGAATTCTTCACATGATGTGAACAAAAAGAATGCACATATGGGAGTTTGTGTCTACCTGCGACTCTGCATGCTTAAACCCAACCACTACTGGGTGGATTTTAACAAAATGTGATATGAGTTTTATGCCACTGGAGGCTACCCCAAACTTGTGCATTTAATATTATTCTTTCAGTCCTTTGTTTCACAATTCTTTGTTAATGTCCCAAGGCATTGGTTTTTATTCACACTGTCACTTACATTAACTTATTACCATTGATAGTACAACATGTTTTGGTCAACAGTGTCAATTTAAACTTGGAAGAAAACTTCGGTCTGAACAGACAGTCTTTATTATGATATCAATCCTAGTAAGAGATCATACCAAGTCCTGATAAAATTAAAATATATACTTTTAGGTGGCCAAACAATGAAAGCAGATTTTGTAATAAAACTGTCTCTCTTCCTTCAACAGGATAAAGCAAATATGTATTTAAATTTCAAGTTGGAAGTATCATTCTAGTCAGATGTGAAATTGGGTTTCTAATGGGTCAAGTGTAATAAAGTCGTCAGGATCTCCAGGAATATATATTTCGTCATTCTCTCATCTGATATCAAATAATCTTTGCTGGTAATTCGGCACCATTTAATATTTTCAATCAACCAATTATAAAGCCTTATATACTTACTTACTTACTTACTCATGGAGCTGAGCCCTTCTGGAGGAGCCGCCAATTCTGCAGCTACTCAAGAATATCCCAGCATTTTATGGAACCCAAAGATTCATTACTGTGTTCACAAGAGCCCTCCACTGGTCCCTATCCTGAGCCAGATCTATCCAATCCATACCATCCCATCTCTCTAAGATCCATTCTAATATTGTCCACCCACCTACACCTTGGTCTTCCCTGTGGTCTCTTTCCTTCTGGCTTTCCCACCAATATCCTATATGCATTCCTCATCTCCCCATTCATGCTACATGACCTGCCCACCTCATCCTCCTTGACTTGATCATTCTAGAAGAGTACAAGTTATGAAGCTCCTCATTGTGCAGTTTATAAAGCCTGATATAAATACTACTAAATACAGAGCTAAATGACATTTCTAGGAATGCCATGACTTGGGTTTTGTTGCTACCAGTTTGCTGGAGGGGTGACTATACTGAGAATAATTTTCTACCCAAATAAATTTTTAACAGCAAAACCTGCAGATTTTCAATTAATACTGAAGTTGGCAGCAGAAGGAATTTCCATCTGTATAGTATGAATGTTAACCAACACGTTAAGGCCATCAGAAGCGTTTATCCTTTACTAAGGCTGCGTACTACTCTGAAAATAATATTATGTTCCTGAAATTCAACAGAATCCATCACGTATGAAAAACAAATGGCCCAGAAATTAATAACCCTAGGCTTCTTCGCGGTTTCTCTTAACTCTCTCCATACAAATCCATAATACTTTAAATCAAGGCCAAAACCATTCCCTTTGCAAATCATCTTTCACACTCATCATACAATTCGACGCTGTACAATATATGCTAAAATTTCCCACTAAATAACCTAAACTTCACTCGAAGACGACCAGCTACAAGTCGTCATTCACAGTCCACGGTAGCCTCGTGACTCAAGTATACCTTATCCGAAACTATGTCATGAAAGAAACACTTACGTGATAAAACATGACTGTCTAAAAATTGTCAAATACCATTAATGTATATATAAATTCAATTTCATGTTGTATAGCAGAGAAATAATTCAATCTGTCCGTCACTCCACACAGGAAATTTTACACCCTCAACCACGGGTCACAACGGTCACAACCATAGAATACAGCGATCGGTAGCGACGATTCAAATAAGCACGGCTTTTTAACTAGCCGACAAAGGATGGACACAATGCACATCTGTCATTTACCAGTAAAGTACACAACTTTTTCTTGGTTCGAAACTGTCCCTGGCTTCTATAATACCAACATAACCGAACATAACTGCTTCTTCGTTTACATGTTGTGAACCCCGAACAACCTATACCAACCAACAGACCAAATCGACCCAACGAACAACAGCCGCAAACGATTGCAACGGGTTAAAATCAACGGATATAAATATTTTTTTTTTACTGCCATCGTTCTTCTATGGCGCTGCCATCTGGTAACGACATCGACAACGGAACCGCAGTAACGCGCCACTTACAACGTGCACACAAAGATTTTTTTTTTCTTTTTTTTCCTGTGACGCTACAGCCCCAGTTTTGGCATAGGCCTACCTCCATGAAACTCTCCGTTTCACTTCGTTTTACTAGAACTTACACATGCGGTATGACTCCTTGGGCGAGTGATCAGCTCGTCGCAAGGCCTCTACCTGTAGACAAACACAGAGAAACGCACACAAACAAACTAAACATCCATGCCCTGAGTGGGATTCGAACCCACGATCTCGGTTTCCGAGCGAGCGAAGACAGTGCATGCCTTAGACCGCTCGGCTACCGTGACCGGGGCACACAAAGAATATGGCCCTAATTATAAGAAAATAAAATTCTGGTTCATTATACTGGGATATTTTGTTGCCACAATTAATTTAGTACTGGACACGTTTTTTTATCCCAAACATCAGGTTATATATCAGTGTGAGAAAGAACAGAACACTTGCCACAAATATGTATAGAAACAAAGCCAATATATAGGGATGTCAGGTATATATATATATATATTGTATGTAGCCCCATTGTTACTCAGAGACTGCGAAATAAGCGACTATAGAACAGTTGTTGCTATGTAATGAGTGCGCAAACAGGCATGTTTCCAGGGCAACAATTGCACTGCAATAGAGAAACAGTGTTTTCTGTGCAGTTCATGCTAGGATGTTATAAGCAGGACAAGTTAGGAGTTTCAGTTAGTTACATAACTGCTAGGGTTCAGTCGTTATGAGCTGTTAGAAGCTGATAGCTGAGGCCAGGGGAGAGTTCGGGAACCTGGAGCATGGGGAACGCCCACCGCTGAAAGCTATTACCAAGCAACAGCAGTGAAGTCATGACTGTGAACACTAGTGTGTGTTTGTGTGTGTGTGCAACAGTTTACTGTAGTGTAGTCATGTGCTGTATCAACAAGCTCAATAAATCCAGTCATCAATCCAGAACCCCATGTCTAGTCACTAACATATGATAACTGGTGTCATAAATCCATGCCAGGAAGGAGAGAGCAGATCTACTTGATTTGAAGACTTGAAAAATATGTAAACAGTGAAGACAGGAACAGTGGCAATATCAAGCATCATCACATTATGCTTCCTACTTTCTATGTTACAGAACAGATTATTACTTTGAATCCAAACATCTGAATCAGTCCCATTTGGAAACTTCTTCACATCAAACAAAACAGAAATAGCGCCATCCTGGGAATTTTGATAAATGAGCTTCGGAGAACAAGCTCAGAATTTCTGGAATATTTTTATCCCTCTGTGTATCAGTCTCATAGATATTCTCACTTCACTGATGATGAAGTATCTCCAACATCTTAAAATTTGATGGAGTTGGCACAGAAAGAGACAGAAAACAAGTTATCACAGCTGAGGCTGTGGATAAAGGATGGTGAAATTTTCATGCTAGAGTGGAGAAAAGAGGTGGTGTACATGCCAGAGATGGAAGGTAAACACCATACACAAATATGGAATGAGATGTATTCAATAAAGATGATAAAAGCAGAAGATGAAAGCCATGCATGGTTACAGAATGAGATGTATTCAACGAAGATCAGGAATGTGAGAGATGAACGCTATGCTCACCTCCAGACTAAGATGGAATCACTGAAGAGGATGGTTAAGGTGGAAGAAAAATGCCGTGCTGAATTACAGAATGTGTTCATTGCAGATGATGATGCTGAAGGGGGAAGAAATATGCCATACTCACTTTGAGAATGAGCTGGATTCAATGAAAAAGATGATGAAAGAATTATCTTTGATTCCTACAGAAGACACTAGGTGATCCTGAGAATACATTCAACTAGTGGGAACATACATATTAATAGGGTACAAATGGCGACGCCATAGCTCAAGTGGTTAGTCGCTGGCTTCCCGCCGTGGCAGCCCGGGTTAGATCCCAGGTCTGGTGAAGTGAGTTTTGTGGTGGACAAAGTGATGCTGGGGCAGGTTTTCTCCGAGTACTTCAGTTTCCCCTGCCAATCTTCATTCCACCAACTGCTCCATAATCACCCTCAGCTATCATCTGGGGCTGGTACAATAGGCCACAAGTGGCCGCAGTACAACGGACTTAGTCCCACCCCACTAGCAATAAAAAAAAAGAGCACATGAAAATAACAATAACAACATGCCGATATTCAAAGGGCTCAATAAAACAATACAAAAAAAAACATTGACACTGCATGCAAAAAACAGTGCATGAAAAGAAAGTTATGTTCTCAAACAAATGCGTTTTAATGTGAACAATGAAAATGCAATACTACTGGAACATTGTAATAACTAATGGGTTGTAATAGTTTCAACAAAAGAAAGTTGTATGAGGATAGCCAAGTAAGGCTGAAACATGTAGCAGTTTGATTATGATTTGAATGTTATTTTAAATTAAGGAGAGATTGTAAGCAGAGTTACATTAAAGATGGAAGTGAATGTGTAAAGTGACACACCAACGGAACAGGATGCTGAAATACAATATTAGCATACTGTATGTGTAGTCATGCGCTGTATCAAAGAGTTCAATAAAACCAACTACCAGACCAAACCTCATTTATAGCCAGTCACTTGATCATGTGATATTAACTGAGATCTTTATGGATAGAAGCTGGAGAACTGAAAGATATTATGGTAGCATTCTTAGTACACTTGGATGTTACCATCACTAACAATCTTCTTACAGTGTATGAGGTTATGTAACATTGCCCATGATCAGCTGGTGACCAGGATCACCTGTTGTCAATGTCAATTTTCTTTTGGTATACTCCAAGGCCTTAATTTGGCTGTCTCTGATAACATCTCAGCCTCCACTGTCCCTTTTGGTCTACAACAAGGTGTCAGTGTCAATCATTCTGTCCATGCATCTGCTACACCAAGAGCTGTATATTTTATTTTGTTCTGTATCATTTACTGCACATCTAAAATGTTTCTAAAGAGATAAGACAAATATTTATTTGTTATTCTCTTAACTTTTGTATTTGTAGTAAGACATTCCATGTGTCCCAATCCTAGTCCTATAAAGGGAATGATGAAACAAAAGAAAATTCATAGTTCTAGTTCAGTTTTGTGTGTAAATCATCTGTCAGCATTTACTACATTTCACGGATAATCATGGATCACTAAATCACTATACATTTGTATAGAGAGATGGCTCTGATCCTGGCAAAGATTATTTGCATCATTTCACGATCACTAAAAAGGTCAGTGCATCTCATGCTATTTTCAATGGAGAGGAACTTACTTACTTACTCATGGAGCTGATTCCTTGAGGAGCTGCCAATTCTGCAGCAATTTTCCAGCATTTTATGGAATCTGAAGGTTCATTACCATGTTCACAAGAGCCCTCCACTGGTCCCTATCCTGAGCCAGATCAATCCAATCCATCCCATCCTATCTCTCTAAGATCCATTTTAATACTGTCAACTCACCTATGCCTTGGTCGTCCCAGTGGTCTCTTTCCTTCTGACTTTCCCACCAATATCCTATATGCATTCCTCTTCTCCCCCATTCATGTTACATGCCCTGCCCACCTCATCCTCTTTGACTTGATCATTCTAATTATACTTGGAGAAGAGTACAAGTTATGAAGCTCCTCATTATAGAGTTTTCTTCAACCTCCTGCCACTTCATCTCCTTGCAGTCCAAATATTCTCAACACTCTGTTCTCAAACGCCCTCAGTCTATGTTGCTCCCTTAATGTCAGAGACCAAGTTTCACACCCATACAGAACCACAGGCAAAATTATAGTCAATGGAAAGGAAAAGGTGAATAATTTATATCAAACTTACTAAACCACACATATTGAACAGCTCAAAATTGAAGTCTATGGATCAACTTAAAATCTGCATCAAAAGAAATAGGACAAAATGCAAAGCAAAGTGGTAAAGAGGAGAGACTGGAGAGGGAAAATGTAAGAAATGTATATCAGGTAATACTGACAAAAGACAGAATGTAAACAGACCAAAGAATCAGTCTCTCAATTTTTCATTGGTTAGCTCCTGACTTTGAGTAACAAGAAAAGTGCTGAATGCTATTACAATGAACAGAGCACCAGTGGCTGGTGTCTCAAATGTAATGAATATGGCCTTGAAATCTGTGGAATTTAGAAAATATTTCATTACTAATGGGCACATTTAAGAAGCAGTTTGAAGAAACTGATGTACAGGCTAGAGGCATTGAAATTGCAACAACTCAGACACCCACAACAAGTGTATTGCAGAAGCAAGCAGATAATTTGATGTCACAAACTGCTGAAGAAGCTGGTTTGGAATGGAAACTAGTGCTGCCACAAGTACAGGTTAGCACACTGTCAGAACCACTGCACAATCATCCATTAACAAGTGAACTTACCAAAAGGCTAACATTGTTATGCAATGAATAATGTTAACCACATTGTCCTGGAATGAACAATTCCTCATGAAAAACTGGCAACAACACTTTTATGACATTTCATAATATTAGGCTTTAAAAATAGTTCAGTTCAACTTATAAACATAAACAGGCTTATATCAATCAAAGAAATAAAAAATTATGGAATTATGAACATAATTTTTATTGAAAAAATATTAATATACAATGTAGGACTACAAAATTGACATACCAAAATCACTTTCAATTAGCAGCAAAGTAAACTGCTAGTCTTCTTATTATACATTTAAATCTTTAGCATAACAGCAATGCACATTGTCTTTTTCTTTTCATAAACAGTAACAAATACAGATTATTTAACAGCAACACACCTGGCTGCAGTTGCATGTGAAGTAGAGCCTTGTGGAACTTCTGTATGCACACGTCGGAACAGCAGCACATGTGGCTCTGAAAACCAAGAATGGTAAATTGCTGCTTAGAAAGTCACATGCAAAGCCTACACTATAATAAACTGACTTTCTCTGAAAAAAGCTAATTTTCTGTTAATGAAAGGAAGGGATATGGGAAATAATCAAATATAACCACAGATTAAATTCGTGCTTCCAATGGTGGACTCAGATATTTAAAATATAACATATGTAGCCTTCACTGCATGGAACACACTAGGTGTGGGTATGTAGTGCTTCTGTCTTCTGCACAAATTATGGAAATATTCCTTGTGTTGGTAGCAATACTGTTTTGATAACATCATTCATGGAGCAGAGCCCTTCTTGAGAAGCCGCCACTTGTGCAGTAACTCAAGAACTTCCCACCATTTCATGGAACCTGAAGGTTCATTACCATGCACACAAGAGCCGTTCACTGGTCCCTATCCTGAGCAAGATCAATCCAGCCTGAATGGTAGTAAGCATTGCCTGAATTCAGTATCATCTTCATTTCCTCCTGAATCAAGTTTTGATTTGTTAGAGCCATTCCTTCTTAATAGTGGCAATTAAAGTTTTTGTGTCTTTCTTTATAGTACCTATGTTATCTCCCAGTGGATTCACATCATCAGCAGAGACCAGCAGTTGATGTGTCCCACTTAATTTGAGTCCCACCTGGTTTTCCTGGACCTTCCTAATGGCATATTCTAAAGTAAAGTTGAAAAGCAGTGGCGATAAAGCATCTTCTTGTTTTAGGCCGTTCTGGATGGCAAACTTATCAGACAAATGTTAACCTATATGGACTTCACTATGTTTCATTTATACACATTTTAATCAGCCTAACTACTTTCATGGTACTCCTAAACTCTATCAGAATACTATACAATACTTCCCTCCTAAATGAATCAATCTATGAATAGCTGGTGTAATGTTTCATTGTACTCCCATTTTTTCTCCAGTATCTGATGAATGCAAATGATCTGATCAGTGGTTGATCTGGTACATCAAAACCCACAATGATGTTCCACAATAATTTCATCTATATATTGACTTAACCTTGAGAGCAGGATATTGGATAATATATTGTATGAAGTTGACAGCAGTGATATCCCATGAAAAATTACTATGGCCAGTTTTATTGTCCTTGTGAACTGGTACAATAACAGACTCCTTTCACTGATCAGGCAATTCTTCCTTGTTCCAAATAGAATGTACTTATGAATCTGAGACCATAATATTTCATCTCCTGCTTGAATCAGTTCTGCCAGAATTTGATCATTACCTGGTGAATTACATCTCTTCAATTTTGCAATAGCAAATTCAACCTCAAAAGGACAATGATCAGGTACTAATGGCTCAGCTGTATGGATTTCTGTCTGCTTAACATCACTGACCCTATGTACATTCAATAACTGAGAGAAGTAGTTCTTCAAACTATTCAAAATGTTTGGGGAATCTGCAAGCAGATCACCATTCTCATCCTTCACTAAATTACTTCTAGGTTGGTAAATCCCTCTTAAATTCATTTATAGCCCTATATAGGTCTCTAATGTTCTTGCCCTTACTGTTCAATGCAAGCTGATTATTTTTGTCTTTCAGATATTGCCTCTTTTTGTTCCTGAAATGCCTGCTGGTTTCATGTCTCATATTGTTCAGATTACCATTTTTTCTCTCTTTATTGCATTCAAAGATCGATCATTGGTACAAGACCACAAGATACAGAACTTGTCACAGAATATACTACGTGCATCAAGCAGAACAAACATTTCATAATATATGCAACACGCCATCATAAAATAAATGTTGTCAGTTATGTATACAATATCTGCAATTAAAATAAATCTACAAAAACAAAAAAAAAAAATTACAGAATTATATAATAAAACAATATACCAAAAAACTCAACATCTCACAACCCTATGGGCCTTCACGGCCTGTTACAGGGATACCTTTACTTTATTTTTTACTTACCAAAAAACTCAATCTATGGTTCAAAACAATCTATTTGTACTTGTTGCTACTAGAACTCTCTTATTCCTTACTTCGGTCAACAACTTTGTAACTTCTTGGATCCTATAACCACTGTAATTTGTAATTTCCTTTGATCTAATAGTTTTGAGCATCCTTTGTCGAACCATGGCTTATGATTCTTCAGTTCATAACAACCTAGACTCACTTTGGCTGAAGTTTTGATAGTCTCTCCTCCTTTTAGACCAAGCTCTATTAATATCCACCTCAGCATCTAAGCTCCCCAAAGCAGGGAACCTATTTGAGATTTCAACCCAATATTGTTCTTTACCCTCTATTTTGTTTAATTTATTGTGATTAAACCTCCCCATATGAAATCTGTGCACTGTCTGTTTACTCACTTCCAGTCTCTCTTCTGCCACCACCAGATAGTGATCAGTATCATAATCTGCTACCCTGAATGACTGGACATCAAGTATTCCTAAATGGCATCTCCTCTCTATCAAAATACGATTAATCTGATTGTCAGTCTTTCCATCAGAAGATATCCAAATAAATTTATGAATATTATGATGTGGGAACATTGTACTTTTGACAGATTTTTTGATGTGGCAAAGTTTATTACTCTAACTCCATCATTATTAATTTCATGCAAAGTCTAATTGCCAACTGTTCGTTTGAAAATGTCTTCTCTACCTACTTTGGCATTGAAATCTGCTAACACAATTTTCTTATGGTATTTAGGGAATTTATTCAATATATGTTATTGTTCTTAAGTACTGTATTTTTTCCAAAAATATTCAGACATAATTATTTTGGTACATATAATATCTTAATAAAATATGATGGTAAATAACTGTAGCAACCACCTTCATATTTATATTTGTCCTGCATCCCTGCCTTTTATGGAATCACACTGAAGCATTTTACTGTATTATTTGGTAATGAATATTGCATGTTTGTGCCAAAAAACTTTTAATACCAGGAATTATTTCACAATGGATCTGCTAACATCCAACATTATACACAGACAGTCATAATTCAACAATCGTTAGCAACTCTTGTTCTGTGTTATAAGCATAAATATTCCATCTTCAACATAAAATTAATATGTGGATGGGCCATCCTTAATACAAATACAGTTAACATAAATAAATATTAAGATATAGACTTCCCTCAAACATTCATGTACAAGAGTCAGATCTAACCTATATTTGACACATTAGAAGTTGATGCAAACATACACAATATTTGCTATTCTTACAAGACTTGGGATGTATGTGTGTATTGACCTACATCATGTATTGCAATATGAACTGCGTAAAATATCTACCAAGATGCGGTAACACACTAAAAAATACGAAAATTGCATCCAGATGATTCCATACTCTTGTACATTACCTGGTGAATGCATCATATAGTGAACCCAGCCAGGGCTCTGCTGAACTCCAAGGTTTCTCCACTCGGTTTCTGTCATTAAATGTGATTTCGGTACATGCTTCGCAATGTCTGGTGGCAAAATGACATGCCTATAACGAAGGATTCTTATGAAGATTTGTGAAATACAAAAACAGCCAATCATACACACATCATAATTTCTTACTTACATCTATATTTGTAATAAACATCAGACCTTTGCTTACCTATATTCATATTTATCGTCAAAGTACTTCTCGGAATACTGGATCTGATCAGCTGGCATTTTTAAAGAAATAAAATATGCTCCACTTCACGAACACTCCTACCTTTCGCTTAGTAGCTCTGCACTTCCCGCCAAGTTCACATTAGTTATTAGCGGGCCTCGCGGGTGCGTTCAATACCGCTATGCGTCTGATGTGCACAGTTATCAACAGTTTGTCCATTCCTATCCAGAGCGTGATTGCGAACATTTTTGGTGCTACCATCTAGCGACAACAATTTTATGCGACATCCGAGGTTTGCTCACGTCGTTTGCAAACTCCTGCCATCTAGTGGGAAAAATGTTAACTGTGATCATGCCAACTTAGTGTTCTTGCATTCCACAAACTTCGCACAAGCAACTGACAAACGGCAGATCTAGACAAAAAATCTGTTTATAACATTTAATTTATTACATCTCCTAAATATATAAGTACTTAATTTTTTTAATTCGCTTAGTGTAGGGGGGGGGTGGAGTCCAACTGGGTCCACTCGGCACGGCGGCCACTGACTGGCAAATTGTAGCATGCCCCGGGTGATTATGATGATGGAGAATTTGGTGGAATGAAGATTGGCAGGGGAAACCGAAGTACTCGGAGAAAACCCGCCCCAGCGCCACTTTGTCCACCACAAATCCCACTTGACCATACCCGGGATGAAACCCGGGCCGCCGTGGTGGGAAGCCAGCGACTAACCGCTTGAGCTATGGCGCTGCCACTATAAGTACTTAAGTGATGTACCTAGTATTTCTGAATCAGATACATTCATTGTACAAGATAGCATTCCCAAGATTGGTATGTTTATTTATTTATCGTCGTCCACTCTTTCATGATGAGGCAGCAACGCTATGAATTACTTCAGAACTGATAGACATTAGAGGCAGTTGCATAAAATTGATCATGAAATCTTGTTTCTTTATGCGTATTAAAATCTGTAAAAGAACATCTTTTTCCCTTTGTGAGGGGAAAGTGGCGTCTGTCTGTATTGTCACTTTGTGTGTGTGTGTGACTACAGACGGGGTTTGGATTGGTGAATAGATTTACTGACCACTTACACGTCGTAACTACAAATAATTATAACACTGCCGCTATTTCCACAATTTGTAGTTCACTAGAGCATACAGTGTAGTGTTCTCAGTCTGCTACTAGACGTTTCCAGGTAACGGCTTCAACAATGGTTATTCCTCTGTCCAGGATGAAGCCGTCTCTTCACATACTCCCGTAAAGTCTGAGTCTGAGTCTTATGTTAAGACCGATGGTCGTCGGTCAGTCTGTCTTGGAATAAAGCACCCATCTGGGGCTTACGAATATATTTCTATTACTGTCATATAGTTGCGGGTTTATTGATGTGAGACGCTTTCGCTGACGAGGGGACGGGTCTGTCGTTTACAGTTGTTGCTGACCGTCGCCAGTGCAGTCATTTTCGGGTCCGAGTCCCTTGGGACTCGTGACCATATTCTAATGTCTCAGCTTCGAGACTTCCCTTTTCGTTGTCTCTTATGACACGCACGCGCACGTCCACACACACAAACACACACACGGACCGTGTAGACAACACCGCTCCTCATTGCTGTAGTTCAGTCAATGCTGTGCGAACATGCTTGTTCTCGAAACTCCTGCACAAGTCAAAATCAAAGTCACATTGCGACTGACGGTCAGTCAGTCAGTAAGTCTTGGTGTCGAGCCCCATCTGGTGCTCTTAACCAGATATTTATTACTGTTTGACAGTTACGGTCTCTTTATTTGCGGGGCGCCCTCTTTGACAAGAGGACGGATCTGTCTTTTGTACATGCTGTTGGCCATTGCCAGTGCAGTGTTTCTCGGGTCCGAGTCCCTTGGGACTTGCGACCACATTTTACTCTCTCAGAGTTGAGACTTCTCTTTTGGTCACCTCATACGACTCGCAGTGTCATGGTGGAGGTATTCGAACCCGTCTCCATGCGGATTAACTCCAGCACAGAACTGACTCTCAACTTACACGTATAACTTCTAGGCACGGATCACGTAGAAAACACATTTCTTTCATTGTTGTAGTTCAACTGATATAAGAATCTGCTGTCTAACACGTGAAGGTGTTTTCTGAGCCGTTGTCCAGAAACGGGCCTGGTACAACCGCCCATCTCGCGGTCGTTGCATAACAACGGCTGTGCACATAATTAGAATAACTGGAAACATGATAATGTGCATTTGATCTTGTGATGCAGGGATTCTTACCGTACTTTAAAATCACATATTCCGTTTGCACAGCTGTAGACTTCCAGGCTAAGTGGAGATACAGCAGCTAAGGTAAGGGTTTTGGTTATGTGGCTAATGTGGAAGTGAGATGCATGACGGGGAATCCCAGGAATCGTCCCGTACAGTAGTTCTGTTCACTTAACTTTCCACGTGTGATACATCCCTTGTTTATGAGAGGTTTGTATGCTATCCACAAGAATGATTGCACAGACATCATGCAGACAATATGGCAACTAAGTCACACAGTGGGCTGCGCCATAGCTCAAGCCGTTATTCGCTGGCTTCCCACGGCGGCGGCCCGGGTTCGATCCCGGGTCTCGGTAAGTGGGATTTGTGGTGGACATAGTGGCGCTGGGGCAGGTTTTCTCCGAGTACTTCGGTTTCCCCTGCCAATCTTCATTCCATCAATTGCTCCACAATCACCCTCACCTATCATCTGGGGCTGGTACAATACGCCAGAAGTGGCCGCAGTACAAGGGACTTAGTCCCATCTCACTAGCAACAAAAAAAAAGTCACACATTTGTACCCAAGATCACCTCAGTAGGAACTGCTGCTTTGTGTAAGCAGAAATTTATAAAACAGAATCGTGACTTGTACATGTCATTGTGTTTGGAATGCAGTCTGGCGGGCTATTCATTACTCAAAGGAGATAGAAATTCAGCACAACAGACACAGTTGGTCATGTACCTTCGAACTCTTTGCTACATCTAAAAATAGGTACCATACGTGCATCGGAACACACATACACGCACGCAGGTAAGCACACACCAATCATATCAAGAGTGACATATTTCATAGTTTAACACATTATAATTAAGTAATATTATATCACTGAGCGATGGGTGAAACAGGCTTTCTTTATTGCTAGTGGGGTGGGACTAAGTCCCTTGTACTGTGGCCACTTCTGGCCTATTGTACCAGCACCAGATGATAGGTGAGGGTGATTGTGGAGCAATTGGTGAAATGAAGATTGGCAGGGAAAACCGAAATACTGGGAGAAAACATGCCCCAGCGCCACTTTGTCCACCACAAATCCCACTTGACCAGACCCGGGATCGAACCCGGGCCGCCGCGATGGGAAGCCAGCGACTAACCGCTTGAGCTATGGCTCGGCCCTAAAACAGAGTTACTGCTTATAAATAAGAATATAAAGGCGGACGATCTCCAAGTTCTAGTAAAATTTATTCAAATTTCCGAACAACAGTTCATCATATGCCAAAAGCTCAAGCAGAAGATTTCATTGAAGTGAGCTGTGTTTTGTCTAGGTCTGTTTATTTTTGGTGACCGATTAAACATGCAAATTAATTAAGTACTTCAAACACGGTAAGTATCATCAATAAAAACAAAGTATTCCCTTTACTTAATTAATTAAGCACTTCGCCTTGAAGATGCGTGATGGAGTGGAGGCATAACTCCACCATCTTAAACTGGGCACTAGATGGAGGTGAGTGGTCAGCTTCACCCCCAGGGAAAAAGTTTCCGCTAACCCTTGGATAGGAAGCAGGATGGGCCCAGAGCCGTCTGGACGTTGTGGAGAAGAGAAAAATCCTGCACCGCCGGGAACCGAACTCTGAACCCTCGGTCGTCCAGCCTGTATGCAGTCGCTATGTTGAGATAACTGCTACTTAATTATCATGGTACTCGTATAGCAGCAGAAATTAATTTTAATTTTCAAAAAGTCAAAAGAAATTAAGTGTAAAATGTACCCCTCCATTGGGCTTCTTGTTTCGCCTGTGCTGTTACGCCGGTCCTTGTGCATTATGTAGGTGGAGAGTTGAGGCAATATCGCCTTATCTCAACTTCTTTATTTCCTATAAGCCAAATCGCTAACATTTTCATTATCCTTGTTTGGACTTGGTCATCATATCAATTTCCCCATCTTCAGCATCGGATGACGCAACGTTTGACATGATCAGCGCTGGAGCAGACTTGACCTCGGCTTTTTCTGCGTTATTCCAAGGCTGTATCTGGGCTTTGAAGCATATAATGTATGGAAGACTACAGAGGGTGTACATTAATGCCGCTATCCAGAATATTACTCGCCATCCATTAGTGGTACTCTGCAAATGAGAGACAGAATATTAAAATTCATTCCAGACCTTCTTGCTTCTCCGTACGTGCTGTAGAAAATTCCTGCACTTTCACTATATCCGTCCACCTGTTGGAAAGCTGGAGAACTATAACTCCCTCAAATGGCTGTAAAAGAAAAGCTAGAAGAATTTAATTGAAACTGAAACTGTAGAATGATCTGACTACACCATCCAGTGTAACTCAAATGTGTGTATAAATATATATGATATCTTTACATGTGCCTCAACAAACAATGAAAGGAAAAGCAGCTCAACAACAAACACAGACTCTTAACTAACTATATAAAGAAGAAAAAACACTGCCGGACCACTAAAGGTGGCAGTCTATCTAATCTCCTGTTGATAGAATAGCTACGAAGACTGAACCTTAGCGGTTTAAGATTTTAAATATTAAGGATTTTATTAATATTTTAACTCACCACATTTAGTCCTCTATCTTGTCACTGATAACCAACTACCCGTTACTAATTCCATGAAATAACTTACGTATTGTTCACAATTGACATAATTAACCAATGACCAAATTACATGCTGACGAAGTCTTGTTGATTCTTAGTTTACGTAACAATGTTGTTTAAAAAATTAGGCGTTGAAAGAGATTGGAAGCCACGGTCTTACCGTAGTGGCGAAGAGAATTGTCCGTGTTTCTCAGCTATTTGCATTACTTAGTGTTTTGGTTTAACAGCTCATACTCAGAGGGAGTGAACTTTGGCTGGGTAAATAAAAGTTATTATGCTGACAAAATTGGCACTTACATCGTTCTGCAAGACTGCCCCAGCAATTGGAGTGGAGACGATAGGAGAAATAGACCCAATGGCATTCATGAGCCCCGTCAGAGAACCTAAAAGAATTAGAGAATTCCAAAGTGCTTCTCTGAGAAACTGTACCATATACATATACTGATGTACATTTCTCGCCATAATTTCAGAAAAAATTCAGGATAAAAACGTCAGGAACCTTCAAGAAGGAACTTCAAAAAGTCAGCATTTCTCTATAATTGTTGTGATGATTAAACCAGGAACGATTGTTAGGTTTTACAGTAAGAAAACCAAGGAATATACATAACATTTTGGATAGAAAATTCCAAGGGACAATTTTTGGAAGTCTAGGCATAAACGAGAGATTAATATTAAAAAAAAGCAATAAAATAACATACTTCAGCTGGGTGTGCACACATTTCAAATGGGCTATTTTCAAATTTGAATACTTACTGGCTTTGACGTTCGTTTACTGCAAGTGAAAACTTTCGAATATCAGATTTCATGAGAATAATTTCGGCAATAATTTCTTCGACTGAAATATCCGGACAGACATGTAGGACCTCCGACATTAACGTCGTTATCTGGGCAGTTTTTGCAAAAGTAAAATCTCCGGGTAGGATTCAACATTTGTAGATAATAAAAGATAATGGAATTTCGTGATTTAAAATTCTATATAAGCAAAAACACATATAATTATATTTCAATATTCTAAAACAAAACCTACATAAATTAATATACACAATATTAAAGTTTTAAGAACATATTTTTAAATTGATATCGATACATGTAAGCTTGCTTACGTCCTGAGAAATGTTTACGATTAACGAGGTATGTCTGATCAAGTGTTATATCACTCCGCCTCCTTAACATATTTCAAGGGAAAAATCATCAGAAAATGGAGCCTTGTGAAATTAAGTAATTAACCTAATAGATTATTCATGTCTTCCAAGTTTCCTTGCCGGCATAGTAGTACTATGGCTTCCGTACCTGCGAAGTTGGGGGCGATGTCCATAGGACTCTGGAAGAAGCCACTAGAATAAGCGCCAATCAGCGATACTGCTATCGTAAGGACGACCACAGCTATCGTAGCATTACATCCGGCCAGTGAGAGAGCAAGCAGACTAACGGCTGGGAGCAGGTGTGCTATGGACGGAAGAGAATTTGGGTAACTCTTAGCTACTAAAGGTTCTTTAAAGTTCGATCACAATGGTTCGTTCAGTCTATGGTATATCAAATATAGATTATATTTTCGGAGCGGTTTCCAGGCTACTCCACATTAATTTACAGAGATATGGTCCACTTCAAGAGAATTGGAGCAATATAGGAGTATACTTCATGCATATTTACTTATGCTTTCTTTTTGTCTATACGGACACAAACAGTAACAGTTCTCGTAACTGCATGAAACACTCACAAACAGCGATAGATAACCTCCTAACTCCGAGCAGGGACATCTTCTTTCGTTTCAGCAATGTGTCCGCAAAGGTGCCATATACGCTAGCAAAAACCCACTGGCCTAGGTAAGGCAGACTGGTGAACCAGCTGCTCTGGAACAAACATGTAGTAGTTTACAGTAAATAAATAAACACAAGCATAAATAATAAACAAATAAATAAGTAAATAAGGAAACAAACTCATAAATAGAAAAGAATATATAAATAAATTAATTAATATATATAGAAGAACGACTGAATAAAGAATGAATGACATAATACACAAATAAATGAATGAATAAATAAACAAATGAAGAGATTAATATACTTACATAAATCATAAATAGATGAATAAATGAATAAATAAACAAATAAAAGACCACATCCATACATGAATGAGGGACTAAATAAATAAAGGAATAAATAAATAAGTAATGGAAGGAAGAGTGAATAATATATAAATATTTTTTCCATGTCTCTTTCAGACCATTCAGGGACCAGGCCTCTTATTCAGTTTCCTAATCATTTTTCACAAACGGTAGGACTCCTTGGATGAGTGATCAGCCCGTCGCAAGGCCGCTACCTAAACACAGGGAAATACAAACACAGAATAAACGCATACACACAACACACATCCATAACCTGAGTGGGATTCGAACCCACGATCCCAGCGTTCGAGCGAGCGAAAACAGTGCATGCCTTAGGTTGCGTGGCTACTGCGATCGGAAAATAAACAAATAAACATGGACACGAACGGAAAACAGACAAACGAATTAGTAAAAGAATAAGATAAAAATACAAAGCCAAAGAGAGCAGGGGTGACGAAATGACGAAGAAAAAGGTAAATAGGGAAGTCACTGCTATAATGTTTGCTTCGTTCCCTTGCAATCTTGGATTCAGCGTACTGAACTTCTCAAAAATATCTCTTAAGTGTGCTAACTTGGAAACAAAACGTTCATTGCGAAATTCTTTGGCATGTACTAGAGCTTCTTCTTCTTCTCCTCCTCCTCCTTCTTTCAAGTAGCAAACACAAGCCACAAAATTTCCTCGTGACAGCCAACAAGAATTAGAGTAACACAGGAGCAAGTGACTGTGTTCTAATTTCATCGCATAATTCTGCAAAAATTCTTCCTTTCAGTGGACGAGTCTTTATGCAGCTTACAGTTGTGATCCCTGTATCCAACACTTCACTCAGTTCTGGGCACAATTGCTACGTAGCAAGCAATTCACGTGTCCACATGGCTTCTGGTGCTGGTTGATTTATCAAAGCCTGCAGTCCTCTATTTCCTGCCATTACGCGAGCTGTATACGTACATAAACCAATTCGTTCTGACCATTTTATGCTTTCTTTACGAAATCATAAAAAAATTGGATAGTTCTTTTTTTGTTGCTCTTCTTTTTATAGGTTTGCAGAAAAGCGTGTCTTTATTAATTGTTGTATCTTCAACATATAGCACGTAAGCTCTTAGTTGACCAGTACCGCTACAATCAGTCGCTTCATCATCATCAATCTGTTGAAAAACCTTTGTTTCACATAACGTAGCAGTAACTTACATTGTTGTTTACTTCATAAAACTGCCGATGCTCTACGAATTTGAATTCTATAATATTATGCGGTAACTAAACTACCTCATCAGAGCAAAGGATTTAAAAAAAGTTTCTTCATATTTTGTTTAATTAGTTTTAATTTAAATTACATGCGTCCACCCCAGATAAGCATTCGCGCCCCACACTTTGCGAACCTCTGA
>NW_019729223.1:2091621-2109121 GCF_002891405.2 Cryptotermes secundus
GCCGCTTGTCGGCGAAGTTAGTACCAAATTTAGTGGATAGAGGTTGTCGCGTGGTCAGCTCAACGAATACCCACGGCCGTTAATTTCGGTTTTCTAGACCGGAGTCGTTATTTCCTTGAAATAGCTCCTCATTTATCCTCACGAGGCTTAGTGGACCCCGTTTCAGACCCACTACTTCTCAGAAAATCTGGTAGCTCCGGGAATCGAACCCGGGACCTCTGGGTCTGTAGCCAGGAACTCTGATTACTAGACCACAGAGGTGGTCATGCGTTTACAAACATGTAAGTCAAAATTAATATGTAACTAAACATCAGGACTTGATGTAACATTAGACTGTGTGCATGGTGTAGTTAGTCTCGCTTCCTCAAAAAGAAAGTCTTCTAGCACACATGTATGGATTTTAATGTACAGGAAGAGAGTAAATCTGTATAACAGAATATGTTTTGAAAGAATATTTTGGGGTTAGGACAGGAGCGTGATGGAGGATAAGGATAGACGTTAATCCCCTGTAAATTATTGAGCTGTACTCTGATATTTTGTAGCCAAGCTTGGCTGCCATTGACTACTCGTTCCTCAGTCAATCGCATGTTTATACAAGAAGGCTGCATCCGCTTTAGAAATGTCATGTGAATTCATTCCACTCGAGAGTCTGTGAATTTACACTGCCGTCGACTGTATGAACTTGATCATTTCTTCAGTTACCTTCTCGTTGTGCTTTTGGGTGATATTTTCTTTGAGATACTGCTTCTCCTCGCGTGAGATTCTGGGGTGTTGATCGGGGGTGTCGAACACGAGCAGCCACCAGGCAACACACCACAACAAGGCGAGGGCACCACTAACATAGAACACGGCTTCCCAACCCCAGGCATTCAGCACCAATCCGCAGAGGGGCATCGCCACTACCGTGCCCAAAGACGCACCTGCAAACGCAACATAAACTCGTGACTCTCCCGTGACTAGCCGTGGGAGGGGCGCGCAGCATGCATCGAGAAATAAAATATTTTTACAGGAAAATTTTAAGAGGAATCTCACTTGGCAAACACAGATGTAGGTAGGTAAAAAGGGAAAGGTAAAGTCGTTCCTGGTCGGTCACGATAGCCGAGCGGTTTAAGGCGTGCACTGTCTTCGCTCGCTCGGAAGCCGGGATTGTGGGTTCGAATCCCACTCAGGGCATGGATGTTTGTGTGCGTTTTTCTGTGTTTGTGTACAGGTAGAGGCCTTGCGACGAGCTGATCACCCGCCCAAGGAGTCCTACCGAATGTGTAAGATCTAGAAAAACCGAAGTGAACGGAGAAGTTCATGGAGGTAGACCTAGGCCCACTGGGGCTCTAGTGCAAAGGAAAAAAAAAAGTCGTTCCTGTGCTTAAATAATTAAGCACTATACCATGAAGACGTATGGGGAGTGGATGTATAGGTCACATTTTCTTAACCTCGGCACTAGCTGGAGGTGAGTGGTCACCTTCACGTCACTGCTACTTTAACCCCGAAGAATAATGCCATCGGTACCCTTTGAATAAGAGGTTGGGTGGACCCCAGTACCGGTATGAGTGACGTGGGAGAGAATTTCTTTTTGATCTTACCAGGACTCAAACTCCGACCCATAGGTCGTCCAGTCCGTAGCTATTTGCTATATCGAATACGCTATCCGGGTTCCACCATAGATGGATGGATATATTGAAATCTATATTACAGATAGTGAGTCTGAAATTAGAGACTGGATTACGTTGGCTCATGGGTGAGTTCTAATGGCCGGGACGTGTGAATATGTTAATTAATTTTCGGATATTACAAAGCATGGATCTGTTGAACAGCTATTCAAGAAAAATATTGCATCATGGAATTTCATACGCAGATCATGTTGGACATTGCGGACCATCGGACACGAAATATCTGAAAGATATTTGAAACAGAAACAACATAGATAAAAGCTTAATATTCTGTTACATTTAGAGTATTATTTTACTTTAATACTTCCGTACTTATACTACCCATTTTCTCATGTTTTTCCTCTGGATACTACTTCTACTCTGTGGTTGCTACAGTCCATGAAGAAACTTTGCCTTTGTTTTACAGTTTTTTTAGTCATATAGAAGTTCTGTCGGAATCCTTGGGCGGGGATCAGCCCGCCGCAAGGCAGGTACCTACACAGGAAAGCAGAAACACAGAATAAACGCAAACATCGATGCTTCGAGTGGGATTCGAAACCACGACTCCAGTGTTTGAGGGGGCGAAGACAGACTGTGCGGTCAGTAATCGGCAAACTGGATACTACTCAATCAATCAACCGATCTATCAATCCATCAGGGAAATTTCAGACTTCATACAGAATTTACGGATTAGAATTTTAATTTGATTTATCCCAGCTGTCATAACGTCTTAGAATTCGGAACCTCTAATCAGACATGTGAATACAATCATGAATGGCAATCTGGGATTGATGAGAGAAAAGGCGGTAGTACCTATTTTAATACGTGTTTCTGAATTTTCCTCAGGATTGCTGGTTTATTGACTGAGACTAAACCAAGGACATCCAGAATATGAAAGAGTTGTCCACAACACTGCATCGTAATATTTTGTCCTTGTAAAATTCACGGAGTTATGGTAGACTGTACATGCAACTGGAATAGGGGAAAAAGAATTGAAAGATTAATACCGGTGGGGAAACTTTGGAAATGCGAACACTTATTATATTAAGATGGGGATGTGTAGGTAATATTAAAAGACATCTTAAGAGAACAAATTTTGAGCTAATAAATTATTTGTGTACGAACCTTGAACGGCAAAAGACATGAACCTCGCTCTCTCAGAAAGGGGTACCCAGCTGATCACAGCAGCACTGAGGGCCGGGAACACCACACCCTGTGTCAAAATACAGTGTACGTACCAAAAGCTATTTCGTTCAATAAACATGGATTTCAACAAATATTTCTAGAATTCTAACTTAGAGATCAATACTTCAGGATGTCGTCAAAATTGGGGGTGTTTGTAAGATGGATTTATATACCGCCCCATAGCTCAAGCGATTAGTCGCTGGCTTCCCACTGCGGCGGCCCGGGCTCGATCCCGCGTCTGGTAAAGTATGATTTGTGGTGGACAAAGTGGCGCTGGGGCAGGTTTTCTCCGAGTACTTCGGTTTCCCCTGCCAATCTTCATTCCACCAATTGCTTCACAATCACCCTCACCTATCATCTGGGGCTGGTACAATAGGCCAGAAGTGGCCGCAGTACAAGGGACTTAGTCCCACCCCACTAACAATAATAAAAAAAGATGGATTTGTAGATTAACAATTCAGGGTGCAATGGTATAAAGACCTGGATACATCTCCAGCCAGTTCCGTCTCGAATTGTAAATTTAACCATCCATATTGCACGAGATATTTGTTTTCTCCGCAGCGTCCAGATCGGTCCAGATCGGCTTTGGGGCCCACCCAGGCTCCTTGCCCAGTGGGAGCTTTCGCTGAGAAAAGAAATTAAATTTAGCTGGTGTATTAGTGTGTTTGGACTTTTGCGAAAATGGCTATAAGATGGAATCCCAGTTGAATTAATATTTCCTTGCATTTGCAAATAAAAAAAATTAAAATTTTTCCATGTGTTTAAATAAGAGCTATGCCATGAATGTATGGGGTGTGGAGGTATAGCTCAACGCATTCATAGCTTCGGCACTACGTGGAGGTGAGTGGTCAGTTTCAAGCAACAACTAATTTTCTGTTGAAGAAATATTCCCTGCACTCATAAAGTAGGATTGTTGGAATCCAGAACCGGCCTGGACGCCATGGAGAAGAGAGGTATTTCGAGCCTTGCTAAGAATTGAACCTCGTACCCCCTGTAGTTGAATCAGTAGCCTAGTCACCATACAAACTGAGCTGCCCCCCTCCACAACCGTAAGAATTTTGTTACAAGTTATTATTATTATTATATTTTTTCTAAATCTTATTAAGCACAAATTTTGTCTGTGTTAAATTTGTCAATTTTTGCGATATTTCTCTTTTGGTAATAATTGAGAGCTGAGAAATACTATTCGTACAGAGTTTGCTGATCTGTAAATGATCTATCGTTATACAACATTTAAAATGACTATCTCCAACATTTTATTGGCTACGACCCTCAAATTGAAAGCTAAATATAGATTTCATATAACATACATTATGTTGCTTACACTCTATAAAATCATTATAGCAACAATAGCTAGATATTTTAGAAGCTCTATTAGAATACACCGTTTCAGACCCCCGTAAAGAGTGGGGCTACTGAACCCCACCACGTTACAAGCTCGTGCATCAGCCACGTTATTACATCGTAATGCTGATTCTATTAAATTAATATTTTCATGGATATTGTGAATTCGAGTGTCATAACATTCAAACGAACTTTTGTGAAAATTGGCCAAATGCCTCAAAAGTTGAAATTGGATAAGTACAAATTGACACAAACACAGAGAATGGTGATCTCATAACCCTACTTGTTTCTCTGAAGGGAGAAAAATGTGATATAAATAAATACTGCTTTTTATTATGAGAAAGAAGGTACGAACTGAGAACTATGCGCCATTTTGGTAGTTACTGCCATCCACAGGAAAACACTTGTTATTCTGACAGATTACATTCAAATGGTGCCGGGTTGAATCCCGAGCGATGTCACTAATTCCAAACAAAACTCATTAGTATAATGACAATATATCTCTTGGAGATAGGAGTACAGCCACTTTCAGAAGTGTCGTGCACCTTAAGTCCATACTTGTATCAAACACTGGACAGTGTAGAAAACAATCATGGTACTATGAGTGTGAGAGGGTTGACTGATCATTTCCAACATTTAACAATGGATCTACATTACGAAGCATATGCACACGTCCTTTAAGTCACTCATAAGTAAACTCCGATTGATTACTTCAGTTTATTTCACTTAATACCATCCATATATTACATGGAACCAGTGTAACACGCGAAATCTTAACCGACACCAAATTAAGTCTACAAGATTTTAATAATTTAATACTTAATTTTATGAAATATAATTATCGTGAAAACTGACCCATTTTAATTTACAGTTCAGTGGTTATGTGCTTTATTTATGAATCATCTGATGATGTATACTATTAAAACATTCTGTGGTAAAGAAAAATACAAATTAATATAGACATTTCTATTAATCGTTATTTGTCTTTATTAATTCTATTAATAATTTATTGTGTAGGGGATTTGTATGATATAAAATGAGGCAATTTTTGTGTGGTTCGATTCCCTTCACGGGTAAGGACATTTTTCTTCACCAAATTTTAAAAATTAACTCGTAGACCAAACCTAGGTTCCTTTTCATTAGGTGCTGTGGACAGCCTTCTCTGAGGTAATGCTACTTGGCTACTTGGGAGTGAAGTTTACCATTCATTTCCGTTTATTGCCGAAGATAAGTGTGTGTGGAGCTGCACCTCCATTTCTCCACCTCCATGCCTAATGACAAAATTCATACTCTATACGTTTATGAGCAACCATTTAATATTACTGGAATTTTAAATACAAGATAAGTCCGAATATAAGGCGATCCATCATTTTAACAATGAGAAAATCAGAAAATGATTTGCGGCAAAAGAAATTCTTAGGAACCCGAGAATTAGGCAATCACCCCTTTCTAAGAGATAGTATAAAAACGCTTTCTTTATATTCGGGCTAATACTGTCTAAGTTTCTATGGTGATACGTAAATATATACTGTAATGCTAACAAGGAGATAGGTCTTGTCTGTGTCAGTCTGTATGTAACGTACTTGGGCCAGACCTTGCAGGGCCCGGGTGACGAGGAGCAGGGTCCAATGTGTCCTCGCCAGGAAGGGCAGTACGAGGGACAGGACCCCATTGATGAGCACCGCCCCACCAAACACTCGTTTGGCGCCCACCACTTCGGCTACTCGACCTCCAGGCACTTGGAAAACAAGGTAACCCCAGAAGAAGGAGCTGAGGATGACGCTCTGCTCCACCTCGCTCCAGTTGAACTCGCCATGTGTCCCGCCCTCCACCTGCGTACACACACATAACTCACTCGCGCACTGAGCAAACAGCTGGCCCCGGCCCACGCTCTGTCACCGATTTTTAATTTGTTTACTTCTTGCGCAAAACACGGGACGTTCATAAAAGTGGTTCATAATCCGATTGCTACGATCTTAAATTGTAAACAAACAGGGTCCCCTGCGCACAGGCTTAACCTGTCACTTTCAATATCGTTTTACACAAAGTGTCCATTATGATCTCTATTCGTCCAAATAGCGTGGCTCTTAATAGCAACACAATGAACATACCAAATACTACAATTTCTTTATTAAAATGTCACAACACAACTATATTAAGGTCAGTGCCTAGTTTGGTTCTGCTACATGTTTCGGCTACCAAAAGCCATCATCAGGCAAATACATGGCCAACATATATACACCACTGAACTGCAGTACCAGTAAAATTGGATACAATAATATTAATTACATTAAAATACTTGGCGTAAAGTAAAATAAATTAGACTATATAAAACGAAAGTTATAATATAAAACATGATAAAAATTCTTCAAGTGATGCATTACATCAAAGAATTAGTCGTTGGTTTTTGCAATTTTGTTGTGTTCACATGGACAAATTGGAGTATTCTATATTTTGTGTATATATTTTAACGTGTTTTGCCACTGAAGACGCCGTTCAGATTGTTAATTGGTTTATTTAACAACCTACAAGTCTTGGCTACAATTAATTATAACGCTGTTACGGGTTTCCACAATTTACAAAATAAACTGTTTGGGGGCTCGTGATGTAGATGTAGTAACATTAATGTTAATTATTTAGTCGGTGCCTCATCTTACAAACTACTGTCCATTCTGTAGGGAATGTAAACAACGACCAGCTTCTCATTACACATTCACTAGATTAGGTTTTATTATGTTTTATATTTTATAAATATAAACGGTAGTCTATAAAAGATAAACATTATTTTTAAAATGAAGCCATTATTTAACACCATATGCCTATTTATATGTATTAGTACATTTTCCATATTATAAAGTTCATGTCATGTATTGCCTTCAAATATAGAAATAAACATATCAGTCACCAAGTTTACCAACGAGCTATGTCGGGTCAGGAACGTAACCTATGTGTTTAACATACTGAGTATACTGGAAAATATCTTCGAATTGCGCGATTCTCTCTCAGGTGGGGTTACTGAGAAATTAATGCATCTGTGGCGCAAATCGTGACGTTCATGTAATCAAATGTTTGTTGTTATAATTTTATTTGAACACTTGCTCATCCGGTCTTACCTGCAACTGAAACAGCGTTCTGTTTGCAAGCATCCATGCTTCCTACTGGAGTACTGTTAAACGTGAGACGCAATAGGACTCATTGTCACTTGTCACAAGAGAAATAAATGAAGTGGACACTTTACTGTCTGTGCTTAACAGATACTGACATTTCGTCTCTCACGTAAGTTGCTGATTTGTAAGGCCGGCGTGGAAGATCACCTATGAACATTTATAATTCAACAGATTGGTGGTTACGTTATACCACGGCCGCGCCATAACTCAAGCGGTTAGTCGCTGGCTTCCCATCGCGGCGGCCCGGGTTCGAGCCCGGGGTCTGGTCAAGTGGAATTTGTGGTGGACAAAGTGTCGCTGGGGCAGGTTTTCTCCGAGTACTTCGGTTTCAACTGCCAATCTTCATTCCACCAATTGCTCGACAATCACTCTCGCCTATCATCTGGGGCTGGTACAATAGGCCAGAAGAGGCCGCAGTAAAAGGGACTTAGTCCCACCCCACTAGCAATAAAAGAAACGTCTCGATAAGGAATAGCAAACACTGGTCTTCTCGTACAGTACAATATTTTTGTCTGAAACTTATGTTGCACGACACACGTAAATCTACTACATGTTCGATTTATTTATTTATTGTTTATTTAAGACGCTGGTATTTTTTAGATTATAGAGCATCAGTTAATATAGGGATTAAATAATAATAAGTTGGTAGGGATGTGGAAGGACAAGGTCGTAGCTTAATTGATGTATTATCCCGGCATTTTCCTGAGCGGGCTTAGGAGAACCACGAAAATATCTCAGTTTAGTCGATGTCCTGGTCGAGATTCGAAATGAGAATCTCCCAAATGAAAATCAGAATCAGTAAAACCTGAGTGAAACTTCCCTGTATTATTATCACATTCTTTTTTCCACGCCGAAGTCATCAGAACTGCCACTGATTACGCGAAAGTTGAAACAGGAGGGACATTGGAAGGAGCGATCTGAGGTAAACCATAAGACGCCATACGAGTGCCATCTGGTGGAAATCGTGTATAAAACAACAGGGTACATTTTGAAAGAGAGTATAATGAGAAGAGGCACTGTCGTGCCAAACCTCCAAGCAGGTGACTCATGATTCGAACTTCCTGACTTATGTTATCCCAAGCCAGAAGAGGTCCCTATAGCTTAGTTCAGCTGGCAAACCTCTTCCATTTTCATTCCAACACCCACACCGACCCAAGTGAGATTGGAACTGTAGCATTAGGTTTTGGTTCTTGGCAAACCCGACCTTAAGCTACAGATCATTAAATATGTATTTGTCTGGCTTTGTTTCTTTTCGTAACGTCTGCATATTAACCACCCAGATTATGTAGACCTAATATAAATTGGAAGGTTGAGGAATGAATATGGGAAACTTTCTTCAAGATAGAGGCAGGAGGCTCCACAAAACGTTCCTATCCATCTACAGATCTGCACAGCATCACATTCCAGAATATCTGATCTTAATTTATTGTTTATTTTGTATTTATCTGTTTTAACGACGCTTTAATAATTCGGCTTCAGACTACAGAGCATCGGGTAGTTCCTAAATAATTAAATGGAAAAGTGTGGAAAGAAGCGCTAGTGCGTTAATTTGAGTCACTGGCCTTGGGGGATAAACGGCACAAAAATAAAGTTGTCTATATGTTTAATTAATTGAACACCAAGCCTTGAAATATTTTTTCTCCTCTCGCTCCCACTTCGGAGCGTAGGCCTGATTTATGAGTTTCATGGTCATCTTTATAGACGGTAGGGAGCCTTGGACGGGTGATCAGCTCGTCGCAAGGCCTCTACCTAAATACATGACAACACAAACACAGAAAAACGCACATACACACCAAACATTCATGTCCTGAGTGGGATTCGAACCCACGAACCCCGGCTTCCGAGCGAGCGAGCGAAGACAGTACATGCCTTAGACCGAGCGGCTATCGTGACCGGCATGAAGGCATATAGGGTAGTGAAATTATAGTTCCATTTTTCTTAACCTCAGCACTGGTTGGAGATGCGTGGTCAGCTTCACGCTCAGGCCACTTTTTCCTCGGGGAAACAGCCTCCAGTATCTACTGGATAGGAAGAAGATTGGATCCCATGGCCGTTTTCGACGCTATAGAGAAGAGAAAAATCTTGGCCTTGCCGGAAATCGAAACCAAGCCATCTAGACCATAGTCCGACCTTGCGCCAAATGAGCTATCCTGGCGTGGAGGAACCGAGAATAAAAGGAAAGAAACCAGACCAGGATAAGGAGTCTCCCATATTTCCTAAATAAGAAGGAGCCCCAACCCCTCTACATCGGCTTTCGCTCTAAATTATTCCATGCTCTCAGCTCCTCATGCGTACTGCATGTCTCGATGAGGAGCTGAAAATTCTGAAGTTCTTACTAACGCATTTTCCTTCATCCTCTTTTTACTTTTTCTCTGTTAGGTATAAATATCCTCCACATTACTTCGTTTCAAATATCGTCAATATTTTTTCTCGCGTCTGGGCGACAGTCTAATTTGATTCACATAAAAAGAGAAAATACTGTAGTTCAGCGTGAATTATCTTTAGTATGTATGTCAGCACTATGTTTACATCCTTCGCCCATATAATTATCTGTACATAAATCCATTTTGATAATAACTCAGTCAGTTTTAACTAGTTCAGTTGTATATCTGCGAAGTCTACTGTTCAGTATAAAAGTTCAATGAACGACTAAACATTGTGCAACAGTTGACGTATCCTCAACTTACATTTCAGAGTTAATTAAAAACAAAATATGCTTGAAGATTCACATGATTAATTTCCGCAATGAACATACATTTTGTTATGTAAATACTAACAGAAAGGTTATGTTTTATTTTCAGGAAGGACCTTGATTGCTATAACGAATTCACTGATTATCTGCTGACGCAAGAATCAAAATAATTTCCTGCTGACAGCCGTTACATTTTCGAAGCTGCAAACTTTTTCATTATTAATAAATGTAGACATTGTTGATAAAGCTTCTTTCACACAGGCCTCTGTTTCTGACCTACCGAATAATGAGAGACTGAGGTATGTTGTCTTTCGAAGTATAGGACCAAGAATAGCCGAAAATAAATTAAACAAATATTCCTTTAACAGGAAATGTAGTAGTAATAGTTGATTGCAGAGTTATGATACACTGTCATATGTGATGGTTTTATCCCCCACAAATAAGAAATCTTATTTTAATCGACACAGTTAACAATGTTGCTTTCTTTCCTGTCACTAATTTTTCACTACGTCTCGGCTCTATGTATTCTGAATTGTTGCCAGCGTCGTTAACCAAACTACAGAAAAATAAAATACTTTCTGGACCACCATTTACACTATTGTCACTACAGTAACACTAATTATTAGAGATCTAAGTCGCTATTTTACACTAAATTCACATGTTCGTACATTTTGAAACTTGCAGTTGCTTACGGAAGGGAGTTCAGTAATATTATCTCTGTGACATGACCTTAATATGAATTTCAATGAAGATCATTTTAACGGTCAAACCATTAATGAGGGTCAAAGAGCATTGAGCAAAGGCAGATATCTTCTCATAACTTTTCTTCAAAATATGGGTTTAAACAATTCTTTAAATTGACTTTAATCTGTAGACTGTTCACAACAGTGTAGTCCAGTGACGTTAGAATGATGCTAACATGGGTCAGAGTCTTGATAAGACAATAGTCACTCGTTCAAGAAGTTCTCCGATTTCATGAAACCGGAAGCTTTTTCTCCCGGATTCAAATTACCCACAGTTGGAGCTAGATTTTAATTAATTAATTAGGTACCAATTTCCAATCAAAGTTGTTCTTCCTGTTACCCTGATCGAGTTTTCTTGTTATATTCCGAAGTTACACCAAGCAAATGCCGATGTAGTATTTCTTCCGAATAGGCCACAACCACTTTTTCAAGAACCTTGTCCCTTACGCATGATTATTTTCCAATCACATTGCACAGAGCTGTTAAGTAACTAAATCAACTACTTTCACCGCAATGTCTGTTCCTCAGGTTATACTATCCTCCGTACAGCGTTATTTATTCCATAATTCTATATATAATAAAATCATCATGGTGCTGCGTGAGATTCTGGTAACACAGTGTGCTGACAAAGTAGCATTAATTCTACCAGTAGATGGATCTGCAAACAGTGGTCTCTCTGTCTTCAGTTTTCATCATGTTCATAGAAAATAGAAAATTTTGAAGAGGTTCTTGTATTTTTACACTATTGGATGTTATGATTGGATTGTGAACATGCAATGGAGGGGCGGAGATTGCATGATAATTTTTATATTTTTACTTATAGGGATAGCGTGACCAGTAAACTTGTAACACAATGAAGATAATTATGAGGAGACATTTTGACAGTGCATTGCTTTGTTTGCACGGAAATAACTTGACCTGTTTATTGGTAGAGACGCTGCCATCGGCCGGCAGACAGGTTCCTGAAGAGTTGGACTGTGTGCCCTCACTTGTCAGGTCGAGACTCGTGCTGTTCACCATGCCCACAATGGCCAAGTTGATGTTGACTCTCAAAATGAACGTGACCGTTATGCCCAGGAAGAACATGAGGCAGAGCAGGTATCTGGCCGCAATGCGGTCTGTGGGCAAAACAGTTCGGTTTAATGTCTGATGGTCTGTAAGAAGGGTTATTACTCAGCTCCGAGCCAAGAGGATGGAGGGATCCGAATGTACCCAGAGCCATCAGAGAGTAAAATACAGCCATGAGACCGCCTCTGTGGTCTAGTTGACATGTAGAAGACTTTGAGATGTGAATATTAACATATCCACGAAGTTGCACAAAGATGGCAAAGAGAGAAAACACGGAGTTTGTAATTTCGACACTGTGTTGCGTTCTGTAGACATGTTCTAGTCCTGTTTCTTTTTTTTAAGAGGTTTCATGAGAATGTACGTGGAAGTTGGCAAGAAGAAAGTCACTGTAAAACTCACCTCTCACTCTGCGAATCCAGCCCATGGTACGGCGCTGTTATGACAGGACAGGCAAATTGCTTTCGCGTCTTCTCGCGGATGAATCACAAACGCTACTGGTCAGTCAGTCACATCTGCTCCTCACTTCTCCAGTGCACCAGACACAGGAATCCTTCCGAATACAGGCTGGCTCGTTGCCATGACAACCTTTAAATAGAAGACGTTTATGGAGCCATGTTACGGTAATATTGACTGTTTTAATGAGCTGGTACAATGAACTACTCTTTCAGCGGCTGCCCACGTGAATTCCAAATTCTGCACCCCCATCACCTGGCTTGTTAACAAGAATTGTTGCGTCATCCTCCTCCAAGTCCGAACCGGCGCACTAAAGTTCGCGAGATATGCCAACAGTTTGTGTAGCTTGTGTAATATGCGATTACCAGCTGCAGAGTGAGCTGATGTTGATAGTACATGTTATAGCAACGACTGTGGGCGGTGACTTCAGAGAAAATGATAAAGGGACTGATATTAGCTTTCATTTGAAGGCATTTCTTCGGAATTTGCCTGAAGAGGCTGAAGAAAGTCACACCTGTACTGAATAATACCTCGGAACAGAATTGTGTTCGAAAGTGCGTGGGAACTACAGTAGGCATTGGTACACGATCTTCACGGTAACCGTGGCTTTTATGCTTTTTTAATACTAGTCATATCTACAGCCATCACTTATTATCTTCAGCAACCTTAAAACAAAGTAGCATTGGCTTATGACACAGAGGCATTACAAGGAGTACCAGTAAACAGATAAATAAATAAGTGATAATTAAAACGTGAAATAATATATGAAACTAACCAAACAACCAACCAACCAACCAAATAACCGACTGACCAACTGGACAATTGACCGACTAACCAACTGACCGTCCGACTGACTGACCGACTGATCGAATGACCGACCGACCAACAAACCAACCATTCAAACAACCAACCAATCAACCAATTACCCAACCAACTACCTACCTAACTAATTAACTAACTAACTAACTATTATCTTTATTGTTAGTGGGGTGGGACTAAGTCCCTTGTACTGCGGCCATTTCTGGCCTATTGTACTAGCCCCAGATGATAGGTGAGGGTGATTGTGGAGAAATTGGTGGAATAAAGATTGGCAGGGGAAACCGAAGTACTCGGAGGAAACCAGCTCCAGCGCCACTTTGTCCACCACAAATTTCACTTGACCAGACCCGGGATCGAACCAGGGCCGCCGAGGTGGGAAGCCAGCGACTAACCGCTTTAGCTATGGAGCGGTCTAATTAACTAACTAACTAACCAACTAAACTACTAGCTGACGGACTAAATGTCAAGCACAGAATTTTAAAAAATCAATAATCTCTTAGTTATTCAGGAAGTGCCCACGGTTTACGTAAAGTAACCCGAAGGCTTGTTTCGATATCCATAACAGACTGCCATGAAAGGTAAATAATGTATTAGAAGTTTAAACAAAATCAAATAAATACGGACTAAAAAGTAACCATTGAAATGAATGCGGTAAAAGAAACAAATTCTTCTTAGAAACAATGTCCTTGTAAGAGACACTTTTTCCAAACCTAGGTCTAAACGTATGAAGTTAAAACACAACAAACATCTTAAATTTAACAAGGTATCAAATTTCGATATATTTTATTAATACAATAATTAATTTATTAATAATTGTATGTGTCTATAAAATTTATGTTTGAGGTTGCTGTACGTTTTATAGCTAACTCGGGTAGTTTGGTTTAGTGAGCAGAAAATTTAACTTTAATTTTACTTACATAATTAACTGGAATTAAACTTTAGGTAATAGAAGGTGTCTGATGATCTAAATTATGGGTCGAAACATGTAGAAAGAAATACGTTCTTATATTAAATTAGCAAGATACATATCGACATCTGCTTTCGTCTTCACCCGAATATATACCTCTTTATTGTTTTGTTGACGGTCATAACCATAAGATATAAATGAAATGAATACTAAATTACAGATATATCAATAACAATAGCATAAGACAAACAACACATGTCGCAGCGGAGGCCAGTTGTCTCAGAGAACCGGCGGCATGTCAGTATAACATGAGTTCTAGGGAAATGTTATAATGGGGGAGAAAGAAGTCCAATGGAGATAATTCTTTACATTTATTGGTGAAACAGATTTTTGTGAAGACTCTGATCATCAAAGTCACAAAATAAGGTCACCCAAACATTTTTCACAATCACACTTTTTTAAACTTTGACTTCAGTAATGTTATCAACCCTAACATATAATCGATTAGAAATAACAGTGCATTTAATAGGGAAGTCGCGCCATAGCTCAAGCGGTTAGTCGCTGGCTTCCCACCGCGGCGGCCCGGGTTCGATCCCGGGTCTGGTCAAGTGGGATTTGTGGGAGACAAAGTGACTCTGCAGAGGGTTTTCTGAGAGTACTTCGGTTTCCCCTGCCAATCTTCATTCCACCAAATTCTCCATCATCATAATCACCCGTGGCAGGCTACAATAGGATAATCAGTGGCCGCCGTGCCAAGTGGATCCAGCTGGACTTCACCCCCCACTAAGGGAATTAAAAAAACATTTAGTAGGAAATTCTGATTTGTATGAAAATGCTCATCGTTAAGAAATCAAACCGAAAGAGACAATATTACCAAATCCCTCTCTCTTTCCTGTTGCTTCCACTTGGAGCACAGGGCATCCGAGAAACGCTTTGTTTCACTTCAGTTTCTTAATCTCAGACAGTCGGCAGGACTCCTTAGATGGGGAATCAGCCAGTCGCCAGGCCGCTAACTACAAAACACAGAATAAACGCAGACATACATCCATGCCTTGAGTGGGATTCGAACCCACGATCCCAGTGTTCGAGCGGGCGAAGACAGTTCATGCCTTAGACAGCGCGGCCACTGTGATCGGCGAATAACAAAATTAGGGATAGAAAACAGTTTATTTAACGACTCTGTACCAATTACAGTGTTTATTTAAAACCCAGTAATATGAGACGATACTGACCACAGTGGCCGCGTGATCTAAGACAAGAACTGTCTTCGCACGCTCAAACACTGGGATCGTAGGTTCGATTCCCACTCAAGGTGTAGATGTCTGTGTGGTTTTATCCTGTGTTTGTGTTATCCTATGTAGGTAGGGACCTTGCGACAGGCTGATCCCCGTCCAAGTGGTCCTACCGACTGTCTGAAGTGAAACAAAGCGTTCCTCTGTTGCTGTATGTTCTCAGTGGCAGCTACGGGAATAAAGAGAGAGAGAGGAGAGATGAGATGATGACGTGTGTTCTTGTAGGGAACTGGACAGGAACAGGTTACTGTTTTCGCCTAGAGGGACAGAGGAATACCATGAGAAAATCTCAGGATAATGTGTGTCGTGACCAAAGTTGGAATCGAGCAACTCCGGCGTACAAGCCAAGAGCCTTACCATTTGGGCCAACTTGCCCATCACCAAATGGTGGATTGGGAAAATTAAATTACTCAAAATTTATGATGATGATAAGAAGAATAGCTGCATATCACCTGATGTTCTTAAGACAATTAGCTATAATTCTACGGCTTCCTAATTTATTTAACGACTTCCTGTCAACTATACAGGATCAAAAATATTCGTGTATATGTAAGACTATTGATTTGTATCCGCGAAATATCAGGATCTGATCCGGGTTGGATATCCGATAGACAGACTAAGAGATTTTTATGATTTTCTTGTCTCTATAGGTTAATGCCAGAACAGTGCTTTCAAACAGGTCATATTTTTTTTCTAAATCTTTATGTACCCAATGTTTATGAATATATAAACACAAATTGGAAGTTCAGAGCAACTTAAGCTACGTTTTCAGCATGACGCAGGGAGACACCGGCTCGTCCTTGAAGTTCTTATGTATTAATAATGGTTATAATTCATACTCACATATGTGCAGAATCTTGGTGTTTATGGTATCCACTGCCGGCTTATTACTCCAGATAAGTTTACTTAAGACACTATTAAATTCGTTTTCATGTTCCAGTCATGTGTTGCTTACGTAGCAATTGCGTCAACACATTTCTGTTATGCGCATCCGGGTACCTCACTATGGAACAACACGCACTGAATTCTCACGAACATGCAGCACTCACGAACTGAATGACACAGTAAAGTTGGACAGTATCTGTGGTCTCTTTTATTTAAAATATTTTTTCGGAGACTGAACTCTTGATTTCGTCTTCCGGTAAAAAGTCTACTCAGTTCGGCACATTCCATACAGCCAGCCATGATCTCCGACATTGTTTTTAAATAAAAATTGGGACAATATATAATATTAAAAAAGCCAATAAATATATTAATATTTGTCTATCTGTGGCTCTACAGCCCCTGTGCACCTTGACCGTTTTTTAAGTATCTTAATTTATATACAGTCAATAGTACTCCCTGGACAGGGGGATCAGCCAATAGCAAGGCCGCTACCTACACACAGAACAACACACACACAGTGTAAACGTACACAGAATTTGAGTGCTCGAACGGGTGAAGACGGTTCATGCCTTAAACCTCGCGACCACTGTAATCGGCATTTGTATTAATATAGCATCGTTAAAAAAGTTGTATCTTATGAGGAAGATAGATAGAAACAAAATGGAATTGATTCTTACTATGTATATTGAAATTACATTTATTTGATTCACCTTATTATATGTGTAAATTGAAATAATTCTACTTTAAAGAAGAGGAAACTCTGTCATGAAGTTTCACTAAATACTTGCTCTAGATGGAAGATCTCCAGCCGACTACTGTAGTCCCGTCAGACTGCAAAACTTGGGGAGCATAAAGAAGGAAAGCTGTAATATTTTTCTTCGAATTAGATACATGCAGTCTCTAACCTTTTTTATGTCTAAAACATGTCTGTGCAGACGTCACGCCATGAATAGGCAACCATACAGAAAAAAAGTTATGCGTATTCAAAGGCATCTCCGCTATGGTGACTTCCGTTCCAGACATATGTTTAAAACAAGATCTTCTAACCTCCTCCTTAAGGCCGATCACAGTGACCGCATGATCTAAGGCATGAACCGTCTTTGACCGCTCAAACACTGGGATCGTGGGTTCAAATTCCATTCGAGACATGGATGTCTGTGTTTATTCTGTGTTCGTGCTGTCCTGTGTGTAGGTAGCGGCCTCGTGACGGGCTGATCTCCCATCCAAGGAGTTCAACCGTCTGCTGTGTAAACCGTATCTTGTGATCAAGAATATAAGAAAAACTACCCCCATAGTGGA
>NW_019729223.1:2109220-2116062 GCF_002891405.2 Cryptotermes secundus
TTTGAAGGACAGTCTTCTGCGGTGTGACGCCTTATATTCTGGTAGATTGTTACCAACATTTCAGAGGAACGAGTTGCCTCCATACGCATAACAGAAGAATAACTATCTACCAGACCGAACGGCATCACATCGAGCAAGTTGGTACAGTGGTAAGCCCCTAAGTTTGTATTTTGGGAGATGTTCCGTTCTAATATCGGCAGGAACAAAGGCTGCTCTCGTGAGTTCTTCAGTACCTCCAGACATATTCCTCGATTAGACCGGTGTCTCTTCCTTCCAGATCCTTTCCAATTTTCAATTCGTTGACGTGCTAGAGCCTAGTTACTAATGGCATCGTAAAATAGATCTAAATTCCAGGCGGCATATCCCGGAAGATAATAATCTTCATACTTACCCTCGTAAGAGCGGCCTCCGTAGTCTAGGGGTAACGTTCCCACCTCATGACNCTTTACTAATTTAGAATTTGTATGATTCTTTCGGTGAAGGGCTGGTCCATCACAAGGTCTCTACGCTCCGCAACATGTACACCAGTTCAATCCCGAAGCAGGATTCCAATCCGAGTAGCTATATATCAGTGTTACAAACCAGTGGGACGGTTGCGGGTTCGATTCCCAATGAGATCATTGGATTTTTAATTTCACCTAATCCTTCCAGCCGCACTATGGCCCTGGGATTGACTCAGCCTAACAAAAAAAATCAGAAATCTTCCTTGGGGTAAGGGACGGCCGGCGTGTAAGGCTGACAACATTACCGCCATATGTGAGCCAACGGTCTAGAAAATATGGGAAGCTCGACGCCTCACAACCCTATGGGCCTTCAAGGTTGTTATAGTGATAGCTTTACATGTTACCTATTTTTTACAAACTAGTCAGTATTTCTATCACGAATACGAGGTTACCCACTAATCACGATTTTTTTGTCTGATTTTCTTCAATGTGTTTGACTGAGGATCGGCTAAGTTACTTGTGAGGTACATGGTTAGAACTTCGGTCTGATTAGCAACTATAATATTAGAAAGATTTCGTGGTCTTAGCTTTTAGTCAAGTAATTCCAGGACAGTATTTTGAAATAGATATCGACCGTATCTCCATATCATTCTGAGCCATGTAATATCTGAAGTTGATACATCATTAAATAATTTAAGAACTGACGAAAAGCGTAGATCGATCAATAAATGAAGCCATCAGCCATGAATCAGTTATTCAGCCAATCACTAAATGAGACAAAAAACCAATNAGAAATTAAAAGGGGGACGCACAATGGACCAATAACTGGTCTAAGTGCATGGGGAAACCCACCCCTTCCCATAATACATACATACATATAGCAAATTATGTCAGATTTCTTCAAAATATTAGAGTTATCATCTATTTTTATGCTCATATTTGTTTAGAAATACATGGCAGGCCAGTAATTAACATCAAGATTGTCCCTAAGGCTCGAGTGGAACCCTAGAGCAGTCAATGTGTGCTTCGTTATGAAGAAATTACCTCCAGGGGAAGGTTTCCCTTCAAGTGCTGCAGCTCGTCATAACTCCATGCGTCTGTGGTATCGTCTTGAGGTATGAGAAGTCCTGACCAATCAGAATGTTATCATAGTCCCGGCCCTAATTAGAGCGTCACGTCTGGCCTGGCTGAACTCAGATTAAGCAAATTACTTCGTTACGAAAACAGAGTGACGCAAGACATTTTATATATAACGAAGTATGATGTTAAAATCTTATAAACACAACATGACACTCAAGAATCTCGAGATTAGTTATGTCTCCATTTGTCCCATATAAATCAAAATATAATGGAATAACTGCAAATAATATTTAATAAATATAATCCAGCCGATCACGGTAGAGTAGTCTAAGGTATTTACTGTCTTCGTTCGATCTGAAGCCGAGGTCATGGGTTCGAATCCCACACAAGATATGGATGTTAGGTATGTGTATGTATTTATCCTGTGTTTGTGTTTTCCTGTGTTTTGGTAAAGGCCTTGCGACGAGCTGATCACTCGTCCAAGGAGACCTACCGTCTACAAAATGATCATGAAACTGAAAATCAGAGGCCAGGGTCCAAGGAGGCTGTAGAGCCAGTGAAAAAATTATAACCCAAGTGATTAGTGTAGCCATAATAGTCTATATTTTTCTGAAAATAAGTGGTTTGTATCTCTGTTAGGGTATGTGATTTCTCTGTGAATATTAGTGGTTTTACTTGGTCACTACAAATGTGCAGCGACCGCTTCCTTACACGTCCTTATCTGCTCGGCATTCATGACAATAATGCCATATAACTTGAAGCTTTATAACACCTGTCGATGAAACAGCGTCGATAACCAACGTATGAATGTATCATCAATGGATGGAGTAGATCTATCAAAACGCTTACCAAACGCGTTTCTAAATGCGGAACTGATATGATATTATACGTATAATAACCTTGGATAATGGACCTGCTAACAGAAGCGGCAGGATAACATTTGTGGTAAGAGAAATCGAGGGACATACGAGGTCTGCGTTCTCATTCAGGCATGGATGTTGTCCACGAACAGAGGAACGATAAATTAGTCTGCGTATCCAACGAAAAATCTACAAGCTGACATTAGGTGAGTCTATGTGGATCATAGGCATAGAACTTATATTTATATAAAAGGTTTCGTGAAGGTTAATGAATGTTCTGAAATTAACAAATTTCCTGTAACCATGACCAAGAATTGTCGAAAATAAACACTTTACACGAAGTAGCAGTCCAGTTTTGTTTTGTTTCATTGCATCGTGTCTATTCTGTGAGTATCAATAATATTTTTATATGAATATGTGAAATTTAGCATTCTACATAAAGGGGACGATTTAAGACTGCTTAAATGTGCAGGTTTCTCTTGGGAGCTGGCCCTAAAATTCGACCTCGACCTATTTTTCTATAATGTGTAAGACTGGAATGGAAAAAGGCAGAAGGCGGGGAAAGTTAATACGGAATTTTATATAATTATATAAAATTATCAATTATAATTGATCCTGGATATTCTTTTGAATTCTAAACAGGCGCTGCGCCAAATTTTATTCATTTTGACTTATTGGACTTTTTTTTCAGAAGCGAGTAATACATTTCTTAATTACTTTCTAGTTATAATCCGGTTAGGAAGAAATGATGTTTTGATTCACACAATTGTGCGTTCAGGGTACGATATCTATTTTCATCTTTCTCAATTCTAGAAAATAGAAAACATGACGTTTCGGAAACTTGATCTCTTTCCTCCCTCAGGTGAGGGGGAAGACACCTACTCAATTGGGCCCTTTACAAAGAGTTGATCTCAATCACTGGACAACCCCTGTCAGATTTACACAGCTATTTAATTGTCTGAGACCATACTATTTCGGCGGGAGGTAACAAGAAAATATGCAATAATAATTGTGATAAAGCAAGCACATGTGTGGAACTAGGATGGAAAAGGAAGTAGAAATTTGGGCTTCAAACCTAGCCAACAAAAGCAAGTGCATGAGCGCAAATGCAAAACAAACGTGGGAAAAATTGTGAAAATATGTATTATTTACTACTAGTGCCATCTGTGGCTAGATTCATGGCCCTGCCGTTTTACCCTGGAGAAGCAGACTCTGGTACCCATTTGATAAGCCTGGGTGGGACCTAGAACCTATCTTGATGCTATGGAGGAGAGAAAAATTTGTCTCTGCCGGGAATCGAACGTAAGTCGTCCAGCTTTTAGTCCGTCACTATACCGCCTGAGCTATCCCAGGTCTGGAAATAATTAAGAAAATCACACAAGAAAATTCTGAGGTTGTAATTCGATAGGCAGTGCCATGACACAGACGGTTATTGGTTAGCTTCCTTAAGCGGCGGTCCAGGTTCGAACCCATGTGAGGTCATTTGGGTCTAGTTTCCCTTGTAAAACGTCCTTATACTAATCGCTTCACACTCATCTATTATCAATCGTGGCTGGCACAATAGGCCCAGTAGTGGCCGGAGTTCCAAGTTGACTCAGTCCCACCCCCATCAAAATTAATTAAGTTTTCCAAAAACTTTTATTTTCACAGAATGTAACTATGTTACTCTCAGAATCATCCACATTCGAGTGGTGACAGTTTCCAGTCTTTGCTCAGAAATAGTCCATACTGATTTGACAATGTTTCTCATTCCTCCCAGACAAATACTGGGGTGGAATAATACCCTAGATAGACCAAAACAATTTCCTTCTCTCCTTTCAAATTAATTATTCGCAAACTTTATATCATTCCGCACTTTTCAACAGGGCTATTGAAAAAGTGTCTTTAAATAACCACTGAATCAACCAGTTCTCCTTCACTTCAACAGGCACAGTCTAGAGAACAAATAGTAATGCTAACAATGTCGTTAAACAGACCAAAATAAATACATAACACGGCGCTTCATCTCGTAATTCACTCCATATAACATGGACAGTTGATAAAGGTTAGTTAAATAAACAAAGAATATGTCGATTCTACAAAGTGCGCAGATTAGCCTGGGCTGTGACGTAGGAGGGTCGCGTCACCATCCGTCGAATTTTGCTTTCCAGAATTAACAGACAGGCACATATCAGGATACTGGCCGCCCACATGACAAGAAGAGGCGTAGCGTCGCCCAGGTTGACGCTGGACAGGTCGTTCTTGACCCCCTTCCGTTGTTGCACCTCCAGGCCGCCCTTGGGCTGCAACTTCTGAAGTATTCCGGCGCTGCGCATGCTCTGTAAGCTGTAACACACGTGACAAAAAGGTAACAAAGTCAAGTTATCCCTGTAATAGGCCGTGAAGGCCCATAGGGTTGTGAGACGTTGAGGGTCCCACATTATCCAGACAATCGGCTCAAAATGGCGGTAAGGTTGTCAGCCTTACGCGCCGGCCGCACTTTACTCCCCAGGAAAATCATTTTTAATTAATTGCTGGTACTCATTTCTGTTAGAGGCTGAGTGAACCCCAGGGCCATAGTGCGGCTGGAAGGATTAGGTCAACTCAAAAAATCCAATGACCTCATCGGGACTTGAAGCCGCGACCTTCGGGCTTGTAGCATAGCCCCTCAACCAACTACACTACCGCGTGCCCCCCACAGGTGAAAAATACGTGTATTTATTGGTGGCATGTTTTATTTATATCTTATGTAATTAATTTGTCAGTAGCTCAGTCTACGTAGCTTCGAAGGGTAGCGTGATTAGTGAATACGTGTTCATTTGATTTGCGTGGACGGCCCTTAAATTTCAAATTCTTGTCTTACTTGTAGGCAGTTCGTGTGATAAGCTGTTATTCCTTTATATGTTGAGACCTTATATGGTCGTCATTATCCGGTAGATCTGGTAGTATTTGCTTCATTGTGATGATCTTTATAGTTCATTATTCTAAAAGTAGCTGCTGTGTTGTGTTTTAGATTTATGTTCTACATACCGTGGTACTGTGTGGGTTCCGTGGATGGTGTGTGGTTATTGGAGGATTACGAATATTGTTCCATGTAGGCACGTGTCTAGGAAACAACGAGGGATAAAACACATTTCCATGGAGGTGGATTCCTGGAGACCAATTCGGTGCAAAATAAGTTTCCGTTTAAACGAACACTGAACAAACATTTCCATGATACGAGCATTCAATAAACACTTCCATGGATACCGCTAGGCTATATAAGCGTCCGTTCAGATAAGAACGGCGGCAGTTGCAGTAGAAAGGAGAAGGTAAAAAGGTAAAAGTATCCCTGTAACAGGCCATGGAAGCCCATAGGTTTCTGAGACGTCGAGGTTCCCACATTTTCTAGACAGTCGGCTCATAGATAGCGGTAAGATTGTTAGCCTTACACACAGGCCGCCTATTCCCCCCAAGGAAGATTCCTCGTAATCATTTCTTTAAGAGGCTGAGTCGAACCCAGGATCATAGAGCGACTGGAACAATTAGGTCAATTGAAAAAATTCACCTTATTGGGACTCGAACTCGGGACCTTCCGGTTTGTAGCATAATGCCTCAACCAACTACGCTACCGCGTACCCTGAGTTACAAGGAGAACCAAGAAGTAATTAGTTCGTAAACCCGAACAAAGTCGGTCACAGTAGAAGACAGACTAGAAGAGAAGACAATTGTAATCCAGTCAGAATGAAGCGAGTCTTAGGCAGTCATTTATTGTGAGCTGTTGTAATTGTGATTAAGAGATATTGTAAAATAAATGTTAATAACTACAGCCATCCAATCCAAATCCGTTATTGTTCGTCACGGAGCCATAAACACGTGACAATAATCATTATATTGAACTGGAGGGAATGTGGAAGGAATCAATTGTGACTTATTTGAGGTGTCACTCGTCAATCGATGTTTGCCTGAAGGAACTGAAGAGGCAGAATCACTGCAGGACAGTGTCTGTGTCCAACAGGACACTCCCCGAACACAAGCCAAGAGAATTACATCTTCACGAACCGGGAATGTTTTAAGTTACATGTATGCTCATAACGAGGTGTACACTCGGTACCCCCGAGCATTGCAGCCGATACGCGCATGGATACAGATTTGACAGCAAACTGCATGTTACTTACTTGTGGTTTATGATGTCTCTGTATGGACTGCCCTTTGCGAAAGCGATGGCTAAGTTCACCTTTATAGAGGTGGCTGGCAGGCCGACTATCTTGCAAGGGATGTCATGTCTGACGCTTTCCATTCGTGACATCTGGGCTACGAAGGCGAACTTCATGGAACAGACACGCTGAAGACCTCCTAGGGTAGAGTGCGGAAAGTTGTCTGGGTCTGTGGCCATCAGTTTCTTGTACAGTCCGCTCAGTAACAGATCATTCGTCTCCTGTGTGAAAGGTAAAGTGGGATATATTTAAATTCGTTTAAAGCTAAACTACACTCTTTTTTT
>NW_019729223.1:2119064-2191314 GCF_002891405.2 Cryptotermes secundus
CGCGCCGGCCGCACTTTACTCTCCAGGAAAATCATTTTTAATTACCGTATTTACGCATGTATAGGCCGCACATTTTTTGCCAAAAATTCAAGAGGAAAACTGGGATGCGGCTTATATTCGAAATATTCGAAATCACACTTCATTAAAAAAAATTATATTCATAATTAGTAATACAGGGTGTAATACTCCTGAAATAATATTCCAAGAAAATTAGTTTTTCTATAATTTCTGTCTGAAAATTGTGCTGCGGCCTATACACGCACGCGGCCTATACATGCGTAAATACGGTAATTCCTGGTACTAATTTCTGTTAGAGGCTGAGTGAACCCCAGGGCCATAGTGCGGCCGGAAGGATTAGGTCAACTCAAAAAATCCAATGACCTCATCGGGACTTGAAGCTGCGACCTTCCGGCTTGTAGCATAGCCCCTCAACCAACTACACTACCGCGTGCCCCCCACAGGTGAAAAATACGTGTGCTTATTAGTGGCATGTTTTATTTATGTTTTATGTCAGTAACTCAGTGTACGTAGCTTCGAAGGGTAGCGCGATTAGTGAATACGTGTTCATTTGATTTGCGTGGACGGCCCTTAAATTTCAAATTCTTGTCTTACTTGTAGGCAGTTCGTGTGATAAGCTGTTATTCCTTTATATGTTGAGACCTTATATGGTCGTCATTATCCGGTAGATCTGGTAGTATTTGCTTCATTGTGATGATCTTTATAGTTCATTATTCTAAAAGTAGCTGCTGTGTTGTGTTTTAGATTTATGTTCTACATACCGTGGTACTGTGTGGGTTCCGTGGATGGTGTGTGGTTATTGGAGGATTACGAATATTGTTCCATGTAGGCACGTGTCTAGGAAACAACGAGGGATAAAACACATTTCCATGGAGGTGGATTCCTGGAGACCAATTCGGTGCAAAATAAGTTTCCGTTTAAACGAACACTGAACAAACATTTCCATGATACGAGCATTCAATAAACACTTCCATGGATACCGCTAGGCTATATAAGCGTCCGTTCAGATAAGAACGGCGGCAGTTGCAGTAGAAAGGAGAAGGTAAAAAGGTAAAAGTATCCCTGTAACAGGCCATGGAAGCCCATAGGTTTCTGAGACGTCGAGGTTCCCACATTTTCTAGACAGTCGGCTCATAGATAGCGGTAAGATTGTTAGCCTTACACACAGGCCGCCTATTCCCCCCAAGGAAGATTCCTCGTAATCATTTCTTTAAGAGGCTGAGTCGAACCCAGGATCATAGAGCGACTGGAACAATTAGGTCAATTGAAAAAATTCACCTTATTGGGACTCGAACTCGGGACCTTCCGGTTTGTAGCATAATGCCTCAACCAACTACGCTACCGCGTACCCAGAGTAAAAAGGAGAACCAAGAAGTAATTAGTTCGTAAACCCGAACAAAGTCGGTCACAGTAGAAGACAGACTAGAAGAGAAGACAATTGTAATCCAGTCAGAATGAAGCGAGTCTTAGGCAGTCATTTATTGTGAGCTGTTGTAATTGTGATTAAGAGATATTGTAAAATAAATGTTAATAACTACAGCCATCCAATCCAAATCCGTTATTGTTCGTCACGGAGCCATAAACACGTGACAATAATCATTATATTGAACTGGAGGGAATGTGGAAGGAATCAATTGTGACTTATTTGAGGTGTCACTCGTCAATCGATGTTTGCCTGAAGGAACTGAAGAGGCAGAATCACTGCAGGACAGTGTCTGTGTCCAACAGGACACTCCCCGAACACAAGCCAAGAGAATTACATCTTCACGAACCGGGAATGTTTTAAGTTACATGTATGCTCATAACGAGGTGTACACTCGGTACCCCCGAGCATTGCAGCCGATACGCGCATGGATACAGATTTGCCAGCAAACTGCATGTTACTTACTTGTGGTTTATGATGTCTCTGTATGGACTGCCCTTTGCGAAAGCGATGGCTAAGTTCACCTTTATAGAGGTGGCTGGCAGGCCGACTATCTTGCAAGGGATGTCATGTCTGACGCTTTCCATTCGTGACATCTGGGCTACGAAGGCGAACTTCATGGAACAGACACGCTGAAGACCTCCTAGGGTAGAATGAGGAAAGTTGTCTGGGTCTGTGGTCATCAGTTTCTTGTACAGTCCGCTCAGTAACAGATCATTCGTCTCCTGTGTGTGGGATATATTTAAATTCATTTAAAGCTAAACTACACTCTTTTTTGGATTGGTAAATAAAGGAGTGGGGCATGATAAACATGCAAAAAGCATGCGCGAAAGGATAAACACATATTTTTAATTGAAAACGCTGAAGCAGAGAGTTCATTTGGAAGACCTAGGTGTAGAAGGGCAGATATTATTAAAATGGACCTTAAAGAAACTGCGCGAGAGTGTGGACAAGATTCATCTCGCTCAGCATGGGAATAAGTGATGGGATGGTACATTAGAATTATATTTTCACGTGCGCATGACTACACGTAAATAACAGGTTCTAGTTCGGAAGATGGACTATTGGCAAGTCGGTTACAAGTTCTCTTAATCACACTTAATACAGCGCTACTGATGATTTACACAATTTACAATTTACCGATGCACACGCACTAGGTTTCTCAGTTTCCACTGGTCGTCTCCTAGTAACGGATCTCAACACAGAAACTAGCACTTAAAATCATTGCTACACAGGCAGCTGGCGTCAAGGAATTCACTATAGATTTTTAAGTTGCTGCGTCTTCATATTCCAGACGGGAACTCACTCAGATTATNGTCACTACACAGGCAGCTGGCGTCAAGGAATTCAAGTCGAATCCACTATAAATTTTGAAGTTGCTGCGTCTTCATATTCCAGACGGGAACTCACTCAGATTATTCTTCACTTTTCAGCACTTAAAAATACAATAGTTACTGCACGTGGGGTCGGGACATCTCACTCTTTACAGCAACGGGCTAAGGGCTGGAAGGCAGGGGTTCAATTCCCGGCAGGATCAAGAAATTTTTATCTACATCACAGCGTCCAGGCATCCTCTGGGGTTCAACAAGTCTGCTATCTAATTGATAGCGGTATTTTTATCCCCCAAGGCTAAAGCAGAAGGAGCGTGAAACTGACCCCTCATCTCCATATAGTGCCGAGATCAAGAATTGTGTAGCTTTACGCCACTGCCCATACAAACAGAGACAAATTTATTCTTTAGTTACTGTATGTACCACATTTCTTAAAGTTATGGAAACCTGCATCTTATCCAATGAGTGTATTTATGCACTTCTTACATTTCTGGGGATGAAAAACGATCATCTCCCTAAACAGCGTTAACCGATTGATCCTTGTTATTGGAAAGCAATATGTTTTGTATGTGGTAGGTACTGAAGTTTTTAATTAAATCTTATTTAAGGGAACTTCAGGCTTATTAAAATCAATGGATTGCGACCGAGAATTTTCACATACGGACGAAAGTTATGTCTGGTCCTTAACGCGTATACCTTCATGAAGTTCTATTCATGCACACATGGCCAATGAGAGGGCCGGTGGGGGTAAGTCATTATAGTGACTAGCCTGGAAAATCAGGCTTCGATTCCCGAGAGGACACGGTTTTCTTTTCGTCACGATTTTCAGATCTGGTCTGGGCCCTTCCAGGCTCTCATTAAATGTGTATTTACTGATTTACTTTCCTTTATTTTTATCGCGAGTTTTCTTTCCTGCAGTAAACTCGGAAGGTCTCCATTTAGCCCCTGAGTATAAACACTGCCAACTCCCAGCATGAAGGGACCAGAAGCAAAGAACTAAACGTGTGACAGACTGTTTGCTTACGCTGAAGAGCGCTATTGCTGCCGAGTTGTTGACAACGCCGGCCATGTGAGTACCCACGTTCAGTAGTTCCTCGAAGGTGGTGAACGGCAGGTTCAGTGTTTCCACAGTGAGTGTGGAGATGAGGCCTGCAGAATACGCCGCTAGCAACACTACCGACGTCATGTGAGCTGTCAGGAACAAGACGCGGATGCACATAGCTCTGCGTGTCATGTCGTGGCCTGTAATGAGACAGTTAATCATGGTTCCTAAGTGCATGAGTTAGAGGCATGTAACACAGTGTCTGCCAGTGGGAAATTAACCGTTAAACCGATTTCAGTATTGCATAAAGTGTCAGGGTTTGAACTAAAATTCGTCCATGGATTTTATTTCTGTTCGTATTGGCCCAATTTAATTCCTACTTTGAGTGAAGCTCAAATGGTAATTTATTCATTTCCTACAAATAAAATTACCCCCTCGTTGGTGTCTCCACCTTATCGTGGTGAGGGGGTTTGAGTATGCCAAGGACCCTGAGAGCTATACCAGCGGTAGCGTAGCTACTGGCAGGGCCTCCCTTGCTGGACAGGTCAAAGGGTAGGCATCAGACGAAGAGAGACACCAAAAACTGATGCCGGAAGCAGCGTCATCAGCAGCGACTTGAAGCACAGAGCAAATGATGCTCGAGATGGTTCAAGTTCGTNACTAAACGTGTGACAGGGTGTTTGCTTACGCTGAAGAGCGCTATTGCTGCCGAGTTGTTGACAACGCCGGCCATGTGAGTACCCATGTTCAGTAGTTCCTCGTAGGTGGTGAACGGCAGGTTCAGTGTTTCTACAGTGAGTGTGGAGATGAGGCCTGCAGAATAGGCCGCTAGCAACACTACGGACGTCATGTGAGCTGTCAGGAACAAGACGCGGATGCACATAGCTCTGCGTGTCATGTCGTGGCCTGTAATGATGCAGTTAATCATGGTTCCTAAGTGTATGAGTTAGAGGCATGTAACGCAGTGTCTGCCAGTAGGAAATTAACCGTTAAACCGATTTCAATATTGCATAGAGTGTCAGGGTTTGAACTAAAATTTGTCCATGGATTTTATTTCTGTTCGTATTGGCCGAATTTAATCCCTACTTTGAGTGAAGCTCAAATGGTAATTTATTAATTTCCTACAAATAAAATTAAGTTTCTATCTGTGATTCATTGAACAACAGTGTCACTATTGCAGACCACAGCGTGGAATAGGAATTTGATTTGTGATTAATTAAGTGAGAAGAAAGTGAAAAACATTGGTCGTGGCCTAATTTGAGGCAATATCCCAACATCTGTTTAGAGGGACTGAGGAATAATGAGATAAATCTCAGCATATTAACAGGTATCCTGTCCGAAATTCAAACAGGGCATCTCCCAAAATCAAACCAGGAGCTTTATCAATTGAGCCACATTTTGTTCTCCGAAAGTAAAATAAGGAAAATAAAAAAGAAATTGTCATTGCTCCAGCTTTAAAACGACGTTCTTTTCATTCAGGTTAGCTCTGTGCGACACATAAAGCTAATATATTCATCCTGGATTAAAACTATTCACAGAACATCTAGGCATATATGGAAGAACGTATGACTGCAGGTAAAATGTTGATACAATCGAAAATAAACTCTGAAAATTTGATTGATAGAAAGGGATACATAAATATAGAATGTCCATTCTAAGTGAGGTTCTGAAGTCGAAACAGTGTTGAGTTTAACACATTGACGTAGAGGAAATCAGAAAGTTAATGATTCGGATTTGTTAACATTAAACATAAGTAGATTCTAGAATGTTCTGACGATGGTGTATAACATTCAAAATTACTTGGTTTTTTTACTTTCTCCATCATCCGGTATTCTGAAATCTAGAGAACACGACGTTTCGGGAACTGGATCCGTTTCCGTCCTCAGGTGAGGGGGGAAGACACCTACTCTGTTGGGCCTCTTAGAAAGAGCTAACCTCAATCACTAGGCATAACTACAGCTGTAAAGATACCTGAGACCAGGCTATGTCGAAGGGAGATAACAAGAAAATATACAATAAAAATTGTGATAAAGCGTACACAGACCTGATACTAAGATAGAAAAGGAGGTGAAAATTTTATGCAACAAACTTAATCATGGACTTGGTTTGTTGACTTGGGTTGTCCAAAACCTATTAATTCCGAATATTAAAAGATAAATTCTTCTTCTTCTTCTTCAACCTTAATTCTGATGGTAAGGAAGTCATGGGGCCTCCCCCTTGACCTCTTTCCCATCAGAAATGATTTTGAGTGATGGATCATTCAGACAGTTGGTATGACTCTTTTGGTGGTGGATCAGCCCTGTCGCAAGGCGGCTACCTACACGGGACAACACAAAAGTAGAAGAAACGCAGTCAGACACCCATACTCCGAGTAGGAATTGAACCCATGATCACAGAGTTTGAGCGGGCGAAGACAATTCATATTTCAGGCCGTGTTATAACCGTGATTGTGCAGACGATAAATCGACTAAAGGAAATAATGGCCGATTAAATAATTAATCCATTAATCCTGACAGCCTTGCTTTGTTATACGAGAGAGCAAGCTTCTAGCAAATTCATGAGTTCTGGGTTAACCTGACCGGGACGGAAGAGTGTTCGGCTCTTCCAATTGTGTCCAAGGTCTGAACAAGTCCACTTCGTTATATAGGAAATGACACAGGTGACACCTTGAGAGCAGAAGGCAGCGAACACGTGGAAGATGGAATCCTGGAATGGCGGGCGGTGGAGTCGCTCGGAGCTGCAAGTACTAAACCTCCGGCTAAGCTGATGGCAGGCCTCCACCAAGACCGAGATCACGAAGATGACTGCCAGAATACCGAGCCAGAGACCGTAGTCGAACGGTGCCAAGAAGTTTCCCCACTCAACATCTACCATTTCGGGCTGCCGAATGAAGAGCCTATAGCTGGAAAGATACCATTGTATTTCCATTTTTATGCTTCCCGTTTACTTTCTTTATTTTATGAATAATTTCACATACAAACAGATCAAAAGGGATCATTAAGCAATATTCGAGAACTGCCAGAAATATTCCAACAATAAAGATGCTGAAGTAATTCTAGATCTAAAACACCATATTACACTACAAACATTCTATATACAAGAAGAACAGACGGTACACTGTCGGAACCAGACGGTGACTTCCTTTTCTACAGCTTCATCGTCGGGAAAATGTTCAGCTGAAAGATGATGTTTAAGAGGGCCGAACAAATGGAAGTCGCTAGGAGAAGGTCGGGGCTATACGGAGGATGCTCGAGGACTTCTCACTTTAAATTTCGCAGCGTCTCATTNTTTATGCACTATATATAGACATGGCTTTGATTAAGTTCTAAACAAAATCTAACGTGTAAGATTTGAGGCTTTCACGGCGGTGAATATGAAGAAAGCAGTCNCTTGTTTGCAGTATGGGGACGCGCGTTGTCATGCAAGAGCAACACGCCTTTGGTGAGGAGTCCTGGTCGCTTCCATTGAATGGCCTTACGAAGTTTCTATGAGAATGTTACAGTAGGAGTCGGCATTTACGGTTTGTCCTTGAGGCTGGAATGCAGTGAGCTGTAGCCTTCGTGATCCCAGTCACCGTCTGGTTCCGGCAGCAGCCCAAAGCATTTTATGCTGCTGGTTTTCAGGGGCTTGTGAAACGAAGGGACAAGTGCCTCAATGTACAGGGAGATCATGTTGAGAAATAAAAGCATTTTTCAAATCAGTACTCTGATTTGTTTAAGTTCTATATCCATTTGTAGCTTACTTATTGACTTACCTACGATGTATAGACTTACAGTCAGACGAATCTGTCGGAGAAGTTGCCGCNGATGAGCGCACGCATACATATGAGATAAATTAAGCAGAAATAGAATATGTTAGCCCCTGATGTATAGACTTACAGTCAGACGAATCTGTCGGAGAAGTTGCCGCGGTTGGAGGGCGCAATCTGTAATTATTCGTACGTAAGTAGGAAATGCTGTTCCTTGCGGAGGTCCTCTGCCTGAAAAACCGGTGGAAGGAGAAAATGAAGAGGTTCGCATGGTGAGGAACCGGTTAGAATGTAGCCGTGTGACTTCTACCCTGATGAAGGAGGTGGACTGTCTCTCCAGAACATTGGTATCCACCGGTAAGGCTGTTACAGTCCAGAAGACTGCAATTTACAGCAGGGTGAAAGTCTGGCTGTCTTGAATCATTTCTCTCCACCCAGCCGTCACCTCTCTAGGGCACTCGTAATGTCTTACCGTATTAAGAGCTTGGCCTATTACGTCATAAACAAGGGGGACCGGGGCTTTAAGTGCCTAGGTTGAGAATGAGTAGGGATTTATTCCATGGCAAATTGCTTATATTCTTCGATCGCTCGAAAGTTGGGATCGTGGATTCGAATCAAATTCAAGGCATGGATATCTATGTTTGCGTTTCTTCTGTGTTTTTGGTTTCCTTTATGTAGGTAGCTGCCTTGCGACGGTCTGATGGCCCGTCCAAGGAGTCCTACTGTCTGTGTAAAACAGATTAAGGAACTGAATGAGAGGCCCGACAAAGGATTGTAAGGCCACTGATGAATGAATGAAGTTGCTTACATACAAAGAGAATTTTATCTTCATTTGTCACTTTCAATGAAGTCTTTGGGAATGTCACAAGCACAGAAGAATTATGTTCATGTTCAAATTATGGATGGATTAAATTTGAGGAAATCTTCTATTTAGTTCAGAACTCTTTATCTTCTCATCTACTATATACAGAGTTAAAGTTTAAGATATACAAGATGTAATTTTGATTGCTTTGTGTAGGCGTGAAATATGCCCTCTCTTCGGACGAGAATGATGACAGGGTGAGATTTTTTCGTTCGCACGGCAGTGAACATTGTTATAACGATATTTTGGTATAAAGCGACATGCACGTTTATAGATATATTTCAACGTACACGGCATCACCTTCAGAGAGGCCGCATGTTAATAGACTGACGGTGTTTTAAAAGACAGATTAGGACAATTTTTTAATTTAAGAAAGAGGACGTATCAGAAGGCTATATTGTATTTACATAATGATGAGTGTTAAAATGCGTGCTATTCGCCAGACATTAAACAGGTTACTGAATTAAGAAGAAGATGAGCGAGACATATAGAAAGCATGGGGACACTATAATTAGTTAAAAGTGAAATGTAAGGTATGTGTGAGGAAGATTTCATGGCCTAATTTGAGGTAGCATTGAGGAACTGGCATGGATGGACTGAGGAAAACCACAGAAATATAAGTAACCGATCTGCAGGTCGACATCTCAACCCAGAACTTCGAGAATATGAAGCAGGAATGTACCTACTCAACCGCAATGCTCGTCAGTTCAGCGTAGCGCAGAGACAGTATAGCTGTACCTGCTCAGGAAGATGGGCAGGGTGAAGTCCACAACTTCGGCCCTCATCGGCGTCATCGTCGTACCGGTGACGGCGACGTCCGCTTCCCGCCTTGCCAGTATGCCGATCAGCCCGTTCCAGGTCCCATCAGCGGAGATAGACCCCGAGGAGCTGTCCTCCGAGATCTGGTATTCGGTGCTGTGAAGGAAGGGAAATCACTGGGCATGCGGACCATTGGACTTAAATGACACGTATAATATTACCAAGGCCGAGACTTTCCGCTGAATTTCTGTTCAAGTTTAGACGAAACAAGGAGTTTCCAAGTTATATGCTGATCTTCATCACTTTATATATTATCACCGAAATATTACAGTTAAAATCATGTGACTACTACATATAGGAGGGAACGCGGTAGCGTAGTTCGTTGAAGCACTATGCTACAACCCGGAAAGTAGCGGGATCGAATCCTGATGAGGTGGATTTTCTCAATTTACCTAATCCTTCCAGCAGCGCTGGTCAACTCAGCCTCTAACAGAAACGAGTGTCAGAAATATTCCTGGGGGTAAAGGGCGGCCGCCGTGTAAGGCTGACAACCTCACCGCCATCTGTGAGCCGAGTTTCTAGAAAATATTGGAGCCTCAACATCTCACAACCCTATGGGCCTCCACGGCCTGTCACAGGGGTAGCTTTACTTAATTTTACTGCATATAGCAGAAGGAGAGCTTTCCATCTGCAGTTCCTATATCATATACGGAAACTGGTACTGATTTGAAACTTTTCCTACTACCAATTAAACATTTGCATAACTTGATTCTGGTTATACGAAAAATTTTCTGCATGCATCACTTGTTGTCTAATGGTAAGATGCTTGTTAATGATGGTGTGCAAAGAGTTTTGCAGCAAGAGATCACTCTCTGATTTATGATAAAATATCAATACATTACTGTAGGGTCTGGGGAAATCCAAGAAAATCTTACGTTAAAGAGAAAAATGTACTTTCTGCACCATTTCTAATCACTACTTCGTCATGTGTCATGCTGCTCGTATATTTACATGAAACCAACTTACATTGAGAATATATCATAAATGATGTGTACAATCGAAAGTGATTTTCAAGTCTCAGATGTCGCCCATTCAAGGGTGTGCTATGGAATTAAAACTTACTGCTAATATCTGGACTGAAATTATGTGCTTTTATTGCTTTACACTATATTTCCATTTCCTCCTGAGAATGGCAATGACATTACGTGTCGATCCAACCGTCACACGTACGTGAAGTTGAGTCTTCTCTCCATAGTTCGCCATATTGGCCCCATTGATCCTCCCAGTTTATAGCCACCCTCCTCTTTCTCCAAGACAGAGTAAGGGGGAGACTGCAAATGAAAATATCACATCAAAACGAGTAGAGCCTAATCATTAATTTATTACATCTCGTACATTATGTCGTTTAAGGTTCAATCATTTTATTTGTCGAGAATTAAAATAAGATAAATTGGTGAGTATAAAATTATTTGGGTTTAAAATGGAGCGTTAACTTGAACTGTAATGAAGTGAGATCGCTCTCACTCAGTAATATTGCTAGATAATCGGGGTTCAGTTCCCGTCTGATGTGTGGGCTGCGGGAATGAGGGAAAGTCAGGTATCTTCCAACATCCGGGAAATCTGGAGAAAATAAAAATTGAACAAATAATGAATATATCAATTATTAATGCCTAAAATTAAAATTATAAGTAATCTTCCATTCTGAACATTTTAGTCTGGACAGCGAAAATGGCCTTAAAACTCTCGAAAGTAAAATTCGTTAATTAATTTACTGGCTATGAAGAAAGCAGGCCTCAAATCTTACATAATTTACTGGCTGTCTCTCTTGGGACAAATCATGAAGGCATTCTTGGTCAAGGGCATGAAATTCATATTTTCTAGGAAGTTCACATCACCTCTGGGACATGCCGCAACTTCTCTCTAACAGATGCAGCTTAATTATAAACTGTCCCTCTACTCGTCCAATCATAGAACTATGAAGATGTTTGGAGAAGCAGTAGATGGAGAGAAGTGGTGACGTGATCCAGCTTCTATTAAATCAGGGGAGAAGGCTGTCGGTAACCATTAATTAGGAGGTTGAAGGACCCAAAAGCCGGCGTGGCTGCGGTGAGAGAAATCTAGCTCCAACTGCACAGATCGCAGCCAGTCACTGCACTGACTGAACAATTTCAGTTTTTCTATTAAGTATCACGATATGGTGGCTGGAGAGTAGAGTTGATCATTGTCGGAACATACAATTTCAGATTTGCCATTCCATATTTTGATTTTATGTCTTACGTTTAGATATTTGACTGCTGTGAAATAGATTGTATTTTGGTATAGTGCCTAGAAATATACAGGGCTACTAATCACAGACCAAGTCCCCCCCCTCAAAGTAAAATCTATCAGACTTTTATTTTTAAAACACTAAAATATGTACCGAGTCATCATTATTTTTAAGATTTTAATTTCTAACTACAATTTACCATTTGCTTAAATTTTCAAAGGAATTTGAATCGAAGGATAGAAAAATGTGACTCTCTTAGATCCAATCGATAGAGCTAGTCCGTATCTGGAGATGTGATCAAGGACGCTCGATTATCCTTCTTTACCTGGCAGAGGAGACAGAGTCAAGTCTCCAAAACTTCGTTACAATTTGGACTACGGTTAATGTCGAGAAAACTGATTATTTTACGAATTAACTCTCTTTATACTTTCAGTCGCGAAATGGGACACCTGGCCCGTGACATGAATCACTCTCCATTTCTAACATTCGATATGATATATTGAACCAAATACTTTAAAAAAACTCCGTGACCTGTAGTCCGCAAGCGAACTATACCGACTGAGTGACCGACTCTTGTCGGCGAAGTTTTAGTGCCAACTTTTGCGGATAGAGGGTGTTGCGTGGTCAGCACGACGAATCCCCAAGGCCATTCATTTCGGTTTTCTAGACCCAATACTTCAACTGACATTTATGACGATGGCCTTCATGACGAGTCCCTGTAGGTTGTTTCTGCCTTCGTAGGCGTTCACTTTGCTGGACATGGGGTAGCCTTTCTTCCAGATCCCGTAGTGGTTCAAGGTCAATGGATGGTTGACGCTGACGCGGTACACTTCCGTCAGTTGAACGGCGTCGTCTTCATACTGAGCCACCAGGAAGCGACAGTTGAAAGGCACATGCAGGTCCCTGAGGATTTCGTCAACAGAACGGCCGTCTTCGAGAAACAGCAACCAAATTGCTAAATGCATGTTGCGTAGGCCCGACAGCTGCGAAGGCAAAAAGTACAGCAGACAGATAATCTAAGGTTGAGGCCGGTGGGCAGGGGAAATTTGTTGGCTTGAGGTCCTCACGGAGATCACTGTATTCTGGAATGTGGCGTCGTGTTGTCTGGTATATACGAATCTTTAGGTTAGAAGATGTAAGCAGCACGTTTTACCGAAACGTCGGTAAAGAATCTAGAAGTCGTCACATTCAAGAAAACAGTTTTCATTATCTTTAGTAGTTGAGAATTTTTACTTAAGAAAAGAAAGACGATACCATTAATATAGCTTCCTGAAATAATCAACCAATTTATTAATTGGGTTTGTAATTGCCAAAGTGAATAAAATTAAACACCCGACTGATTCACTGACCAACATAACATCTTCGTATATGGTCTCTTTAATGAAGAAATTAATTCTTTTAAGAAAATATTCGTTCTTAAAAACCTTTTTTCGAACCATATCATGAGGGAATAAAACACCATCTGTATTTGCAAGACCTACATCAACAGAATTGATTTAAATATTTTCCTATTGTGTTTGGGTCTTCCGTGAGGAATATACCTTTTTGCAGTATTTCCCCAACCATCTCAACACATGAATTCGCAACAAGAAAATTCGGAATACACAAGTCCGTATATAACATGATACATATTTTCTCGGGGGCTTGGAGCATTGTATTCAGATAGAATATTACGTGAAGTTTCTCAAATATTTTCACTTCTGACAGGAAAATCAAACCTCTAAAGAGATAACTTTTTCTAAATAACACATACTACCTTAGTTTGTACCTCACAGGACGCAAAATTAATGCTGTACAGGGAAAGAGTAGCTGTTTATTACGAGATAAATACGAAGCACACGAATGTATTCTGTTGGCAGATAAGAGTTTTAGTGTGTTAAAGCGGGTGTAGGTATAGTAACCACTGGGCTTCAAAGGGTTAAGCGATTGTAAGTGTCAATCTCAACCATGCAATGGGAAGAGTATAGGAAAATGCTGCATTTTCTGCAAAGTATTAAAATATTACAGCAACACCCATATCACCTGTTTTTGTGACTTAACTTACTGCAAATCTCTAACAAAAGCTTTACAACACGTATACTATTTCCGACGAAAGCGGCTGAACAATCCTGCCCACAAACAGTTTGGGGTCAAATGGGCTACAGGGTACCTCTTGCAAAGCAGACACCTCCTCCATACCAGCGGAGCGCATCACACAGACGGATACTGCCTCTGACGGAACTGGAAATATGGACGCATTTCCCAAGTTAATTACCGCGGCCAGTGTATGGGCCGTAATTAAATATCTCGCCAGATCAGTCCACCAGCCACCAGCCACTTGTTCTGAAGAAACCAGCAGATACACTCCTCCTGAACTGAACTTTCTTCCTATGTCCACAATCACCCCTGAAGCCACATCAACAGATAGTCCTGAAACTGGGAAACTTGTTAAAGAGATTAGGAATAAAACCTCGAGAGCTCTAAACGCCATCATATGAAACAATCTTGTTAGCTTGTACGGACAGAACTTCCACTGTTCGGCAGTGTTAACAGCAGTCGATACAGGTCGATAATTGTTTGCATGTAAGGAAGCAATCGCATGTGAGTGTGTGAAAACAAGTTATTCATCTCTATTTGAAGGGCTTTGATATGTTGCGGACAGATTGCGTCAGCCTCAAGCATATAGGGGTGAAAGGAAACTGGTTATCACGTGATCAAGGGTACCGGTATGTGCATGGTACAGCATCTGTCAGAGACTCACACATCCCTACATCCACTTATTCAAAAACTCATTCGTTAACATTGAATCCTACTCACAGATTTACTGATTCACTGATTTATTCATCCAGTCTTTTATTCACTGCTTCACTCTCTGATTCACTTAATCACCCATCCACTCATCCATTCACAATGAAGCAATCAAAAGTCAGTTGCACAGATATAATACCTTATAATATTTATTTACTTGATAATGTACGGTAAATCAAATCTAAACACATATATAAAAAAGGGCAAAGCTATCAATGTAACAGGCTGTGGAGGACCAAAATTTTGTGGGGTGCTGAGTATCGTATATTTTCTAGGCAATAGGCTCACAGATGGCGGTGAGTTTGTGAGTCTTACGCACCGGTTGCACTTTACCCCCAGGAAGATTCCTTGTACTTATTTCTTCTAGAGCCATGGTGCGGCTGGAAGGATTACGTCAATTTAAAAATCCAATAAACTCAACAGGAATCGAACACTAGACCTTGCGGCTTGTATCATAGTGCCCCAATGTGAACACATATTTCATTCATATAGGAGTGAGAGTATTGAATACTTTCTCGTGTGGTAATACGGTGGTCATTACAATACAGTATTTATATTCTCGCCGATAGAGTGCATTGTGTTGCTGAAAAAAAGATGCGTAGTTGTAATAGATTGATCTAAAATTTATTAACATTTGTATTTCAAATTTCATATTTTCAAATACGAGAAAAAGAATTCTAACAGTTAATGAATATTGTTCCAAGTCTTCTTTTATGATAAAGTATATGTACGAGTACATAACTTGCAGAAGGATTGTGTACTATGAGAGTTACAGACATATGTAGATGCCTTTTCGAGGCTGAGGAGTTACATGTTCATCACGGACTTTACCGTAAGAGACTTTATAATTTGTAAGAATGAACACTGTCAAGAGTTCGCTAATGATAAAGTATGATATAACATTTCATTATCTGGCGGAATAAATTCAAACCAACCGTAAATGAACCATAATTACAGCTTACCTGGCAGTGGCGTATTGACATCAAAAGTTTGTCAGTGTTAGCTCAGCAGTATACAGCTTAATTTGTAGCTCACTCTGCGTGTCTTACATCCGAATTACACTTACGAAACTGACTAACCCCTCTAGTGGCGGCCATTTCATAGCTCAGGAAGTTAGTTGCCTGCTTCCCACCACAGCGGTCCGGGTTCAATTGAAGTACATGTTATGCTGGATCCGTGATGGATAAAGTTGCACTGGAGCAGGTTTTCTCCGACTACTTCAGTTTCCCCTGCTAATTCTTATTCCACCTATTGCTCCACACTTACCATATATCATCCGGGGCTGGTACCATAGGCCAAAGAGTGGACGGTGTGCCAATAATAGACTGTCTCATCCCAAGCCGAAAAATTGAAAAAGACTCCTCTAAGAGGAGTAGCCTTCCCCCTCTAAGAGAAATGAACATGTTACCAACACCATAATCACAATCACCGTCATCACTTTGAACTTCCTCTTCATGGAGTGTCCACAACTTTCACATCGAAGCTGTACTTAACGCGTAAATTATTCAACCATGACGTATCAACTGCTAGGTTTAAGTAGCGACGAATGAAATAGGAAGCTGACTGTGATTGGTGAAGTGGGATGGATTGTGGAAGAAAATGTTATGCAGTTTTCACAACGGACTTTTTCAGGAACCTCTCGACTAATCGTCGGGGCATTTCCAATTATTCTTGATATTTTAGGGGACTTTTTAGTTTTTAACACATTTGATATTGTGCGCAAAAGTTCCAGTGTGAAAACTGACCTTTCTAGTTTGCATTATTTGTTGTTTATTAAAATCGGGGAAGAAATGTGTTCCATCACCTGTCGAGAATTAAATAAATTTTGAGTTTTCAACGCTATAAATTAAATTAGTTTGGAAATATACTAATTAAGAAAGTTTTTCTAAATATAAATCAGCATGGAAAACATAATTTCCCACCTTCCGGTCTAAATATCTTTTCATTAAGTTAGCAAATATCAGAATTCATCCGATCTACAACAGGATTTATGCTGACGTTCTCCGAAAGTCGACCGCAATCCGTACTCATTTTGCCTTGTGGCCTTTTCCTGACAACTGGAGCAAGCTAACAGTTTGTCTCTCCAGGAACATCAGTAACGTGGCTAGCGTGATGCCTATGATCAGGATGATGAACATCGGTGTCACTGCATCCAAACTGACGCTGGTCCACGGCGTCTCACTTTCCTCAATCTCAATGGAAAACACGCTGTTACGTATGCGTCGCAAAATACCCGTGTCACGCAGTTGCTGTAACCTAGGAGAGGAAACCCAGTTGAGTAGTTAACAAGTCTCTTGTTACGCATTATATATCTCGTGTGACGTAACTGGTCTTCTTGGTATGAGAAGACCAGATTACTCTGAGAAAATCTGCGAAAGAAACTTCTCCTGCCATGTCTGAATATTTGAGGGTAACTATTTCTTTAAAAATTTCAGAATAATAATTCATATGTTATGATACAAATGCAGCGACAGAAATTCGTTTAAAACGGAGTCAGTATGAGAAGAATTACAGATTATAAGAATATTTGACCTGTTATGTGCGATATTTTTCACTTTGATACAACGAAGGTATAAACTTGAAATAACAAAATATAGCTCTAATATATATTCCATTAATAAAATTCTGTGTAAGAAAATATAGAAGGATATATTATTAAAATGTATAGTCATACCATTGCAAAATTTACTCGTACTGTACGGATACTGAGCTTGGACAATTAGGCAAAATGTGTAGAGGGTTTCTCCCTTCGTATTTAACAAAGTACAGTTAAATAAAGCCAGAAATGAAACCAATACGACCATGCTAAGAATACCAGATTATCTGTACAAATTATTGTGATTGTTTATGTACATATATATCTTTTCTGTTGCTCCCACTTGGGAGCATAGGGCATCAGTAAAACGCTTTGTTTCACTTCAGTTTCTTAATTCTAAGGCAGTCGGTAAGACTCCTTGGAAGGTGGATCAGCCCGTCTCAAGGACTCTACTTACACAAACACAGATTAAACGCAGATATACAGTCATGTATTGAGTGGGTTTTGAACCCACGATCATAGCGTTCGAGCGAGCTAAGGCAATGTTTTTACATATACGCAATTCTTCATGTATTGCTTGTTTGAGGTACTGCCCTGGTACTCGTCTGTAAAAGCCAAGAATAACCTCACTGGTGAGTAGGCTTCTTACTCTTACTTGAAGTTGATGACGCCGAGGTAGGGACTCCTTTTAGTGAACGCCATGCTGAGGCTTTCAGGCAGTGAGGCCTCCTTTAGCGACGTGACGCTGCAGTTGAGGCTCCCAAGGATTGGCAAGGAGCTGCTGTATGTCGCTAGGAATGCATAATTACTCCTGGAGCATAAGTTGCTGAAACCTTCCAGTACAGTACTCGGCATGCTCTTGTCAAACAGCTTCTTGTATATGTCGCTCATGGTCTCGTCCGTGGTTTCCTGGAAGTGCAAAACTCATGTGGTGGGTATCTTGATCCGAGAAGAGATGAATTAACGATGTTATGTCCTTCCATCTATAATAGCTTTCTAACTGATACATTTCTTTCATCTTATCTCATATACCGCATAAAATAGAACTAGAATGATCAAATCGAAGAGGATGAGATAGGTACGGCATGCAGCACGCACGGGCACGGAGGAATGTATATAGGGTTCTGATGGAAAAGCCAGAAGGAAGGACACCACTTGGTAGAGCTAGAATTAGGTAAAAGGTAGATTTGTCCCTTTGATTAACGAATTAAGCACTACACTATGAAGGCATATATATACAAGTATATATATGGATGTATAGATCAACACTATTTTGACCTCGGCACTACCTGGAGGTGAGTGGTCAGCTTCATCCCCCGGTCGCTTTACCCCCGGGGTAACAGCCCCTTGTAACCGCTGGATAGGGGTCTGGCTGGGCTCCAGAGCTCGTCTCGATGATTTGGAGAAGAGAAAATTCTTGACCCTACCGAGACTCGAGCTCCGACTCCTCACTCGTTCAGCCCGTAGCCAGTCGCTATTGTGGCACTGCGTAACAATTATTTCTGAACTTAAGCCTCATTTGCTTTATTGCTAAGTGGGAGACTGGTTTCCTTAGTTCAATGAATGAATATATAACTAGAAAATTTCTAGTCTTTGAGCGAAACGGCCCGTCTGTCTGTCGATCGTCTGGTCGGGCTGGCCGTCAATCTCTTATTCATTCAATATTTAATTACTTTACTAAGTGTAATCATTTAAGCAGAGGAAAACTCACGTCAAAGATGTTGAATTGCGCCGAGCTGGCCAGTGTGGCCACTTGATACCCACCATGCTGCAAGAGACCACTAAACGTTCTGAAGGGCGGGACTATACGCTGCAGTGCGAGGGAAGAGATCAGCGCGCCTGAGTAAGCTGCATACAGCACCACAGCCGCCACGTGGGACACCCAGTATACGAGGCGACATGACAAGGACCGGGGTGTCTCATCGTGACCTAGGAACATCACGAGACTACACTTGCACTACTCCTGTATTCGGAAGACGATGTTCCGAACCGCACTGGTTGTATCGTGTCACGTGGTATGACTGTGAGTTGTGAATAGATACGATGGAGAAAATAATTGGTAGCGGCAAATTTTAAAGTTATTCCTGGGGGATGCCGAGAACTAAGAAACAAACTCAGAATAATCGGTCTCCGGGACATGATTCCAACCCGTGACCTACACAGCACAAAGTAAGTCTGCTCACCCTTACAATAAGATGTTCGATATACAGGGGATGAACAAAATAATGGAACACTATAGATACCGTACACATTTCTTTAATAATATGGGGTTAGACCAGATTTTACTTTCGACACAGCCTCAGTCCTTCTTGGAATGGGTTCGTACAAATTCTGAACAGTCTCTTGCTTTATTTGCAATTCATTTTTAACAAGCCATCCTACCATCCGATGCTACATACACTGACACAGGGAGCGTCTTTAAAAAACAAACAAAATTAAATTAATAAAAAACATAAAATCTTGATCAATAACTAATCAATTTACTAGCTAAAATGAACTAGCAAAACTATTTAATAGCTAAAAATGAATTAATAACTTATATTAATTCATTCATTCAACAATGGCTGTAGAGCCCTTTGTTGGGCCCTGGCCTCTTCTGCTGTTTCGTAATCTTTCTTACACAGACACAATTCCTTGGATTTGGGGGGAGGATCAGGCCGTCGTAAGGCCGCTACCTACACACAGAACATAAACACAGAATAAACACACACATAGACATATATGCCTTGAGTGGGATACGAACCTACGTTCCCAACGTTCGAGCGAGCGGAGACAGTTCATGCCTCAGACCTCGCGGTCACTTTAGTTATATGCGTACTTAAATTACCTTCTGTAGTTAAATAACTGGACAATTTGACTAAAAGATAACTCATTACTACAGTATACACGTATTTCCTAAACTATACATTACATTTTTCCCAAAGAACTCCCCTCTACTGGAATTCTTTCAAATTGTACTAATTCCAGTCACCTCTACTGCCTGGATATGTTATTCTCTGTGTCAGTTTATATGATTTCAGTTTTCCCGTGTGAATATTGCCATTTGACGGAGTTGTGATGTCACTACCATAGTTACCTTGCTGACAGAAGATTTCGAAAACACAGAAGAGTGCCATTGGCACTGTGTAAAGGTCTGGTTTCTCGGTGTTGTCGTAACTTCTCACCGCGTGATAAGAGAGCGACAGGAAGGCTGCGAGAAGCAGAATTGCCCCCAGAATTGTGAACCACAGACCAGAGCTGAATGGGGCCAGGATGTTGTTGAGCGCCTCATAGGAAGATCCAGGTGTTCTGATGAATATGCAGGATCTATGCGAACAGTTTATAGTTTAGCATTATCATTCTAGTTTGATTTTTTCACAAAAAGGACAAAGTTCATGTAAACAAGAAGTTCTTGGAAGAATCAATCGCCTACTCTCTTTTGGTAAGACACGGACCGCATGTAAAAAGTTGTGTGCAAAAATTCTTCTGCTGTTGCGTGTGTGTTCGTTGCCACAGTAACGTTTTTAACCAGCCGTTGCCTAGGAACGAAAATGGGACACATACGAGCACATTATTTTTTTATTGCTATTGGGGTGGGATAAAGTCCCTTGTACTGCGGCCACTTCTGGCCTATTGTACCAGCCCCAGATGATAGGTGAGGGCGATAGTGGAGCAATTGGTGGAATGAAGATTGGCAGGGGAACCGAAGTACTGGGAGAAACCCTGCCCCAATGCCACTTTGTCCACCACAAATCCCACTTGACCATACCCGGGATCGAACCCGGGCCGCCGCGGTGGGAAGCCAGCGACTAACGCTTGAGCTATGGCGCGGCCGTACGGGCACATTATGTACATACAAAGTTTCATACAGATTGGTTTAGGCATCCAAAAGTTAATTGGAAGAGGGATTCACATACACACAGATATATGATGGTGATTTTAGTGGCTTGATTTTAATTTTTTAAAATACTGAAAGTAATAAACCTTCGAGTTACATAAAACATTGGTAAGTTCTTTAGTCGTTGCAAAACTGGCGGCTTCTCAAGAAGAGGTCGGCTTCATGAATTTGGTTACTGAAAATTTGCTAAAACAGGCTTCGGTTACCTAGAAGACACATTTCAGCTACAACAAATTCCTTTACCTATGTGACGATGAAGTCTCTATCAGGTCTATATAGCATTGTACAGTAGAGTGGATAATGAACGTTGACAATTTTGTGAAATATGAAGTGACGGGTTGAAAAGAATAATAGGCGACCCCGTACAATTTTTCCACCACAAATCCCGTCTGACCTGACCTGGGACTGAATCCTGGACACCGCTGTAGGAAGCCGGCGATTAACTGCCTAAATTATGGCAAGGCCCATATCCACGAAATGTATTGGATACGAGGTCCTCACGGCGGTGGTTATGAAGAGTTCTGTCTTCTGGGATATAGCGCCGTGTGGGCGGTAGCTCCGCTTGCTGCTTGCTTCACGTTGGTTTCTTAATTGGATAATTTTCTGATATGACGATGGGGACGATATATTCTTCCAAAACGTCTGCTGGTTTTCAACGGACTACATGGATTATATCCTAGAACACTGAACCCTTCATCCACAAAATATATATATTCTCATTTGTATCATTTACCTGCCTAGAATGAGAGGCACGCTGAAGTCGATAACGACGGCCCGGCGTGACGTCATGGTGACATCTGCGACAGCCACATCCACTACCTGATCCATCAACATCCTAATTATTCCGTTCCATGTCCCGTTCTTGGAAGACGCGCCCATGGCGTTGTCTTCTGGCGAGTGCACATCTGTTCTACACTCAGCACGAAATGAACAGACTGATCAGAATCTCATGTAAAGAAGTTGAACTTGTTTAAGCTTAAACTGCTCCTATTCAAGAGCTTCCAAATGTTTGACTGAATAGGAAGAGCGTTTGACTGCTGGCCTATCATCCTCTCTGCTAAAAGGAGAGGGTAGTTATGCAAAGCCCTGTGTATGGAAGTGGGGGCACTATACTCTTCACAGCAAAAACATTTGACGCATTCAAGAGCGATGATGAATTAATTGATATTCCCTTTTAACTCTATACTTAGAATCTTTCCTCTTTTCTAAATATATTTATTTTACAATTTTGTACTTTCAGAATTGGCACAGCCATTTTAGAAATCAAAATGCCATATTGCTTCAGGTGTGAATTCAGAATCAACGTCAGAGTCAGCGTTACTTTACGATTAGAGGCGTACCAAGAGTCAGTTCGTCTTGGCGACAAACTCCTTGAGCCCCACGACCAGAATGTTTATTTTCCAACTGAACACTTGCGGCTATAATTCTTAGTTCTGACGAGAGGATGGGTCTGTCGTTTGCAATTGCTGCTGGCCCTCGCAAGTGCAGGCATTCTCAGGTTTAAGTCCGGCGGGACTCAGACCAAATTTTACTGCCTCAGATTTGAGACTCCCCAAACCTGGAGGGCCAGGTCCTTTTATTTATCTCCCCCCCCCCGGGGAAAGCAGCTGGGTGCTGAATGTGGTTTCTTCAATAAAAGATTCTTTATACAGCCAAGGGGCGGGCCCGAAAGAAAACATATTTTTTAAGTTTTTATTGTGGCGTCACGCGTTCGTTGCTACAGAAACGTGTTTATCGGACGTTTCCTAGCAATGATTGTGTCTTTCGGCTTCACAATTTCGGCCCTTGAACTGCAATTTCGCAGTAAATTAAATATTTTTCACTCAATCTTGGCAAAATTTTAAGTCCCCAGCTAGCATGTATGTGCAGGACAAACTTCGCTGCGACTTTGGGAACTGACACTGTTGCTCGTGATGATTATGTAGCCCAACTCTCTAAGGTCCTGCAGTCACATATGTCGCTTCTGTGGCATTCTGAACACAATTACTGTTTGACAAGCAGTAAAAACGCGTCGTGTTCTTGTACAAGAACGCCCCAACTGTGTCCGGAAAGTCACATACATAAAATTATAGAACCTTGTAAATACTCGAACGCACAATTTAGTTATTTTAAAACATTTAGAAATGAAATTTTGATGTGCTCTTTTCTGATGTAGCTTACGTATTTATTGTCTTCAAGTTTCCATTCCTTTTGCTGTGGACGAAAAAATGGGAGAAGGAATTATCTTGGAATCAAAAACATACATGTAAGAGGAAAACTAAAAATTTTCCAGGATTGTCTCTTCAAGAGGAATATGGACGGACGTATGGCTAGATATCTGATATGTGTATATATATATATATACATATCAGATATATATATATATACAGTTTGCGCCAAATATACAGTACTGAAACTCGCGTATCTCGAACGCGCATGTACATTCGTCAACGGGGCATAGCTCCAGCCGCACGTGTTCCCAGTAGTGAAAAGGATGTTGTGTTGTGCAGTTGTTGTTGAAAATGGGTATCTCGACGGAGAAAAAAGTATTCATAGTTGAGTATTATTTCCGCTCATAGGGAAGTGGTCGCCAGACAACTCGCTTCCTTGGTTTTGAGCAGCCACATGTTACCGTCCAGAAACCGCTACATAGTTCACGTGTGACGATATGGTGTGCCGTCTCAGCACACGGTATATTAGGCCCCTACTTCATTGAGGATGAGGAAGTCAGTGCTCTTATCATCACCCAAGAAGGCTACAGGGACATAGTGATCGGTCCATTTCTTCAGGATTTGAGAAGGTTCTGTCGTGCAAGGGACCCTAACATGAATAGACAGTGGTATCAACAGGACGCCTTTTCATTTCAGTACTGAATTGTTGGCGTATACTATACATATATACACACATATGGATGATAAATATATCCCTTCTAATTCTGATTTTTTTTCTTTTAGGGAATATCCAACGCCAGTTGTTTTTAATACCGAAGTTAGTAACAATAAGAGAGAGCTACAATTGTGATACCTTGTTAGAATGACTCACGTATAGTTCAGTTCCCGCGAAAGGCTGTACCAGACTTCTCCGAACATTCCACCTATCTCTAGCTTGTGTACGTTGTGTTTTAGCTCAGTTAAAGGGGGACTCTGTAAGAAGAAAATCATGTAAGGCACGAATATAACTCAATTTAGTTCGATTTTCTTGTTCTGTAACAAGAAATGGGTTCATAGTATTAAAACGTTAGTGTATAAAGACGAATATATGCCTCAAAATAACATATTTCGGAAGGAGTTGAAGAATTTTAAGGAATTATTTTATGAGTCATATGTTATAGAGGTAGGAATCATCACATTCTTGCATCTGCTTGGTTTCCGTGATCAAAAAGGAAGAAGTAATTGTGACCATGAAATTGTGAACTGTGTAACTGTAGGAGCGAGTGTGCAATAAATTCGCTAGATTCAAACCGGCATGAAATTATTTATCGCATCAACACATGACAATATTAATACAAAAGCAGTGAAGATTTCTTAAGTGATAAGTTAGGGTCCTAACATTTGGTATTATAATGGCGTTCGAAAAATTGAGCAATTTTCACAGTTCCCTGTTTACTTATTCTTCCTTAAGATCAAATAAAGTTTTCATCATTTCTTTTTTCGTGACACATTAATGTAGCACGCAGTTCCGAGCAGGAACCATAAAGCCTACTTTCCTGTGACACAGCTTTCTAGTCTTGCAGCCACAGCTATCCATTTTAGTGTTAGTGTCACTTTATTTTTGTGCAAATTTTTTACTTAGTTTCATACTCTGTATAATTTTAATTTGTCAAATACGTATATTAATTTAACATATTTGCATTATCATGTTTGTAATTTTATTATACAAACATCTTTTGTGCAGTCTGATGGTATGTTAATTATATTCTTCCTATTTTTCTATTGCTAGTGGGGTGGGACTAAGTCCCTTGTACTGGGGCTACTTCTGGCCTATTGTATCAGCCCCAGATGATAGGTGAGGGTGATTGTGGAGCAATTGGTGGAATGAAGATTGGCAGGAGAAACCGAAGTACTCGGAGAAAACCTGCCCCAGCGCCACTTTGTCCACCACAAATTCCACTTGACCAGACCTTGGATCGAACACGGGCCGCCGAACTGGGAAGCCAGTGACTAACCGCTTGAGCTATGGCGCGGCCTATATTCTTCCTAACAAAATTTCGCTTACCAAGCTCCAGTGGTTTATCGGTTGTCTCTATGAAACCGAAAGCCGAAGAACAATTTCTCATGCCCACCACAGTGTTATTTTACTTTCTACGTTTACAAATGTATGCGTTAACAGATTGTTATCACCCATCATCTCAGGAGTCTTACAATTTCTCGACTCCACTATGATTTTGTTATTGACGGTAAGATATTAAGAATTTCTACATTGGGATGTTGTCCAATGGTGTAACTTCCATTCCAGGATATGTGAAACATATCGACTACCTCAGAGTTTAAATTGGAGACATACAGAGACACAACGAAGTTCTCTTGGGAATGCTTCTTTTAATTTCAGGAATGAGAATAGGCTTCAAAATATTTTATATTTGAGAAAAGTTCCTTCACCTGGTAGGCTGAAACCTTGAGAGTGACGCCATGCATATTGTTTCTCCTCTCATAGAACGACTTCTTATTCCACATGAGACCAAATTTCGGGCTCCAGAGGGCCAACTGGAGACTTAGAAGTGGTGTTGTCCTGTTAACTCTGTAAACTTCCAGCAGAGTCACTTTACCCTTTTGGTCCTCGCGTGCCACCAGAAATAAGCAGTCAAATGGGATGTAGACATCAGTTAACAGAGATTCCAAAGTTACAGACTGGTTCGAAAACAAGAGCCAGGTGGGGCCTGTGAGGCTCATTGTAGCAGCAAACTGTAACATGGGACACAACAGGACAAGGAGCGTCTACCGGCACTGAAATGAGGAGATTATGCGTATGTTTACGAGCTACCCGAGCAGCTGTATGAGCCAGTTACATATTTAGCAAAACCAGTGCAAAAGTGAAAAGGTAAAATTGTCCCTGTGCTTACTTCATTAAGCACCATGGTACTAAGAAGCACGGAGAGATGTGGTTTGACTCCGCCATTCTTTACTCCGGCACTAGATTGAGGTGAGTGGCCAGCTTCACACTCCGGTCGCTTTACTCCAGGGTAAATCGCCGCAGGTATCTATTACGTAGGAAACTGGGTTGAACCCAGAGCCGGTCTGGAGGCTGTGGATTAAAAATGTCTTGCCCCTTCCGGGAATCGAACCTCGGCCGTTTAGCTCGTATTCAATCGCTATATCGATTGAGCTATCCAGGCTTAAACAAATAAGAAGTGAAAGAGAGCGACAGATAAATATATTGTCACGTGTATTACTCGCTATAGACGGGTTTTGGATTGGTGAATAGATTTATTGATCACTTACAGGTCCTAATTACAAATAATTATTACACTATTGCTGATTCCCACACTACAAATCACTCAACACTTAAGTCTCCTAAGTCTGATTTTACTAGTCGTTGCTTGGTAACAGCTCTCCACAGTGGCTATTCTCTTGCATTGTCTTCACTAGACGTTTCCTGGTAATGAATCTTAGAGATTCAACCGATTAGGTTGATGTATCTATAAGGCTCTAGATTTGTATTAGAGAAGTGCTGGGTTCGAATCTCTACCGGAACATAAGCTATTCCGAGATTTCTCGTGGTTTTACTCTGTCTCTCCATGTAAATACCGGTATAGTACCTGGATTAAGCCACGATTGCTTACATCCATTCCTCTACATTATTCCTGTTCGTTCTGACGTCCGACTCTGAGTAGTCCGAGATACTTATAGCATTTTAATACAGGTCTACTATCAATTATTCATTCGTTTTTAAAACGCTATATTTTCCAAAGTAATATATATACAAATATGATTTTATATAAAAAGAACCGTACACACACTAACTTTGTATTATGTGCACCGGTTGGCAGCACGAGTTTAGTGTCTTTACAAAATGGCGACAAAGCAAGAAAAGAGTTTTTGTTTCTTGGAATATGCGAGATGTTCGTCTGTTATAGCAGTGTAACGCGCATTAAAAAGAGAGTACGGAAAAGAACCGCCATGTAAACAAAGCCTTTTGCGGTGGTATCGGCAATTTAAGGACACGCTGGATTCGGGCGTGTTGGTGAGGATGACGTAGCTCTGTTCACTTGGCCCCCCAGATCGCCTGATCTAACGCCTTGTGACTTCTTCCTTTGGGGGTATATTAAGGATCGTGTTTACGTATCCCCACTGCCAAGAACACTAGTAGAGCTGAGGGAACGCATCGATGCTGCAGTGATGACCATTGACAGAATGATGCTACAAAATGTGTGCAACGAGCTCGACTACGGCCTGGACGTATGTCGTGTGACCCAAGGGGAATACATAGAATGTTTGTACAACGTGAAGAAAACTTGGTGAGTTTGCGGTTCTTTTTATATATCAACCACATTTGTATGTATTATGCTTTGGAAAATATAGCGTTTAAAAACGAATGAATAATTTATAGCCCTGTATAAACCACGAGAGAAGAAGAGAATCGTCCCCCAGTCTCAGGAAACATTTGAATTCTGCTCTGGACAGCTTTTCATCGTCGCGTATCATGAGTTTGGAGACGCAATAATGTAGGGTACAGCAGGAAACAAAGCGGTACTACTGACATTCGCTGAGTAATAAACAGGATATGGGTTCACTGCACGCGAGCTTTCCTTTTCAGCAGTCGTCAGAATTAAGAACTCTGTCACAAAAGGGAAAAAGTGAACCGTTCTCATCACACAGACCGCCTCTGTGGTCTAGTGTTCAGAGTTCCTGGCTACAGATCCTGAGATCCGTGTTCGATTCCCAGCGCTACCAGACGTTCTGAGAAGTAGTGGCTCTGAAACGAGGTCCACTCAGCCTGGCTAGGATAATTGAAGAGCTATTTCAAGGAAATAGAGGCTCCGGTCTACAAAACCGAGATTAACGGCCGTGGGGATCCGTTGAGTTGACAAAGCGACACCCTCCTCTATCCGCAAAAGTTGACACTAACTTCGCCGACAAGCGGCGGTCGGTCGGTCGGTATAGTTCGCTTGCGGACTACAGGTCACGGAGTTCTTTTCTTCTCACGCATTCTGCTGATGTACTTATAATATGTATCATGCATGTAAAGTGTCTCCTTTGTTGTGTTGGCTTTGCCATTTGATGATGGCCAATTGTCGCCAAAACATTTAAAGGCGTTTTAAATATGATGTCATTTTACTTTATCGCACCTTGATATCTATTATAAAAGTAAATTAAGCAATGCATCATGAAAATGGACTAGGGAATGAAATTATGTCTCCATCATTCTTAACCTCGGCACAAGATGGATGTTACAGGCCAGATTCACGCTCCGGTCGCTTTCACCCCGGAGAAAGAGGCCCCAGTATCCTTTAGATCGGAGTCTAAGTGTTTTCCAGAACCGACTCCATCTCTTTCCAATCTTCTTTACTTTCTTGAGGATAGCAAATGTTAGAAATTATTTGTTCTGTATATGTCAGTGCATTTCTCTTCTAGATTCTGAACCAGCTGACCGGTTTCAACTGAACTTAATATGAACTTAAAATGATTGGCAGTTACTCCAACTTACAATAATTAATGAAAAATGAAAAGGGGGCGGATTTTTTAGACGGAAGGCAACAGAGCTACTTAATTTAGGGTTCTGAACTGATTTTTGGCGAAGGATATTTCAGAAAAGTTCATCTTTTACCAAGACAATTTTCTTTGTCTAATATAAACCGCAATTTGACTGTCATATCGAAAGCTAAACGTATAAGAGTTGTTCCAGAGCGAGTGAATTCATAATTCTCTTATAGCAATACACAGGATATAGACTTGTGACAATGATTCTCCCATCTCGTGTTACTAACCTAGAGCCTTACCTGCTTCAGTCTGAGTGTTTCACCCTGCGTTACGACGTACAGCGGGCGGTTGTAACGGCATTCAGCGTCATCACGTGATATGTTCAGCATTGGGACAGACAACGTCACGGAAGCAATCCCTCGTGCCGACAGCAACTTTATTAACCTGAGGCTGGAGGTATTTTCTAGATAACACAGATACAGAAACTTATTATGCGGCAACCATAAATAGGTAATTTCGTATTCTTATCAGTATTTATTAATGCTGTACACCGTCAGGTCCGAAATAGGGACTTGTTTTCGACTGAAGGATGGAAATAAGGGAACCGGAATAAATACCTGCATTAAAAGCGAATGAATTGACTGTTGTAGTAGATAGTAATAAAAGGAAAAAATAATGGCGAATGGATGAAGAAAAGCGTTACATATTAAGACAGAAACAATGGCTTCCCACTGCGGCGGCCCGGGTTCGATTCCGGGTCTGTTCAAGTGGGATTTGTGGTGGACAAAGTGGCTTCGGTTTCCCCTGCCAATCTTCATTCCACCAATTGCTCCACAATCACCCTCACCTATCATCTTGGTCTGGTACAATAGGCAAGAAGTGGCCGCAGTACAAGGGACTTAGTCCCACCCCACTAACATTAAAAAGAAAGACAGAAACAACACAGCGGAAGAATAAATCCGAAGAAAGGAAGAAATAAGAGAATAAAGAGGATAATGGAAATAAAAACAAATAATAAAAATATAAGGCAAAGATACAAAGTAATCACGAACGAATGACAAATAAGTGAATAATGAGGAAAAGTGAAATGAAAATAAAAGGAAGGAATAATGTAAATAGGAATAAAAACGACGCATGATTATTGTCTTCTGGGATATAATACCGTGCATTCTGATAGATCGTTACTAACATTTCTGAGGAACATGATGCCTCCATCTTCAGGGCAAAAGGATCACTCCGGATAAGGGCAAGGCTCTATCAGACTACACTGTGTCACATCGCAGTCACAGTCATGAGGACCTCGAACCTATGTTACATCGCGGGATAAAACAAAATAAACATATAAACGAGAAATAAAAAAAAATGCTACGAATTATTGCGTACTTCTTTCTTTGTAAAGGATAAATTCGCATAATTACATCAACATTTTACTTAGAAGAACGTTTTGTGTTATGGGACATTATTTGATATCGCACTGTATATAAGAAAATAAAATTCAAAATACCTTAAGGACTTTCAAGGAAACGCCAACTGTATTTGTCAGGCTTCCTGCAAATTAGCTTCACTTTTAAAAATTATTAATTTAATAAACATATGTCACATGCAGGGCATGTAATGAAATATTAAGCATGTGAAATTTTTCTGAAACTTTCAGGCGTTAAAGAGCATTCAGAAACGTGATAATTTAAAAATAATTTTTTAATGAGACCCTCCCCGGGTCCTCATTATAAAGAAATGAACTAACTACCTAATTCCATGAACCAGAATCCCTCTTCAGAAGCCGTCAATCGCTCAACCTATCAAGAATTTCCCAATACTTTACGGAACCCGAAGGTTCATTACCGTGTTCACAAGAGTATTCCACTGGCCCGTATCCTGAATCAGATAAATCCGGTGCATTCCACCGCATCCCGTTTCTCTAAGATCCACATTAATATTATCCTGCTACTTACGTCCAGATAAATGGGAAGTGATCTGTGTAAAACTTGAGGTTTTCACGGCGTTGACTATGGAGAATGTCGTCTTCTGGGATGTGGCACCATGTAAATCCTATGTGAACCGACGTTTCGGAGGAATATATTGCTTCCATCTTCGGGGCAGAAAAATCCGCGAGTGAGGAACCAGCTTGAGCAGGTGGCTGCAGACACAGGATTTATACACCCCCACATCCCGGAAGGTGATATTCTTCATTGAGAGTGATCTAATTTCTTAAATTACAAGCCGTCCCCCCCCCCTCTCTCTTACCTTCTGGTGCCGAAGAAAGTAACAATGACACACAACCGGAGTACAAATGCCGCTGAACACCGAACACTATGTCAGTGATCTGTTTTACACGTGAGTCGTCCGTTTCAACATTCATAATGAGAACAGTCGTGAAGAGTATGGTACACGAAGTCCACATGTCGCGTCGCAAAGACGCAGGCTTGAGAGATACAGAACTCAGGGTATTTGGCAGGCTGTAAAGTTGTAAGGAGTCTCCGGCCGTCTTTATTCAAAACTACTGCTTTAGTCCTGCAAGGGAGAATAAAATAAAACCCATGCTTATGCCATGTGAAACCGAACACTGTAAAATTTTCAACTGTAATTTGAAGTGGAAAATTATAAATTTTAATTATGTTTCTACACTTCGGAACACAGTGGATATTATATTATCACCTGGTTTAACATTAATAAACCCTGATCTCGCTCTACAGGCTGTATCTATGAGCTTTATATGATTCTCACAAAACATAGGTATTATTTCCTCACAAATAATGAATCAAGGATATTTTAAATTTTATTTTTTTTTTATATGTGAGCTAGGTACTGAATATTTAAATACGATTTAGATAAAATTTATGCTTCAGAGGATTAAGGTAAGATAATATTTGTAGCATTGTTTAGGGATGATTACCAACAGGACGTAGGTTCCCATACAAAGTGAGGGGATGGCCACGTGCTCCTGTGGGCTGTTTCAGAATGGTGGAAGTTTGCTCAGACTAAACAGGTATTTACGACTGTTTTGGAACCTGTCATGAAAAGAGCCTGAGTTGTATGAGCTGAATTCAAAATATATTTCATCAAGACTCATACAATAACCCCCCCCCCCAAAAAAAACTACGTTTCCTTCTTTAATACGACTCTGTCAATTTTCGTATACATTAATTTTTTTGTTCCCTGCAGATTACATTTTAATCCAAATTCAAATTCCTTACTTTAATTACCTAAATAATACCAGGTGAAGCACATAGACAATGAGTAATTCCGTATTATGTAATATTTTGAATTCCTTCTCCAGTTCCCCTGCGTCAGGGTGAAACAATCTCTTGAAGAATTCAAAATATCTCCTAGGAACAGGACTTTCTGGTGAAGGACAGCCATAAATTTTATGGCATTATTCTAAAAGTTATAAAAAAGAATAAGACATTTTAAATAAATATTAAAAAGTAAAGTCTTCTGGATTTTAACAGCGTGTATTTCGGAAAAGCGAAATGTTTCGGTGGAAAGTACGAGTAAAGCTTCCAAATTTCAAGCCTTTTCCGAACTACACGGGATCATATCCCAGAAGCTCTTACTCTATATAGTCATCGCCCTGGTAACCTCAAATGCAACACAAAAGATTGAAATAAAATTGTTTCATTTTCAAATGCCTTCAAGCTTTGCTCGTTTCTCGGATTGAGATACTGTTCTGCACACGTAATACAACATATAAAACCACAGCACATATATTCCTTGAATTATTACTTCTCAGACACGGATCATAAACTAGGAAAAGAGATATAAGACCGTAGTTCTGTGCAACGTTTTCATTAGCTGTACGTGTATTATTCATTTTTGTACATTTCGCTGTAACCCCACAATTTTGTTCTGTTAGACGAGGTATCAAGCGAATCTGAACATTATAACTATTTAAAAAGAACTATACAATTATTTTGTTTGAAATACAGACTGGAGACGTCAGAACTTGAATTATGGTAGTAATGTGACAGTTTTTATTAGACTTTAATGTACTCATTATTCTCCTTCCAAGCGGGACTTAATTTCTAAGTTTATACACGCAGTTTGTTAGGGCTGCTGTCCGTTAATCTCTCAGTTATAGCTATATATATGGGTCGTTATTACTTAATTAATCATGATTCTAATAACTCCCACTGTTCGATTTGAGAACTGAAATTGTAGGGACAAAACTGTAGTAGAGAACCTTTCGCTTATGATAACAATGCTGTAGAGATCACAATAGCAGAGTTAAATACTGAATGTTTAGAGAGATACTTCTCACACAAAACGCAAATAATGTAAACCTAATAAATTATATTTTTTAAACATATTTTTGTTAAAAGTGCAATGGGAAAACGACCTTCTATTGAATAATTTTTGTATTGTACGATGTTGAAGGTATATTTGGGCCTTAAATCAAATGAAAGGCGGATAAAGAAATTATTAACAATGAAGATTTCTGTAATGTGTACTATTTACCATATATTGGTAGGGGGACTATCATGAAATTTGAGACGTGCAAATCATGTAGCAGGTGTTTGGAGAATGGAAAATAGCCTAATCATTTTAGTCGACAAGCCGAAGAAATGTGGATTCTTGTGTGATCTATGCATAAATGGGTGGGCATAGATATGGCTCACTGACTGGATGTTGTGACGAAAACGGTGAAGAAATTTATGGTAAAATAAATGGCGGGGTTCTTTCTTGAGCAACTGAGGTACAGTCAGCTTCTCAAGAAGTACTCTGTTCCACTGAATGACTTCTAGTTCTTACTTGAATGCAATCTCTGCAGCTTTCACGCCACAGTCCACCGGTAAGTAAGGTGAAGTGCCCCAAGGCAGTTCTGCTTTCTTGTTTACTTGATTTACTGTTCAACCCTGAAGATGCAGCCGATATTCTAGTCCTACACGTTAGTTGAATTTCAGCCGATTACAAGGCGTTATATTCAGAGGATAGACTTCTTCATAACTACCAAAGTGAGAACCTCATGTCCTAGAAATTTTCTTTAGCGTTATATTTATATATAGTGTATTATTGATACCTGTGTTAGTCCAATGCTTTTCATTATTATGCAATTGAGGACTCGAACTGAAATTTTCTTTCAACACGAATTGAAAGCCTTGTTGCCTTGCTTACACTACCATATCCTGGATATTATCTGAATATAAGAAAAGGAAGCCCAAAACTATGTTCGTGTGCGCAACACATTTTCCTCCTCTGTAGATGTAGTGAACAGCAAAGTGGCATCATAAGGAACTTTTATTAAGCTATTTTACAGCTGGATATACAAGAAACTGTATACACATTTATCCTTATATGGGGTTGCTATCAACATAAATCTATGTTTGGTCAACAAGATCTTTTCTACAGAGATAATAGGGAATGAAGTGAAAGGTATTTTGTGTCTGAAGTTGATGTGTGATTATTTTTACAAGATCTTTTTTTATTTAAATGGATTAATAATTTTTGTACGTAGCAAATTGCCAGAGGAGCATTGTTTTCTTAGATGTCAGACTAACAGCTCCTCTGGTTGAGGTTCTGCCTCGTTCCGTCCAGATTTCCCTGCGCAAATTCCAGGATAGTGTTCTTATATAGCCCATCACTTTCTCCTTCTTGAAAATTAGGTATAAAACACTTACGGCCATCTTCCCACGCCATTCCACTCTAAACCACTGCACTTCCTGTTGTAAATTGCCCAATAATCACTTACTTACCCTTTATATATATATAAAACTTTCTCTAATCGCCGTCTTCTCTCTGTCTTCTTTTAAATTATACATACTTACACGACTTTCCATAACATACACAAATTTCATTTGAGCGATTGGTGGAAAATTACTTAGTAACATGAATATTATGATGAATAACTACAAATTAAATTGAGTTATTGAGAATAATTCTATAACTTGATCCAGAAACACTTTTTTCATACAAATATTTTAAAAAGGAACTCTTATATATGTTTTTTTCCAGATTCTTATGAGGCAAGATTTGGCATTGCTTCTTGCTGATTCAGTATCTGTTTCTAATTGAGAGAAATGGTGTTTATAACCGTTATAACCGTTCCTTGTTAATATCTGAATATAATCGAAGTCACTTGCCCTCATTTGAGTGATGTGTATATTAAGTAAAGCAGTTTATTGATTGTAATAACACAATATGAGCCTCTTACCGAGTTAATCACAATACTGGAACACATCAGTAAAAGGTGAACTCCACAAAATGACTCAACTGCCATTGAATGAGAGGCACTGTAAATGCCTGTAACACATATGGAGAAAGTTCTCCCAATTAGCGAACTCTCCGTCTCTCAACAAGCCCGCATAATACTAACAACACTTAAGAGGGGAGGAGAATTTATAGCAGAAACATTACTCACCCGCTTCTAAGTAAGAAATGGATAAGGGTTGTTGACGAAGAGAATAGAGTTTTGCAATATATTCATATCTGACATGACAATCATGAATTACTGCAGCTACAGTTCGTCAGCCTTAACCGCAGCCCGCAAATCAATATGTCCTGTAGTTTGTCCGACGTTAAGTATATACTGTTGCAACGGCAGCGTATATGTAGCAAGTCAATTAAATTCACTCAACTACAGTAGAGACCTGCAAGTCTACGAGATTACACAGTAATTATAGTTGAAGTTCCTTCTTTGCGAAATTCAGAATTTCTTAATTCTTTCAAAGCTCTTATATATCAATGGAATTATCCCTTACAGTCACAGAGTGAAGAGTATTAAACGTTCATTTCACAGAAAAAGTATACACTTATGGAATGTCTAAGAATATTATGTCTATTTTCCAAGTTATAATTCCTTATGTCATTAAATTTATATTAATAACACAAGAGTCTTGAAACTAAATTCATTCATCCATTCATTCAATGGATATATGGGTCTTTGTTGGCCCCCGGCCTCTTCTTCAGTTTCTTAATCTCCTTTACGCAGACGGTACGACTCCTTGGACGAGTGACCAGCCTGTCGCAAGGCCGCTACGTACACACAGGACAACACAGATACAGAATAAACGCACAAATAAACATACATGCCTTTGAGTGGGATTCGAATCCACGACCCAAATGTTCGAAGGAGCGAAGACAGTTCATGCCCTAGACCGCGCGGCCACCGTGATCGGCCTTAAAACTAAAAACGGTTATGATTTATTCCATAAAGTTACATATGAAGGTACTTTGGGAGAGCAATATGTAGGGACCTATACATGTGGAAAGAAAATAACACGCGATTATACAAAATTATTTTTAATTATAAATAATCACCAGTTATTTTACAGAATTACCAGTTAATCAATATTACGATAATATTTATAGTAAGAAAAAGTAACTGTACGCGAAGCACATGCAAAGTAGAACAACATATTATTATCTAATTTTCTTTGAAATATTACATATTAAATGATACTGTATCACGCACAGGAGCCAGAGACAGACACGACACGACGCAACGAAATAATAAACATGACAGGAAGAGTAACATGAAGTATGTAAGAGGAAATATACCCGAAAGAATTTAGAAATAACAAAGAATACGTGCAATGAGATACATGCGAACCTCAGCTGGAGGTTATAGTACAGCGCTGTGAAATACGCTAACAATTAAGAGAAGCTATTCTGACATATAGACCTGTTTCTAGGCAGCGACCGCGAAACAAACAACCAAACAACATTCGCTGCCAGGCAACAGGATTTAATGAGCAAGAATAGACGGCCGCTGCTAAGGACTTGTACTTTACTGCCAATTAGTTCTTCTTGACGCCACGACCACTACCAGAGATCTTTTCAACTGAACTCTTGCGGTCGTAGCCCTTATGTAACATCCTCTCTGACGAGAGGATGGGTTTGTCTCATATGAAAAGGCTTCACCTTTGTCAACTAACTTCCGCTGATGTGTCTGGAGGAAGGTGACGGTTTACTGCCTCAGTTGACTGACGGCTAAATTGCTGCTGGCCCTTGCCATTATAGTGATGCTTGGTTCCGAGTCCCACGGTACCCATGATCATATTTTACTCTCTGACGTCTCTGGGAACTTTCAGACTACTCTTTGTCCTACTTATAACATATGTGCACGGACCGCACAGAAAACAATTCTTCTGTTGCTGTGCAATTGTTGCGTTTGTATGTGGTGGGGTTTCAAAGTGAAGCTACTCGGTAATTGCCTAGCAACAGCCGTTGTTTGCTGAGACATTACCTAGCAACGTCTATGGTATAGTTGCTTATTTCGCGGTAGATTTCTAGTAAAGGGTCTGCAAGCGGCCTCCGTAGTCTAGACGTAACGTTCCCACCTCATGACTCGTAGTACGCGGGTTCAAATACCTGGCGGAGGTCGTTGAATTTTTAAGGGCGGAAAAATTCAGGGAACAAGTCCTCCGGGAGGGACTTTAAGCCGTGGGTCCCGTGTCGTAGCTTTACGGCACATAAAAGAACCTCGTATCTCCAAAGGAGGTTACTGAGCCAAATTAACGGACGTTTCCCGCCCAACAGCAGTCTCTAATACCTCTGGTAGATGGGGAAAGCATTATAGATACCTCTCAGCTAGTAGAGCCGGTCTCGCTGGCTGGGCGGGACTGATGGTAAGCACCAGTACCGGTAGGATATAGAGACAGGTAGAAATCATAGAGGGAAGCACAATGGACCAATACAGGTCTCAGTGCATGGGGAAACCCACCCTCTCCAATAACTAACTAACTAACTAAAGGGTCTGCATGTCTATAAGGCCTGTTGAAGACTGAAAATATTTCGAAACTGATAGCATATACAGGAAAGAGAACGATTTTTGTTTGACATGTTAAATGTACAATGCGGAAACAGGAAATTGATTTTTAAATTGAGTCAGGTGATATGGCATGCGGTCATATAAGCTGTTTCCAATCTCACTAATTGATTCAATGTGGTATATAGTGCTATTATGAAACTTTGAATTTCTCAGACTATCGTAAATATTAGATTAAACCCTGATGTTAAATTGCAGAGTGGTATTGCAGAGTATCATGCATTAATGCAAGTGACCAAAAGAACGTTTAGACAGCCGGATATATGGCATCTGTATTTTACAGGATATTACATTTATTTAAGATTTTTGTGTTAGCGTTTTTTCCATAATTTATATAGTATGCTCTTCTTATATATTGATACAGTTTTCTTAATTAAGATACTAAACTGAAATTTCCATGAAAGTTCTAGCAGCAAAGTAGGGTCTAAGGGTCTCACAGCGATAGTTATGAAGTGTTCTGTCTTCTAGGTTACAATGCCATGTAGTCCGTTTAAAGTAAACCAACATTTCGAAGGAAGTGTTGCTTCCATCTTCAGGAGGAAGAATAAACCGAGCAAGAAACAAGAGCAAAAGCTGATGTGAAACAGAATTTTCTTTGATGCTGATCTCTTGCTGGGCTTATTCTACAATCCTGAAGATGAAGGAGACATATGCCTCCGAAACGTCAGTTGACTTTCAAGGGCTACACAGCGTTATATTCCAGAGGATAGAACTCTTTAAGAGCGGAATGCCTGAATATTGTTCTGCACTCATAGTATTTAGCCTAAACAGAAAACTTTCGGAAAGCATTCGGATATCCAAGAGACTCTAGGGATGCTCTGGGCACAAGCGAATATCCCACCAGTTCGTTCTCCGCCTTGTGACTTTGCTTCAGTATCAGACAGAACAAGAACGCACTTTCTCAGACCGTTGATGGAAAATTGTCCTGAGCCAGTTACATGCAAAGCTTACGTTCAACGTAATGGGGTAGGAAAATTTTAGTAGTGTATATTAATTAGTTATATCTTAAGAGTTCTACATAAAACGAAATATACGTTTCATTCCTAGTGAGAGCGTTTCGAGGAATATTTAATCTACATTCATACTGAGACAAACGTGAGAAGTACACACAGCACGAGAAGGTGCAACACGTGCAGATCGTCTCATGAGAAATCTAGAAGTCAAAATATCTGTAATGAGAATGCAATGCGCAGTGGTCTAAATGCATTTTTATACAGCGAGTCTAGTAAAATATGGAGGAAGGTGGTGTCTATATACTTTCTAAAGCACTGTCACGAGGGATATCCTGTCAGTGTTGTCCACTATGTTCTCGGAATTTGGGGGTTCTTTGAGCTGTGAATTTGTTAAGCCTCGCGATGTCAGTACTTGATATGAAAGCACACTGCTTTTAAAACTCATTAGTATTTACATAAATTTTATAAAATTATAAATTGTTAAGCTAAAGAAATTAAAGCAAGAATCTTCTTTCATCGCATTCCTAGGAACTACATCAGAAAAACTAGTGAGTAAGGTATGAAAATGTTAGATAGTTAATAAATATAACACCGAGAATTATAATGTAGAAGTATGAAAAAAAATGAATACTAATAATATATATAGGCTTAAGTTGTTTTAAACCGTTGAAACTCTCTTACTTTTACAAATACTTTTACGGAAGAAAAAGGAATGAAATAGCATATGGAATAGAGAATTTCATTTTATAACAGTTGATAGTTTTTAAAAACTGCTGTGCCTAAACGACATGCTGAAAACTAATGTTCATGATAATGCTGCCTTACGAATATACGGATGTCGATATTCTGTCTTGTTCTTCTTATATTCTTGTTGTTCCCACTTGGAGCACACAACATATCTGTGAAACACTTTATTTCAATTCAGTTGCTTAATCTTAGACAGTTGGTAGGACTCCTTGGACAGGGGATCAGCCCGTCGCAAGGCCGGTACCTAATACAAACACAGAATAAACGCTAACAGACATCCATCCCTTGAGTGGATTTCGAACCCACGAGCCCAGTGTTCGAGCGGACGAAGACATTTCATGCTTTAGGCCGCGCGGCCACTGTGAGGGGCCGATATATTACAATTGTACCAAATCTACTGAAGGGACACAAGCAAAAGTGCCCAGTTCCATAGGACTTGAGACATAGACGTTGCACAGGTCCGTACACTTAGATTACAAGTTAAGAAGTTTTTTATTGAATTCGCTTAGTGGGGGGTGGAGGCCAACTAGGTCCACTCGGCACTGATTGGTCTATTGTACCGGCCCCGGGTGATTATGGTGATGAAGAACAGAAGGTTTTGACTGGGAAAGGGGAAGAGAGATGCAGACTTATAGTCATATTCCTACATACAGGTGATCAGTGTTCTTTGGGAATCATCATTTCAATTATCAGCGTCACCAGAGCTACACTTTCTCCAAGTAGCAGAAAGACGAACACACTTTGCAAATGCGAAATACCGAGCCTGCGCTCTCCTGCACCGCCCTGGGACATCGGCCCTAACCTACGCGTGCGCCTAATGTCTTTCGCCCACTTTTCCATTAAGCCGCATTCAACAACTCGGGATATGAGCTCATTGAAGCGGTCCAGAAGGATATTTCCTCTAGAGAGGACCATGACGACATGGTAACTCAGCACTTCCTGCGGCAGTGTCTGCAATAGAGGCTGGCCACTGCTGTCCAGGTACAGCTGGGGAATGAGGTACTCCACGTACCACTTGTCGGACACAAGGGCTATGTCTGCACTCACCGCAACTTTGTTCAGACAGTCCGTGATATTGTGACAAAATCGCAGAGAATTGCGAATCCGCCTCATGCTGGAATCCGCAGGGTCATCAAAGTACTCTGCCAGACCGACTGTGTACTCAAACCCCAGATGGGACTTCACCAGCTGTTTCATGTTCGAGATTGCAGGCTCAAAGCGGGGATTAGTCAGGAAACTGATGAGGGAGGACTTGTAGGCTGTACTGATCTGAAGGCAGTAAATCACCCAACAGATGAATACCAGCCTCATTAGTAGCCCGCGTGGATGCACGTGTGCTCCTATCTCTAAGGACAGAGCCCAGGTGGCCATCATGCAGCTGCCTGGGTTTCGATACAATGCTGGCTCCATCGGATGACGCACTGTGCGACCGAGGGTGCAGAGAAAAGCGGAGCCTAGTAGGTACGCCAGTGCCACGATCCCCCACATCATCGGCTTGAAGATCCCAAGGAGATTCCTCCAGCCTGAGATGAACTTCGGTCGCGGTATGACCCACACAACCGAGTTGCTCCAGTACCTGACCGTCGTCTCCAAGAGCTGCCTTCTTTCATCCGTCGCCGTCATGGAGGCGAACGCCACGTCGGCTCTCTTGTAGAACACCTCACCCAGTAGCCCGTTCCACGTACCCGATGGAGTTCGACCTCCCCATTTGGATTCATTCGCCGGAGGAGGCAGATACTGTATTGTTGAGTTCATGCTCTGTGCAATAATACTTATAAGTTTTATCTCCAAACCTTCAGTGTAAAATACTTTGTCTGTTTCGTTATTTTCCTGTGACTTTATAATAAATGGTGGCCATGGAAACGTACTGACAATAATGGGGCACCCGCTCAAATCAAACGGAACTTTCTGGGGGAAGAGAGTCATATTTCGAAAGAAAACTGCACTATTTTCCATCAAACATTCATCTAAAAGCACTGGTTTAAATTTTTCATTCCCACATTGTCCCGGAGGTAGGTAAGGAAACCAGGTATATGCTTTTACATTAGGACTGTTGGGAGTGAATACAAGGACAACAGCATTCACCGCATTCAGCTCACTGAACTCACGCAAGGCGAGGCGTGAAATTGTCTCTTCGAACGTAAGTATAAGAAACCTGGCACGGGAGTTCCATGCAGCCATTTTCCTCAATATATTCCTTAGTTCAGTCTGGTTCGAAACAGGCAGCAAGACAATGTTGCTAGGCTTCTCAGAGGACTCCACCACGACACCATCTGCACTGCTTATGAACACAGCCCAGTGTCCAATGACATGCAGTTCCTGTAGCAATTCAAACGCGAGATTGCTGCTACCACGTGGTATCAGGACAAGCACGGGGCCGGGTTGCAGTTGTTGGAAGCTGCTTCGAGCGCATGCTGCGAGTTGGTTGCGCACGCCCATGGCTGTCACAGGAAGTAGCAGGGTGATGAGATCCATTGCCTAGAAACAGCAGGATGGCATTGTGTTTTTGGAATTTAATCGCATAATTCAGCATTTGTAAACACTGACAAGGCGAAGCCCGACACAGAAAATGTAAGAGGCTTAAACTTGGCGGCGGTCAAGCCTACGACCGTTCAGGTGATTAGACTGCCGTGGTAGCGAATACTACTAGAAATAGGGCATAATCTGCTGTACTGAGCCTGCATTGACAGAGGCCTTGTATATATTGTACATAGAAATAGGAATTAAGATTAAATTTGTAAATATATGAAAATACTGACAATGTACTTACTAATACGGACTATGACTGACAAATGACAGACCCGACCTATCGTCAGAGAGGGCGCTCCAAATGGAGAGGACAGTAACTTTCATATAAGGAAAAAACAAAAAGAAAAATAAATCTGGTCATGAACCCCAGCTGGGGCGTGACACCAAGACAGACAGACTGACTGACCATCAGTCGCAATGTGACTTTGACTTTGATTTGTAAGAATTTTCACGGCTTTCACTGGACTACACGCTGTGCCAAGAAATCATAACGGACAATATTAAGAATCTCCCTACTCAAGTTACATAGGAGGCACAACATCGGCCACCATGAAGGGAGACGACAGGGGTTATTGACACGAACCGTATGGTTTATGTATTTTAATTTTTAACAAATTTTTAAAACTTCAAACAACTTTAAATATTTCTATAACCAGAAAGGCTGCTGTGAGTGATAGATGGAACATTGTGTACTTGGACATTACATGTGTATTTGATATGACAACTGTTGTGATAGTGGTTTCTAAAAAGTGTTTGGTGCCTCTGAAGATGATCCAAATGGATCGAAACATGTAAGGCTAGTGAATCATCAAGTGAAAACTGAAATAGTCACACTGGACGGACTTGTCTTTTGTAATCGTATGCAGCAGAACTTAGAATAAGAAGTGGCACGCGAGACCGAAGTATTTGCAGAAACCCTGCCACAGCGCCGCTATATCCAACAAAAATTCCACATGTCATGACCTGTGATCGAACCCGGGCCTCTGTGGTGGGAAACCGCCCACTAACCGCCTGAGCTATGATATGGCCAAACCGGTTAATAAATTGCATCTGCTCCCGTCTCCAAGTGGCTGAACTCCATTGTACTGGCAGTCCTTTATTGGAGTGTCTTCTTATTATTCTGATGTTAAGCAGCATACGCCTTGGGAGTGCCTGAGGAAGTATCAGATTTCTAAACCAATTTTAGGACCCTCTGACACAAACATTTGTGCAGTAAACTGCCTAAGAAATGTAGTCATTCCGTCTGCTTATGAATTAAAATTCCATCACCTTATCTGCCACCTTGTGAACATTCTAGCCGTATGGATTATTGCACCGGTTTTGAAAAGCTTCGTACGTTCCCGAATGGAATCTTTCCTCTACTCGAAAGCAAGGGCGTACTTAATAAAAATTTTAACACTATTCAGATATTTATCAGCTATATCTAGTATTTATAAAAGTTTGGTTAAAAACATCGATGGCCGGTCTAGAAAACCGAGATTAATGGCCGTGGGGATCCGCTGCGCTGGCCACGCGATACCCCCTATCCGCTAAAGTTGACACTAACTTCGCCGACAAGCGGCGGTCGCTCGGTGGGTAAAGTTCGCTTGCGGGCTACAGGCCACGGAATTTTTGTATCATAAAGCTTTCTGCAGTCCTCACACAATTAATTTGTGAGATGCGCGGTTCTTACTTTGAGTATTCACAATTGGTTCACAATATTCACTACTGAATAAATAATAGACTTACAGGTGTTCTTCTAAATAAGCATTTTAATGAAAACGATATCTTACTTTTATAAAAAAGCTATCTACATAGAAAAGTTGCGTTAGAAGTGAGATGTTCTTCGCGTGAACTCCGTATGAAGACAATTATACCAATATGAGTAGTCTCATCACCGACAAAAAAGTTGAGGCTAAAGAGTTCAAAGAAACATTATGACAAGCATGAGAGGAGGCGTGTGTATATCTCGGTTGAAAATGGTCTTCATATTTCAAAATAAATAAATATAAGAGTCTATGATTCTAAACCGTGGGTTTTAAAATATCGTTCATCTCGCCGTTCTATTCGTTCAGCATCTGCAGAGTTCAAAGGATTGTCTTACTCTCCTATGGTCGTGAGGATAATGATTTCAACAGTAAGCTAGCACCTTCAGTTTCAATTAATTCTACTTAAGTCTGCTGAAATACAGGAGGACGATGTCCGCTTTAAACATGTAACCGCTTTACATATGTAACACAAGTAAAGCAATGTTCAGAATTATACCGTGTTCTCCACATATCTAAAGCAGATGCTTGAACTCAGCGGTTTATACCCTGTAAACATTGAATGAATAGTGAGAAATGTTTGTTGTGATACGCACTATGAAAGAGTGTTCCTTCAATCTGAAGATAAGAGCATCAAGAACCCAGAGAACCGGAATAAAATTCATGGTTCCGTTTGGTAAGACCAGGATCAGCTAATTTAAAAGTATTCACTCATTGTAATAATCAACCACTTACATATACGTGTATGAAAATATTGATGAAACGCATATTGCATCTCTTATGAGGGAACAATCCTAATATGGGTTGTAGCGAAATTTTCATACTTCTTATTGACTTTGTGGTGTGTCTCACATATAGAATATCTGATAGTTTTATTGTACTGCTTCCGTTCAATTGCTTGAAAGTAGACTGTAATAGAAATATGATCACTTTCAAAGCACAAGAGATATATGCCTCTTCTCTGAGATTTTCACAACGAATTTCCGTTTGGGTTGCTCTCTTTCGGGTCTCTTCTAAGGAGCGCCACACTTTAACATAGATTTGTAGCACAAATGCGAATTATAACTCTAGAGCAGAGAATTAATTCAACAACAGTTGTAAAGAAATTGGACCGTTTTAAACAGACAAGTGATGTTACTTAGGCTCCCTTCTTCACTGTTGTGCACATTCGCTTCGCTTCTAAACTGAGGGCCAAGCAGCTTTGGCGAGTTTAAGAGCTTAACAAATTAATTTGATGGATTACGAATTATGGGGCAATCAATCAAGAAAGTCCATTCTGAGGTAGATAATTGTATGGTTCTGATTTTGTGTTTATTTTGTGCTGCTGGTGATTTTGTATCATTATGGGATTAAAAGCATTGATTTCGTAATCAGCTACTAATGTATTTTTCCATATATTTGTCCCATGGAACTTCACTGAAGAAGTGATTGTGTAGTTTCTGTAGTAAAATTATCATTGATTGTATACAACTTTGGAAAACTCTTTGAATAGATATTCGAGTTCTTCATCCGTGGGCGACCTTTATGTGTGGAAATTTCTGGCAAACATTCAGTGTCAATCTGTTTAAGAAATTAGGAGATTTACGAGCGCCTTCTATTATTAGTGTGTGTGTATACACACACATACACACGTACATTCTATGTAAGGATTCTGTGTCAAATTACATTTTTAATGATCAAGAATGAAATATACAGAAACAAAAGAACAAAAAAAAATGCTACAAACAAAAATTAAAACGAGAGATGATGAAATAAAAAAGAGGGGAATTGGGAAAGTTTAGAGAGAAACTAAATACATTCTCCTTAACACGCGATCTACAGCATGGGCCTTGATAGTTCACCAATATATAAAATACATCTTTGGCTAATTTTATATTTTCAGTTAGAATTACCTATGAAATTTGCAAATTTTATAAAGGTTGCTATGCCAGTATACTAATAACCCTACGCTCAGATTGTATCAAGTTTCTGTAATGTTGTTTTCAGCTAAGCTGTTCGCAGTGTAGCCATGTTAGGGCTGGCTGAGGGAAGGAAATTTGAATTGTGTGGAGGGTACCGTTTCCTAACAACTAGAACTTCTATCGAGTTTCGTAAACATACGGCGAAATATTCAGTTATTCTTAGGATGAGCTCAGAATTTTAAGCTTAATTGATAATAAAATTCTAGCTTATAAATTTATGGAAGGAAAGTCCTGTGGGTTCAATGATAGTTTCAGTATGACAATTTCGGTTACTCTGACATATTGTTAATAGAGTCTAGCAAATTTCTAAAGAACACGCAACAATTTATATCACCTTCTGCTGGTGAAACACATCAATGATATTTAAAACGGTACAGTAAGGTGATTCTTACTCTGGGGACACAGTTAAATGATTCGTTGAAATTGAATCCAAAAACACTTTCTCTGAGTTGCCGCTGTTAAGTGTAAAGGTATGCTACTAAGGAACAAGATTCTTCTCTCCTCTTGCGCCCACTTTGGAGCCCAGGGCTTACTTTTCAGTTTCATTGATCATTTTTAGACTCTAGGATTCCTAGGACGGGTGATCGTCTCGTTGCAAGGCCTCTACCTAAACACAGGACAACACAAACACGTAATAAACACATGCACATACCAAACATCCATGCCCTGAGTGGGATTCGAACCATGATCCCTGCTTCCGAGCGAGCGAAGACAGAGCATGCCTTAGACCGCTCGGCTACCGTGACCGGCAAGGAATAAGATTAGCCTAATATCAATCACATGCGCTATGGCTCCACAGACCTTTGTTGGACCTTAGCCGCCTTTTCAGTTCCTTGATCTTTACACAGGTGTTAGGGCTCCTTGGATGGGGGATCAGCCCGTCGCAAGACCGCTGCCTACACACATGACAAAATAAACATAGAATAAACGCATACAGATATTCATGCCTAAAGTGGGATTCGAAAGTACGATCCCAATGTTTGAGCGCGCGAAGACGGTTTATGCTTTAGACCGCCCGGTCACTGTGGCCGGCTGCGTACATGTGCTGAATATGTGTAAATGGATAACTGAGAAAGATGACTACATGACTGAGTTTGTAGATTTGTTAATGACGCAACATAGAGATACGAAATTATGAAGTGCCGAAAGAAAAGCGATGCTCCTTAGTGGTAAGACGGGAAGCACGTGAAAGGAAGGACCTGCAGCTATCTGAAGAAAGCGAGTCTTACCTGTCTGAAGGAAATATTCACAAATGCGTTGGAGAAGCTGACAGGGATCGCCAGGAACACTTGAACCCGAAGTCGAGGATTAGACGCATAATATGCGTCACGTGTTTTATTGCTCTGTTTGAAGTATGCTATCATACAAGAAACATTAACTGCGATAAATGAGTTGGACATGCACCACTTACGCTAGTTTACTCAGTCAGAATAATTTAACCACGAGAATAATGTAGAAGTGTTGGATAGATTATCATACCGCAATTTTGGCTGTAGTATTAAATATGAAGACTTGGTAGGCCCACAGGAGACATTCTTGATAAGCGCAGTCACTGATTGGTATCTCTGTTCACCCGTACCGACATGAGACAGCAGGAAACTTGATTACAGATGTCCCAGATAAGGACACGTAACAACTGAAGGAGCTGACATAGCGGTAACGACCTACGCTAATATTAGGGAGATATTCTTTTCGAATTTCCTTTCGGGATTCTAGCTGTTAAGATTCATATTTCCCTGCCTTTCCTCAGTCCCACCAAGCAAAAATGCTGGGATAGTGAGTCAGTTAGATAAAGACCCTTCCTTCAAATTAATTTTCGATTCATCATTCTTCTACAAATCGACGCTATGTGGTCTAGATCAGTGTTTCTCAAACGCTGGGCCGCGGCATCAATCATATCGGGCCCTCGTCTTATACAAAAACTTACAGGGTTGCGGTCTCACAAAGGTTGAGAACCTCTTGTCTAGATTCTGACAGTCTCATAATTTCATTGTCTTAGGATTATAAAGAAATAAGGTCACTGCTGGCTTATTTCTAACGGAGAAACCTATATTTATAATTATACTTGCAGCAGCTTAGACCAAATACGTATGTGATAGTGCATATTTAAATGGAAAGTACGTTGAAGGAAGCTGCTGTGATTTGATTTGAAGCTATATCTAGTTCCTTTTATTAATTTCTTGGGGTGGGGTGAGACTGAGTCCATTTGGTACGTCTGCCACTATTTGGCCTATTGCACCAGCCCTGGATGGTAGACAATGATGAATGTGGAGTGAGAATTGGCTGGGTAAATCAAATTACTCGGAGAAAAATTTCCCCAGTGCTACATTATCCACCGAAATCCCAACATGAACTAACCTCGGCTTGAACGCGGGCCGCCCCAGTAGGAAGCTGGCGGTTAACCGCAAGATCCATTGAACTGCCTCAGGCTATATCTTGAAACTGGTCTAGTGTGCCTGTGGAGAATCGCGAGAACCTGAATTAGGGTAGGCCTTCTTAGGGCCTAAAGTTCAACCAGCGACCCTCGAGAATACTAAGCAGGAATGACACTCATTCAATATCACGATTTGTATAAGGATAAGTATACAGTCCTGCCGGTCACGGTAGCCCAGCGGTCTAAGGCATGTACTGTCTTCGCTCGCTTGGAAACCGGGATCGTGGGTTCGAATCACACTCAGGGCATGGATATTTAGTTTGTGTGTGTGTGTGTGCGTTTTTCTGTCTTTGTGTACATGTAGAGGCCTTGCGACGAGCTGATCACCCGCCCAAGGAGTCCTACCGAATGTGTAAGTTCTAGAAAAACCGAAGTGAACGGAGAAGTTGATGGAGGTAGGCCTAGGCCAACTGGGGCTGTAGTGCCAAGGAAAAAAAAAGTACACAGTCCCATTTCGCTTTTGGAGATAAGAAAACAACACTGTGAATAACGGGAAATGTGAAAATATTGCCTTAATTCTTATATATATATATATATATATATATGTCTATGGCTCTACAGCCCTCGTGGACCTTCGTCGCTTTCTCAGTTTCTTGATCTATACACAATCGGTAGAATTTCTTGGACGGGGAATCAGTCAGTTGCATGACAACAAAAACACAGAGAAATGCACATAGACATCCTTGCCTCAGTTTGGATTCGAACCCACGATCCCCGTGTTCGAGAGTGCGAAGGCCATTGTGATCTGCGTAATATTTACGTACAAATAAGCAACAAAATTCCAGACCAGTGGAAGCGGTGAAAGTACGTAGTAGGGAAATCCAATACATGTTATACACTTATTTGAAGGAACTAAGGAAACCCACAAAATAACCTTAGATCAAGGGTGTCCGGATCGAGATCCAAACCGGGTGCTTTCTGAATACCAAGAACAACTACTGGGTGAGTCGGGTAAAACAGGAACGCTTTAACTTATATTAGAGGAGAGCCGAGTTCGAATCTTAACCAGAACACTGAGTCTCTAGCTTGAGGGCTTTCGTAGAGTTTCCTCTCCAAGCAAATGACGGGATAATACCTCAAACTAGACGACACCTCTTCCTTCCATGTCATTTCCTATTCATTTTTCACTAACCATCAATATATTGGACGCTACAAAGTCGCAAGGAAAGAGAAATACGTATCCTGGTTGGCGTTCAGTTTATGCAAGGCCATGACTTTCCCTATATGCTGTTCGCTCTTTAGGCTTTCCGCGAAGAGCGCAGAAAAGAAAGCAGGTCATTGACACTTTATTGATCATGAAGTAAAGCCAGCAGATACTGGTAATATTCCAAGATAGGGCAAGGTCAATTGTGTAGAGAACTAAACTGCGTATAAAATCTGATATTCAGTGCTCGGCTCCCTGCTTGTTTTTGCTCTTTACTTATTTCATATGATTTCTACCTTGAAGAAGGAGGCGGTATATTCCTTCGAGATGTCATTTAACTCCTGTATATCTATAAGACGTCACATCTTACAAGATTATATATTTTAGATCCAGCTTATCTGAATATCATTGAAATGTTGACCTCCATATTGTGGCTGAAATATGTTATTCTGTACTTATACCCTTCTGCTATTAAATGGTGTAGATTAATTGGAGTATTTCGTGATGTCGTTGTGTGTCACGTAGAAATAATGATGACAGAATTGGTTCTGTTAGACGAGATTCAGTCCATTAGCGGTCGATTGAAAACATGCTCTGAAGAATAAGCAGTAATTTGGTCTTTAATCCTTATACTTAGCACGAAAAGGAAATTAACTCAATGGACGTGGTCATTAAGCTTTAACGCAAACTTAAATAGAATAATTTAGGATATATATCATTTAGTTTAACAGCCACTTACAGAAAGAACAATACCGTCTTCTGGGATGTGGGGCAGTGTAGATATTTTGCTAACCGACGTTTCGGAGGAATGTATCGCCTCCATCATCAGGGTATAAGAAATCCGCAGGCGACGAATAAGCGTAAGCACGTGTCTGTAGATAGTGGCAATACGCTCCTCCGAAACGTCGGTTAACAGAATATCTACGTGGTGCCACATCCCAGAAGCCGGCTCTCTCCATAGTCACCGCCGTGAAAACCTCAAATCTTACAACCGCTTACAGAATCAATTTTGGCGAATCACTGAAATTTGCTTCTATTGAGAACAGTCTACAATCACAGACGCATCGGGGACGTAAGAGTAAAAAACCTACAAGGTTTCAGTATTTCCATCTTTATAGTTTGTTTATTTAACGATGCTGTTAGTATCACACAATCTATGAAGGATATGAATGGATGTTAAACTAAGCGACCGTAAATTAATTAATAACTTTTAAATTAACACACGGTTAACTTATTGATACCCGAAGAAAGCCGTCTTCTTGGACATGGCCCCATGTAAATGGTGTGCATAGTGTTCCTCCAGGGGGAGGTTACCTATCGACACACAATATCTACAGGGCGCTACTTCCCAGAAGACGGCTCATAGTCACGCCGTGGAAACCTCAAATCTTACTTATTGATATCCGTATCACATTCTGCTCAGTAGCCTTTTTTTAGTTTCTTGGGGTGGGGTGGGCTGAGGCTGAGTCCACTTCGTACGTCGGCCACTATTTGGCCTAGTGTACCAGCCCCAGATGATAGATGATGAGTGTGGAACGGTAGGTGGAATGAAAATTGGCAGGGAAAACCGAAGTACTGGGAGAAAACCTGCCCTAGCGTGCTACTTTCTCCACCACAAATCCCACATGGCCTGACCTGGGCTCGAGCCCGAGCCGCCGGGGAGTAACCACCTGAACTACGGCACGACCTTTACAACGAAGTAACTTCCTCCTCCCTGAAGGCTTTGAAAGTTATGAGCACAGTTCATACTAACAGTACGGAACAAGTTAGTTCAAGCGGTGTGGCTTCTAAACTGTGTTTGGGAGGTATCCATTTCGAATTTCGGCCTAAACACTCCCCTGACTGGTGTTTTTCTTAATTTAACTCAGTCCCTGTAGGCAAATATCGGGGCAGTACCTTAACTAGGTCATTACCACTTTCTTCCCTATCTTTTTCCCCTTCATTATTCACTGTCATTCAGTCGGTCGACTCTACATAGTCTGAGATCCTGACAGCGTCGTTGAACAACCAAGGGCAACTAAGTATAACACCCAGAACACGTCACAGTGCGTCACAGTGCGGGTACTTCATTTTCATACTACGCAGTCATTAAGTTCGTGGAATGGCCGCAAAGCGCCGTACGGGAATTTATTACCAATATGTTTCAGCAATGTTTTCGGTAGCTATATCAACGTTGGCAGACTTGCATAGCGGCCAACGGCAACTATTCTGAGGGCCAATGTGGCTCTGCGCAAGTGTATGTAAATACCTTGTAATATGATGCGATAAAACCACATTCCACGAACTTAATGACTCTACCACGTGTAACTGTGATTATTGGATGATGATATGGCTAAATTGTTCTATACATATAATGGCATTGGAGCAGGGGTAGCGTATTCGGTGTGGCAACTGGCTACGAGCTGGACGACTGAGGGGTCGGAGTTCGAGTCCCGTTAGGGTCAAGAATTTTCTCTTCTCCAAATCATCCAGACCGGTTCTGGGATCCACGCAACCTCCTATCCAATTGGTACCGGGGGCTTTTACCCCGGGTAAAGAGGCAGGGGCGTGAAGCTGACCACTCACCTCCAACTAATGCCGAGGTCAAGAAAGTGTGGATCTTATACATCCACTCCCCCATACGCCTTCATGGCGGAATGCTTAATTTGTTGAGCACAGGGACAACTTTACCTTAACTTACATAATGGTATTACAGTTAGAATTTAAATTAATTTCCAATTGGTTCCGTCGGACATGTATCACAAACGGCGAAAAAGAAATGCATACAAGATTTAGAATGAAATACCTCGGGAGAATAGACAACTTGGAAAACAAAAATAATAATATTAAAATACATCTTACAGAAATAGGCTGTCAATGTGTGGACTGGATTTGGTTGCTCAGAAATTTACTCAATGACATGTATTTGTGAATACGGTAACAAATATTAGAACAAGAGGATTCTTGGTCCAGCTGAGTAACTATCAGTTTTTTAAAGCAGAATGTACATCATGCAGAAAATAATCAATTAATTGTACGTCAAACATGAATGACGAGATGTGATACAACTATCAGAGAGAAAAGTGGTTCTAATGGTTACATTTGTATTCGGGAGGTGCTCGGTTTGTATCTTGGCTGGGTTACCGATTCTTCTGACTGAGATTTTCAGTGGTTGTCTCAGTTTATTCAGAAAGAATGCCAGGGTAGTACCTCAAAATAAGCCTCAATAGTTTTACCTCCATTCTTACAAATTTATCTTTCTGTAATCTTCCTAAAATTCATCCCTATTTCCTTACGCCTATAGCTTGAGCTAACAAGGGCGTCTTTCAGTCAAACATAAATTACATGAAATAAATAAAAAGGGATATTTATTACGACATATTTTGCATATTTTTCCTTTTGAGATACTGCGAATGTGAATGATCATATGTAATGCAGATTTCATTAGAAGAATATATTCATCACTAACTGAAATGTAAAGAGACAGATCTTATTTACAAAAGCCAGATATCATATCTGATATCCGGATGACGCTCTGACGCTTTCTGTAACCCCTTCTTGGGGAGGGGGAGGACAAGGGAACTTCTTCACTTGCTGACAATGCTGCTTTGTTGAATCGTGAAACTCAGTTTGATAAGACCAACTATGAGCGTATCATAAAGGAGAAACAAGCCATTATCTCGGAAATCCGGGACCTGAGACTCTACACCAGGTATTTGCCCTGAGGTTCATATAGAGAAAAGACGAAATGGTGAACTTATACAGGTAGGTGTCATTTTACTCAGTTTGAGGTTTTTGTACGTTTATTTTCTTCGTTCTACATATTTTAGCTATTGTTCTGTGCTATTGAATTGTAGGGCCTGGAATCAAACCCGAACCTCTGGATATATAGCCAGGAACACTGACCACTAGACCACAGAGGCGGTCTTTTCTTTAATGAAGCTGTCAGTAAAATAAAACAGAATTATGGCGTCAAATGTTTGAATGGTAGTGAATAATGTGTTTGAAAGGATGTAGAAGAAAATGTCTTGGCCTAATTTAAGGTAGTGTCTCAGAATTTGTGTGGAGGGACTGAGAAAAATCGTGGAAAACCTTCAGGATAGTCGAAGTTCCGACGAAAATTCGAACTGTGCAAGTTCTCAGGTTAGGAACTTACTGTCTTACTATTTCAGTGCTTAATTGCGGCTTCAAACAGAAAAGAGAAATTGGCTTCAAAATACAGACAGATTCTTCCCAGAAGCTACAATTCAGACGACTTAACTAATCAGTAATTAGCTTATTAACTTCATATGTTAACAATTATTCTTATGTAATGGAACCTGTCACACGAGGCCTCCAGCCTACTCACTACAGAATAGTGCAAATGAGCATTCCTCTTCAAGTCAAAGTACACCATAACAATTTGCTGAATGTATTAGTACAGATGGCAAATAAAATAGGACTATATATTAAAAAAATGTAATGGAACCTGAAGATTTGAAGTTTGCTGTTAACAATGTCGCCGATCAAAATGGTCGAGCAGTCTAAGGCATGAAATATTTTCGCCCGCTCGAACACTGGGACCGTGGGTTCAAACCTCACTCAAAGCATGGATGTCTGTTTGTGTTTATTCTGTTTATGTGTTAGGCAGGCCGCGCCATAGCTGAAGCGGTTAGTCGCTGGATTCCCACCGCGGCGGCCCGGGTTCGATCTCGGGTCTGGTCAAGTGGGATTTGTGGTGGACAAAGTGGCGATGGGGCAGGTTTTCTCCGAGTACTTCGGTTTCCCCTGCCAATCTTCATCCCACCAATTGCTCCACAATCACCCTCACCTATCATCTGGGGCTGGTACAATAGGCCAGAAGTGGCCGCAGTGCAAGGGACTTAGTCCCACACCACTAGCAATAAAAAAATATTATGTAGCAGCCTTGCGACGGGCTGATCTCCCGTCCAATGTGTCTTGCCGACTGTCTTACATTAAGAAACTGAAGTGAAAAGATTTCACGGATGGCCTCTGCCCCTAGTGGGAGAAACAGGAATGGAAGGAAAAGAAGAACAAAGGCAGTCATTACACACGAGAAACACAACGCTAAAATACATACAGTGTTAACTGTTAATTCATACGTAGCATAACTCGTTTTCGTTGAGTCTTGAGTTATGCGATGTAGCAAGGCCACAGTTAACTCTTAAATCTACAATTACAAAACTTCAAGTGATGGACGGTGGGAGGGATAATTATTATGAGCCCCCCTCCCCTTGGCACTACAGCCCCAGTGGGCCTAGGCCTACCTCCATGAACTTCTTCGTTCACTTCGGTTTTTCTAGATCTCATACATTCGGTAGGACTCCTTGGGCGGGTGATCAGCTCGTCGCAAGGCCTCTACCTGTACAAAAAGACAGAAAAACGCACACACACAAACTAAACATCCATGCCCTGAGTGGGATTCGAATGCACGATCCCAGTTTCCAAGCGAGCGAAGACAGTACATGCCTTAGACCGCTCGGATACCGTGACCGGCCCAGCGTAATATTAGTATAATGAAAATAATATACAAATAAAGTGAAATGTATGCCATTTTGCCAGTTACAATTCCTGACACTGAGGTACATTTCACGGCCCAAAAATAGTTAGTCGGCATTTACTTTTGAGTTAATCACTCTACAGTTTGCGTTGTTTATGGCTGAAATTCTGGAAGCTTAGCCAGCGATCAAGTTACATGTCCCTTCTGTTTGTCCATTATTACAATAATATTTCTAAAATCATTTTGTCTGGTTTTTGTTAGTAATGTGAGACTTCTGTGTTTTGGAGACAGAATATGGAACTGTGATGGATTTTTAAATAATTTAATTGCGTTTTTCAAGTTTAATATATAATATTTTGACAGCGAATGAAAATAATATGAAGAAGATAATGGATTAGGTTATAATTATTAATTATGTTTCATGTGTCATGTTTAATTCTCTGTATTCAGCTAGACAGGCCAAGGACTGCCACAAAAATATTCAGTCATGACAGCATGAGATCTGATCAAGATTTGAAATAGGTTCCTCCTAAACAAAAGCCCAGAGCGCTATCGCTAATCCAGTCTGATAAGTAAATTGATTGATAGCAACTTTTTGTTTGTTTTCGTCAGAAATATAAGTTGTGTGAATGTTACAGGTGCAGTATGGTTCCCGGTGTGTTGTTAGCATTCGCAATCCTTCTGTCGGTTTGTGCTTCTGAAGGAGGCAAATGTATTGAAACTCGCTCATCTTCCATGAAGTTCTCAATTCTAAGTCACAGGAACAAAACAGGCCACTGGATAGCTCAGGTGAGAGACCGTTTAACAGCTTGAACCTACAGGTCCGCGTGCCATTCATTCAAACGGAACTGATCCATATTGTTACTCATATGACCATTGCTAGGCAACGGCTCAATAAACACATAACCGAATTTACGTTCTTAACGATAGAAAGACATTCGTTGCTGGGTAACGTACCGATAAACATTCATTCTTAAGAAAGTGTTTTCCATGGGGTCCATGCAGAGGAAATATAAGAGATCACAGAACCGATCATCCTGTCTTACCATTCCACGTTAAGTGACCGCTAACAACACAGCATCATTAAACAATACATCAGATAACAGGCCTATCTCTCACCAAGCAAGAAGCCTGAGAATAAAAAAATAAAGGGTTAATGCCGTGTGTTACCTAGTGCTTTGGAATTCAAACCATGGATAAAGGGAAATGTCGAATCATATAGCACTACGTAGATTTACAGACGAAAATAATACCATCTTTCTCTCGATTCCTTGTTTTATTTCTCATGCAGTGTATTTACTTTCATTTACCTATCCTTCCTAATTCCTTCTAATAACTACTGCAATACTACATTAGGCAGCAGAAATACTCACTCGAAATGTAATAAAACTTGAATATTTACATTAGAGTTTTGTAAAGTACAAGTCCTTTGGCGCTACAGCCCCAATTTGGACCTTGGCCTACCTCCGTGAAACTGTCCGTTTCACTTCGGTTTGTTACATCTTAAGGCGAGTCCACATTACTCGTGCTCGTACTCGTGTGACTCGCTATGCTCGCGAGTAATGTGGACGATATGGCAAGTCACGAGACAAGCAAACTTAAAATTTTTAATTTAAAAACTATAGCCAATATATTAAAATACGACTACAGCCTATACACACTACGAGTAAATATACGGATCCTCACGCGCTGAAGCCTGGCGAGCAACTGAAGTAGTGTGGACGAAGATTTACGAGCACAAGTAAAAGCCAGACGAGTCTCCCGACGAGCACAAGCCTGGCGAGCACGAGCACGAGTAATGTGGACACAAACATCTATGTCCTGAGTTAGATTCGAACTCACGATCGCGGCTTCCGAATGCAGTGAATGCCTTAGACCGCTCGGCTATCATGACCGGCTAAGTACAAGTTCTATTGAAATAATATTATCATGGAGACCGGGGCCGTGCCATAGCTCAAGCGGTTAGTCGCTGGCTTCCCACCGCGGAGGCCCAGGTTCGATCCCGGGTCTGGTCAAGTATGATTTGTAGTGGACTAAGTGGCGGTGAGGCAGATTTTCTCCGAGTACTTCGGTTTCCCCTGCCAATCTTCATTCCACCAATTGCTCCACAATCACCCTCACCTATCATCTGGGGCTGGTACAGTAGGCCAGAAGTGGCCGCAGTACAGGGGACTTAGTCCCACCCCATTAGCAAAAAAAAATAATTGAGACCGTGATTGGTAGTCAGTAGCATGATTACTGCTGACTATTTGTTGTAATCAAAATTTGTATGATGACTAGCAGTGACACATAAAACAGCAGTACGATAGGTATGAACTATTATGAGGTCTAAGTATTTCGAAACCTGACATACACTTCTTCAGTGGGTAATACTTTGAGGACTGTCCCTAATTTAATTCAATAAGTTTTCGTTTTCCTCATGTTCAGGTAGGACTGCAACATGGTGGAAATGAAGCAGACAAGGGACCGTCATGGGAAGTGGATCTGGAACACACCGTCACTTCTTGCGACAGCCATGATTCCATCGATATAAAGGCGACTTTAACAGGTACGAAAGCAGGCGAACTCGTACTGAGCAGGTTACATCAGCGACAGCGCCTCTTATTTTTGTTTTGAAGGCTCTTGGTTCGAATTTAGAAGGAGGCATCGGTTTTGCCGAAGATATTTAATGATTTATACACCTTCCTCAGACGTATCAGAATTTAGTACATTATTCATAAATGTCCCAGCTTAATCTTTAGAGCTAAATATCTCTATAGGTTAGAAGAAGGTTTTAATAAATTAATTTAAAATTTACGATACCAACCAGTGTTTCACCGTTTTTCATGGTTATTTGCTTAAGCCTTATTTAACGATGTATTCACTGGGCAAGCTTATGCAGCGTTTATTAATAGGATGATTGGTGAGTAATTGTTTGAAAAGAATGTGGAAGAAACAAGTCGTGGCCTAATTTACCGTACCATCCCGGTATCTGTCTGGAGGTTTTGTGGGTAACCAGGGAATAATTCAGACAGAACAGCTGGTTTCCGGGCCGAGATTTGAACTTGGGTCTCCCGAATACGATGCAGGGGTACCACCAACGGACCAACCAGTTATTTTTTCTTCTACCTTCCAAGGATTAAGATCAAGTTTTTTCCAACTTTATAGATAATTGCTGGGGCACGCGGTAGTATAGTTAGTTGAGGCACTATGCTACAAGCCGGAAGGTTGCTGGTTCGATTCCCTATGAGGTAAATGGATTTTTTCAATTTACCTAATCTTTCCAGCCGCATTGTAGCGCTGGAGCTGACTCAGTCTCTGACAGAAATGGGCACCACTTCAGGGGGGGGGGNAGATGATAGGTGAGGGTGATTGTGGAGCAATTGGTGGAATGAAGATTGACAGGAGAAACCGAAGCACTCGGAGAAAACTTGCCCAGCGCCACTTTGTCCACCACAAATCCCACTTGACGAGATCTGGGATCGAACCCGGGCCCCCGCGATGGGATGCCAGCGGCTAACCGCTTGAGCTATGGCCCGTTCATGGCCTGTTACTGGGATAGCTTTCCCTTTAAAGATAATTGTTGGAAGGTCTTCCTCTTCGTATAGGCGTGTTAGATTCCCAGGAAGAACCTCTGTGAGGTTAGTTAGTTTTTAATTAGTAACGTTTTTCTTCCAAAGAGACGAGGATTTTCAGACGAAGAATTACACGTTTCCGCGGCATTTTCTGAATACAAAATTTTCTTTCTTACTTTGAAGGAAGAGAACTGAAAGTATTTGAAAACAAAGCGCTGAAGAGAATGTGCGCACTAAGACAGATAAAATGGTAAAAGAAGTGATAACAATTACGGGGCTGGATAAGGCTTTCTGTCTTTATACCTTCAAACTACTGATTCAGAATGCTTAATCGCTAGACTGCTGGGTTTTTAATGAATACACGTAGTTTTGTACAGTTGAAGGCTGGTGCATAATTTTGATTGAAAAATGGCATAAATATGAGATGGGCGGGGTATATAACACGCATGGGAATAAAGGGAATGCATATAGGAATTTGGTGGGAAGACCAGAAGGAAAGAAACAGGCAGGAAGACGAAGACGCAGGTGGGAGGATAATATTAAAATTGATGTTGGAAATATAGGACAGAACGGTATGGAATGGGTTTATCTGGCTCAGGATAGGGTCCAGTGGAGAACTCTTGAGCAGGGTACACGCTGAACCTACGAGTTCCATAATATTTCGGGAAATTCTTGAGTGTCTGAGCGAACGGCGGATTCCCAAGAAGGGATAGTTAGAAAAATTACAGATATCTTCAGGTGGCAGCCGATGTTAAATATTATATTCAATGGAATAAAACTTTGGATTTCAGAAGAGAAGTATCGTGGGTTATGATAGTAGCATGAAAGGGGATAAACTGAGGCGATTGCGGATGAATATGTAGTGCAAATGAAGGGCAAGAAAGAAGCTTATAGATATGAAGCTCCTGTTATTCCTGTGATTCGCAAAGACAAGGGTTGAAGCATAATGTTGAAACTGGTAGAGCGAATGCAAAACGGATTGAACTAGCAGGATGGTGAGATCCTCCAATCCCCTGATAAACAGAAGACTCATTTGATTTCCTTGCGCAGAACCTGTAATTACTAGGGTTGCAGTTGGGACGCTATTTTACAGTTAATTAAAAGAAAACATATTTAACTTAGAACGACAAAGACCCTAATTAGTAATAAATTTGCTTTGAGAGACATATTTATTGTTCCGTTGTCGATTTAAAGTTTTTCTGAGGCCTTGATATACTAAAATACGGACTAATTATCTTCGGATAAATTTTTATCGATTAATACTTTTGAAAATTTACTCTAAAATTTCATATATTAAAACGGGTGTCCTTAAGAAGTTCACAAAATTGAGGCTTTAGAACCTGTGGATATATTTGTCACATGAGCTGATTCACCGAAACCCCCATCAGAAATATTAACATGAGACTACAGGTAATTCACTACTTTGCAGCACCGCCTGATTTGCCTACGCCTGGATACGAACTCTTTCCTCTTATGGGCTATTACAAGTTTCATCCCATTGGGCTCACCTGGAGAGATGCTCTGCGGGTCTGCGCACAAGAAGGGGCTCATCTAGCCGTTATAAATTCGCAAGAGGAAGCTAACCTCATCAAAAGCTTGTACGACTTGCATCCCAAAGTGCAGAATTCCGCAGACAACAATAACGCCTTCCTCGGATACCATGACTTTTACATCGAGGGACAATTTGAAACTATATTTGGTAATTCTAACAAAGGAGTTGATATTCATTCCTGTTCTAATAACCTAAATTTTAATCTTCAAAAGATGATCACGTAAAGAAATATTAAAGAAAAGAAAATAGGTGCACTCAAATTTCCAATGAGAGTATTTTACAAATACATTTCTTACGTTTCATAAATTTCATTGGCTTTAATGTTCATTCATCTCAAATAAAGATCTAGGAATATTTTTCTTCTACTTCGTAAAATATTCACCATATCGTAAATGTGTTTCGAATAAAAGCTGTAAATCTCGATACACTCGAGGGGCAAGTGGTTATCGATTGACCCTCTACAAATATTTGACCATATAATTTATATTGTTTACATTTTGTGGCGTTTATAGGTGTCCTTCTGTTTGAGATGGGCAGTTTAATAGTACGACATATCATTACAAAAACCAACTGAACTGTTAAACTATCTACGGGTCTACATCTGTTGTGGACCTCGGTCAATTTTTCAGTTTTTGAATCTATACACAATTGATAGGACTCCTTGAACGTGGATCAGCACGTCGCAAGACAGCTACCTACAGCACGTCGCAAGACAGCTACCTACAAACAGAACAACTCAAACACATAATAAACGCACATAGACATCCATACCTATAGTGAGATTCGAACTCACGATGTTCAAGAAGGGGAAAACGGGTCATGCCTCAGACAGCGTGACCACTCTGATCGGCAAACCAATTGGACTAGATTATATTTTATAGGGATATTTGAATTCAGCCGGCAGCTCATCGAAAGAAGTTAGGTTCGGTGATGTGACCACTGTGTCGTCTTCAACGAACCATGTAAACTGAGTAACATAAGAGTTGTTAAGGCAGTAAGAACATAAAGTTACATTATGTTAAAAGAGACAGGAGTACTTTATAGTGAGGTTGATTGGGTTATACAAAATGAAATAAGAATTTGCGTTATTAGGTTAGAAAATAAAACAAAGAAAGAAGTCAGGTTAAGACCTCGAAACCTGGAAAAAGTTTTGTCCCTTTCGAAATTAAAAAAAAAAAAACATGATTAAGGTGCAAATGTAAACAAAACAGGGTGTCACATTCTTCAATAAATTTAGAATTAAGTTTAAAATTTTCCATGTGGAAAATAAAAAAAAAAGAACTTTTCCCCAATTTTTACCCTTGCGCAGTAGCCGTGAACCCACTCAGTGCGTGTCATGTACCTAATCATATGATTCCAAACTTGTCTCTTCTATCTTCAAATTGTGACTCATTAGTCCCTTTCGAATATCATACGGACGATTTTCGATGCTGGGGCACGCGGTAGCGTAAGTGGTTGAGGCACTGTGCTTCAAGCCGGAAGGTCGCGGGTTCAAGTCCCGATTAGTTGGATTTTTTCAATTTACCTAATCCTTCCAGCCGCATTATGGCCCTGGAATTGACTCAGACTCTAACAGAAATGAGTACCAGGAATCTTCCTGGGGGTAGAGGGCGGCAGGCGGTAAAGCTGACAACCTGACCGCCATCTGTGAGCCAATTCTCTAGAAAATATGGGAAACTCGACGTCTCACAAACTTATAGGCATCCACGGTCTGTTACAGAGATAAATTTACCTATATTTGATACTGGCAATGATTCTTCCTTTTTTTCGTACGTTCTTGTCATCGAAGAATCTTTTCAGTGGGAATTTGGGGACGGAATACTCGTATATTCGTGCTACTGCATTTAGATCCATATTCTCGGACGGACACAACATCCTACCCAGTATCAAATGCAAGTCTTAGGATTAGTTCACTTGAAAAACCGAATTACTTCATTGGGATTCCATCCCGCGACCCTCCGGCTTGTAGCATAGTGCTTCGAGTAACTACGCTACCGCGTACCCTTTATCAAGCCATATCCAATGTAGAAATCTTTCATCACCGTGGTCACTATAAAATATGTGGTTTCATACTTATTTCCGCAAAAAAAAAGTGTATTTTTACGAAGGAAATTGCAGAGAAATAAATTGTCTCGAACTCAAACCCGTCCATGTAACAGAAAAATTTAATTTTCTCATGACTTTCTCTCATAGAGGCATACTTTCTTTTTTCTACAAGCATTTACCATGTCTTCCATGACACACTGTTTCGAAGAAAGATCAATGCGGACAGAAAAAAGGGAAGATAGAAAGACAGATGGACATTAGCTATTTTGTACTATTAAACAGAGATTAACCAGTAGGTATGAATGTGTGTACGGAAGAAGCAATCTATTTACTCCGACATAGGAATTTAATCTGTAAATGTTAATTTACGTCAGGTTCTTGCTTCAAAGTGCTAAAAATACGATGGACTCAGTAAATAAAACAATTTATGTGGTGTCTGTATGCACCAGGACAGTCTCTGAACACCACGGGGTATAAGAACTTCACACCTGGACAGCCGAACAATGCTCCAGTGGGCACAGATCCTGAGCAAGACTGCGGGGGAGTGACGCGCGCAGGCCTGCTGAACGACCTGCCATGCAACAGCCGCTATGCCTTCTTCTGCGAGATGGAACTGCCCAAGTGAGAGCTCGAAGAATCTAAAATAGTGGACAAAGATTTATGTTTCAGTATTTGTTCCCGTCCCATATTTGTGTTATTTAGAAAATCACCGCTTTTAAAGAGTGCTTACTCCTTAATATTGCATCCATTACTATTATACTGTGGGGCATGGGGTAGCGTAGTTGGATGAGGCACTATGCTACAAGCCGGATGGACGCCGGATCGAATCCATCGGATTTTTTCAATTGACCTAATCATTGCAGCCGCACTATGGCCCAGGGGTCAACTCAGCCTCTAACAGAAATGATTACCAGAAATTTTCCTGGCGAATAAAGCGCGGGCGGCGTATAAAGCTAAGGTCACGGCCATCTGCGAGCCGATTGTCTAGAGAAAATGTGGGAGCCTCCACCTCTCACACCCTTATGGACCTTCGTGGCTTGTTACAGGGTAGCTTTACCTTTTTAGTATATACTATTCATTTATTATCGCTTCATATAAAAGAAACTGAAATGTAACGGTGAGATAAAAGCCCTGAATTACGAAATTTCGAGTTCCCATATAAACAAAACTTAGCTTGTTGCATGAACGTAACTTACATAAGTATAATGGGCCACGAACGAGAGAGTAGTATTTTTTTTCAATATCCCATGTTCATAATGGTAAACCTTTTATGTGGGTATGTGAAATGTACCTAGTATTTGTCATGCAATGTGACTTACTTCCATTTAATTGTTTACATCACGATCGTCGACTCAACAAGTTGTATGGGAATATCTTCAATAAAGACAATAGGTATTGGTATATATCTTACTTGTTTAACATAAGAGTAACTGTGCTACATGTTTCGACCACATGATTAGTTCATCCTCAGGCACCCATGAACATAACTTAAGTGATTAAAATTGGTTATAATATGCATCCGTATTCTTGTTGTCTTGAGAAGACATTATCTGAATGTAGGAAAAGGTTATATGCCATGCTATTTTAAAGATACTCTATAATATTCAGGAAAACTGAAGTAATTATACTATTCTAATGTAAAAGTTCCCTCTAAAATTAAGGAAAATTGATGTATGCCCTTTCTTCACTGGCTATACAGTCCCCTTGGGATCTGGCCTCAGATTTTTCAGTTTCATAATCATTTTTACAGACGGTAGGACTCCTTGGACGAGTGATCAGCTTGTCGAAAAGCCTCTACCTAAACACAGGATATATAAACACAGAATGAACACATAAACATCCATGCCTTGTGTGGGACTCAAACCCACGATCCCGGCTTCAGAGCAAGCGAAGACAGTGCATGCCTTAGACCGCCCGGCCACCGTGACCGGCCTGATTTAAATATGAACCTAATATTCATATGCTACTGAATGAACGAACTGAAAATGAGAATTTCCGGCCCCTAGACAAAGTATCTGCATCATGCTTCCTTTCTTTTCTTTAATTCCGTGGGGTGGGGCGAGACTGAGTCCTCTTGGTACGTCGGCCTATTGTACCAGCCCCGGATGATAGTTGAACATGCAACAGTTGGTGGAAGGAGAATTGGCAGGCGAAACCGAAATGCTCGGAGGAAACATGCCCCAGCGCCACTTTGTCCACCACAAATCTCAAATGACTTTCCCTGGGATCGAACTAGGGCCGCCGTGGCGACTTACCGCCTGAACTATGGCAAGGCCATACATCTGCATCACAGGACATTCATTGCAGAAGTCTTATATAACGAAGGCATAAAGACACACTAGGCGACCTTGCTGAATATCGCGAGGTTTTTAACCCGAACCACCACTTTACACCTGTCGGTTTACAGACACTGGATATGGCTGTCTACAAGAGATGGCGGCAGAAACTGCTGTAACTCTCTGTGGGTTACTTTGTCCAACTTCGAATAGTGAGCTGATTGTTGAATAAGGAACTTGAAGGAATTTGAAAAGAAACAATCATGGCATAATCGAGGTAATATTCAGATATATGCTGGGGAGACTGAGAAAACCCACGAAGAAGCCCAGCGTTCCGGCAGAGTTTCAAACGGAGTACCTCCCGAATTTAAGATTAGGGCGTTGCCGCTATACTGACCTGCTCGATCAAACTGCTATAATAATCATGTCATCGCGTGCTAACTTACTTACTTACTTACTTATGGAGCTGAGTCATTCTGGGGGAGCCGCCAAATCTGCAGTACTCAAGAATTTCCCAGCATCTTATGGAACCTGAAGGTTCATTAGCGTGTTCACAAGAGCCCTCCACTTGTCTCTATCCTGAGCCAGATCAATCCAATCCATACCATTCCATCCTATCTCTCTAAGATCCATTTTAATACTGTCCACCCACCTACGCCTTGGTCTTCCTTTTGTCTTTCCCACCGTTATTCTATATGCATTCCTCGTCTCCACCATCCGTGCTATGTGCCCTGCCCACCTCATCCTCCTTGACTTGATCATTCTAATAATACTTGGAGAAGAGTATAAGTTATGAAGCTCCTCATTATACAGTTTTCTCCAACCTCCTGACATTCCATCCATCTTCGGTCCAAATATTCTCCTCAGCGCCCTGTTGTCCTTGCCCTCAGTCTGTCTTCCTCCCTTAATGTCAGAGACCACGTTTCACAGCCATACGGAACCATACATGTCGTGGTGTAGGAATATTATTTTAGCGAATTTTATAAACCACTCTTCTTTAAAAGGGATATTACGTCATTCTAGCACGGAAAGGCCAAATCCTGTTCCGGAGGTGAGGTTGGGGGAGGTGCAAAAAGCCAGTTTTAATACGAGGAGCTGAAGTGAGTTGTTTACTATTGTCGTGAAGCAATCCCATTGCTCCGAGCTAACTCTGCACTCAGTCCAACAGAAGCGAGGGCCATCATCATGACAAAGGGAAGAAGATCGTTGGTGAGTGTTCACAGATTTTCGTGTATCATATAAGTACGAGTGAAGGGATTGTCTGGCTGATTGCAAGCAGTGTGAGTAATTTCTGATGTAGAACTTAGGTTTAGAAACTGTAAATAAACAACTATTTTTCTTAACTTTTGGATTTATATGACTAACTTTTCTTCCGTTTCTCTTCATTTCCAGAAATAAAAAAATATGTGTATTATATGAAAGACTAATTCAACATTTCAAAGTAAAATCATTTGGTTACAGCTGGTATCTTCAGATACAGGTAGTAAAGTATATAATTTGAAAGAGGTTACACAGTGGTTTTTATGTAAACAATATTTATTTTCGAACCTATTCATATGAATCTACAATGAAAGATACCGAGCTTGTAGTTAAGTAAGTGTACCAGATTGCTCCCGTTGTTTCAGGGACAGGTTTCTACGAGAGAAAAATTGTACATTTTGAAAGGCGAAATTCAATTAATATTTAACGTATCATTATTTTGGGGTTTGGAACAAAAATGGGCTATCCCTGTAACAGGTTGTGGAGGCATATATGGCTGTGAGACGTCTTTCTAGAAAATCGGCTCACAGATGGCGGTGTTGTCTGCCTTATGTGCCGGTCGCCCTTTACCCCCGAGGAAGATTCCTGGTACTCATTTATGCTAGAGGCTGCGTCGACCCCACGGACGTATTGCTGCTGGAAGGATTACGTCAATTGAAAAATCCAATGAGAACATCAGGAATCGAACGTGCGACCTTCCGGCTTGTAGCATTAGATTGCTAATATCTGCAGCTCTTAAAATAGATTTTTCAAAAAGTTACATCTAAACTTACTTACCCCACCTTTTTATGCTAATGAAATAAAGGAAAAATTAAAGAAGGTATTAATTGTTACGACTTACAAATTATATTGGTCTTAATTTCTTTGGATGTGGACCACTGTTTTCTCCATGCCACAAACGAGTGAGCGAATCTTAAGTGCCATCTCCAGAGCTCCAAGTATGTCTCCAAGTCTTCAGTTTAAACTTTCCCATTCGTCGCTGGTTACCAGGCAATCCTATTTCTCAGTCTCTACTTTTAATCATAAACTGTACTTGCATGTTTCAGCTAGATGTTCACCCTGTGTTGCTTCTTCTGTATCAGCCCCTCTGCTTCTCACCATCCTCCCATTTGAGCTGGCTTCTGACCATCTGTTATGCTATTAGATAAGATTCATCAGCACGTAAGCAATCAATTTCTGTCACAACTTCCACCGTGTTCTTTGTCCAGCTATGTTACTTCCATTGTTCCTACGGCAGAAGTTCCAATGTTTGGATAACACATTCATATCTACTTCTTTCAGTGTATATTGAAGCGACTGACGCAATATCATTCAGTGAAGAGTGTCCTTTCTGCTTCGCCGAACCACAAAAACACCTGCAATAGCCGATTGCCATCACTAAGGAACTGTTTCTACACCTGCGACCCTCATATATTACGGTCAACTCACTAGTACTGCTCACATCAGAGACAATTATGTTTTCGAGATCGAAGTTGGACGTGGAAAGGAAAAGAATATTAAAACGCGAAATGATTCGACAAATATCTCCAATATATATCATGCCATACATTAATATACACATCATCATCATCATCATCATCATCATCATCATCATCATCAGTAATCTGTCAGACGACAGGTCCACAGTCTCTTCAAAAACAATTCCTCCACTTAATGCGATCTAGAGCTTTCTCCTTCAAATGACAGTATCCTCTTCTGTCCCCAAGGTCATCCAGCAACTTCTTACGTCTTCTTGTCACTTCTATCCGCCCCTCTATCTTTCAAATATACACAATTATTCAGAAAATTAATTTATATTTATTTGAAATGAAATTTTAGAATTCGTAATATTGTATCTATTGATAAATACATTTATTTTGCACTCAATAAATTTTCAATATTTTTGGGCTTCGTAATTGGGATGGAATTTTAGCTCACACAAACCTTGCATTTCTCATATATACGAGTATTTACAACCTTAGAAGCATTTTCAATCGGGAACAATGTTTTCAGTTATAAGCATCAGATTCCCCGTAAGCAGTGGCTAAATAAACAAGCTATTTAAAGAGCTTCTAGTGGAAGGAACGTATTCCATGTCAGTATGAAGGTGGCACCTAACTTTCCTTGTCTTTGTATATTTAAAGCAAGTGTCACGTACAAACAACTGGCTGCCTGTCGCTTCTCACACTCTCGAAACCACCCCCTTGTCTAAAATTTTTCTTCTGCGTATTCAAGGTTACTCTTGGTCTTGTGCGAAGTTACGTGACACTTGCTTTAATTACCACCAAATTTCCTTCGAAAATTAAACTTCTTATTCCCAGCCATATTCATACTACATGAACTGTTCTATATATTGATAATTTTAAAATTAATCAATAAAATAGCCATGATATGTATTTATGCTAACCGTCTTACAGTGCACACTTTTTATTTAATTTCACCTTTCTCTTCACTTTTACACTACATGTTTCAGCACTAATGCGCCATCTTCAAGTGTGTCTCTATGCACGTCAAACCTGAAGATGGCACATTAGTACTGAAACATATAGTGAAACTGTGAAGAGAAAGATGAAATTAAATAAAAACTGTGCGCTGTAAGACGGTTAGCATAAATACACATCATGGACATGAACCAGTGCAACAGTACGCTAAAATATAACATTAATAAAATAGCCCTTAAATACAATAATATTGCCACTATGTCCATGTTAGTATTGACATATCAGGGTACGAAACATGAAGATACCAATATTAGTCTCCTTCTAACAAATGTTTTCTTGGCATCTCAATCTTCATATGAAGAAACTGATGTCATGAAGTGATTACCAATGCACAAAATATTATTCAGGAAAGGGCGCGGTTCAGATGCAAAGATTTATGAAGAGCGCTTTTGATGCCATGAAGTGTAGTGTAGGGTGTTTTTCATGTCTCTCTGACCATATATTTCATTCCGGAATCTGCAAAGCAGCATTTGATTAAATTTGAAATTGAGGATGTAAACTGCAGCTCGTATGCAAGCAAAATATTTGGTTCTTATCGGTCAAATAAAATTCCTAATCTAATCGCAGATCAAAAGCAAATTCGTGGGTATTAAAGAAAACAGCGTACAGTTCACAAATTAGAATACGCGACATAGATTAGTTAAAATCTAAATTTTTTATAAAGAGTCTTCGGAATACTTAATATTTGATAAAATATAAGTAAAAATTATTGTGACTCAGTGCAGAATATCTGTAATGTGACTGGTTTTGTGAACCTGGATTTGTATACGAATGTGAACATCAGACCAATGAAGAAGGCATGATTGCAACGGACGTATTTGGGAAGTATCCACACACACAACTGAATCGAAGTAGACTCTATATGTCCATTCTTCCTTTAAATTAGACTGGTCTATTCATAAAAGGGTGGAGAATTTCAAGCGAATTACTTTTTGAGATGTTATATTGAGTGCTATGGTATAAGTTTACTGAGATTCAAAGAAATATTCCGCATCCATCTTCAGAGTAAAAGACAAATCAAGTAAGCAAGAAAGTAGACAGCAACCAGGGTACTTTGATGCCATCTGATTGGTTTACCCTTTAACTCTAAAGATACAGGAAGTAAGTTCCTCCGAAATGTCAATAAACTTCTACCAGACTAAACGGGGTAACGTTTCGGAAAACCTTTGTGCTCAGAGACACAGCCACGAGAACCTCAAATCCCACATAACGAAGAATTTCTTGTGAAACGGAAGGATTTTTAACTTCTCAAGATAGAATGTAAAGAATGGAGTTAGTTATGAATGAATATTTTATTGTTGCAGATGATTTCCTCGCTTTTCTTATACCTGCTGATGTTGTGCCTGCAACATACGCCCCTGGCACATTCCTCCATTAGCAGCAACAACGACACGTGCAACCTGACGTTAGTGAGAAACTTGTGTGAACTGGATCTCTTGAACAGAAGCACGGATAGCATAAGCGAGGAAGTTACAAGAACTGCACAGTGTTTTGTTAAAGAACCAGAACTCAATTTAAACGTTAGTCACAGCGAGAGTGAAGATTTAGACCAAGCATTTGCCTGTCTGGCTACGGACATTCAGAGAATACTCAAATGCAGTGAAAGTGTCGTAGCGCCTGATACGTATATAATGAAATTGTTCTTCGATGGTACTTTGGATGACGAAGTGAACAATACGAATCTCTATCGACATGGCTGTATGCTTTGCTTCACTGCACAGTTTTACATGATACTCTTGAACAGTATGACAGCTATAAATTATGACACAAAAATATGTGAGTTCGCCGGAAGTCAGTCATTGAACATCACACTTTGGTATCAACTAACAGAAGAAGTACAAACATTTGTTTATGAATTAAATGTCATGAAACAAATTAGATCATACGATAATTTCAAGAACGTTTCAACAAGTCCTTGGTTTGAAAACTTTCTCGATATTGAAACTTGGAGAAACTATGAATTCAACGTGAGAACGTACATAATGAGTTTGATGGACGATCCAGAGTCTGAGCTTGGTGATAACGTGATGATTCTCATACTCTTCCTTCATGGAACACTATTTCTAATCGGTTTCATCGGCAACGTAATTCTTTTCTTAATTTTCGCTCGACATAGGGAAATGCTTTCATCTAATAATGTTATTATACTTAATCTTGCTATTGGCGACAGTTTCTCCCTTATATGCAATATCATAGTTTCATATATGTACAATTTATCTGGTTCCATGGTAGTGGGCTTCTTGGTCTGCCTGTCAATCACACTCTTCATCCCACTGAGTACTGGGATATGTGTTTACTCTGTGACAATGTTAAGTATTCAGAGATATTTTGCACTTACTCATATGGGGAAGGACCGCGGATGTAGAATTCTCAGACGCTTCAGCTCTGTCCTCTTCATATGTACTATATGGGTCCTAGCATGTGCATCTGCTGTTCCTCAGTTTCTGAAGACGGAGTTCTATGAAGATTACTGCACTGTTGAACTTACAGACTTTGTTACACTGTTCAACGTTGTAGTGTATTGTGTCATACCTCTCCTTCTCATGGCAACATTTTCTACAGCAACTTCATGGAAAATGAGACAGAGCGTCCAGAAAATGCCCGGTGAAGTTCTGGGTCAGCAGAAAGCCAGAAATGCCCGTACAAGGAGTGCAAATATACTTATAGGCTTAATTGTCGTTTTTGCAATCAGCTATGTTCCATATTATCTCTTTTTGTTTGCGTATAAATATTTTAACTTGGAGAAAATCGGCTTCAATCAAATGTTCATAATTTCATACTCTCTGATCTTTGTGAATTCTTGTTGTAATCCAATAGCCCTGTATGCCGCGAGTGGAAATTTTAGACAGTATTTTAACCGGTATCTGCTATGGTTCTGTCGTTTTAGATTAAAATGCTGCAGAAGAAAAGATGACGGCGAATCAGTTTCCCAGACTACCCAGAAATCTTCTATTAATTCTTCAAGCCTTTAGACTTGAAGAATTATGAGAGGAACTTATGTTTTAGTTTGATTTTATTTCTTATGGTACAATTTTAATCAGGGTTTGAAATTATGTTCCAAGACTTTTTACTGTAGAGGATGTTTTTGGATACAATATCCAATTTAAAGGTAAATAATCATGTTTCATTAAAATTCCATAATTTTTTATAATTGCTGGAACAACATATTTACTAATGCAATTGCCAAGACAACTAAAAAAACTATCCCTGTAACAGGCCGTGGAGGCCCATAGGGTTGTGAGACGTCGAGGCTCCCACATTTTTTAGATAATTGGCTCACAGATGAAGGTGAGTATTCAGCCTTATGAGCCGAGTCAAGACAACTAACAGAGTTTTAATTACATAGGGTAATAATTCTTAAGAACGGTAACACCATTCAATATTACAAGTCATTAGTAACAATAAACATTAAATAATCATTGTCAGGTTGGATAATTTTTTACCACCACTCTATTATTCCCACTTTAACAACTGCAATCTTACATTAGTCAAATATTTGTGTTATGATGTTTCAGATTCATTCAAAATTCATTTTTCTGAGCAATTGTAAATATTGAAAATTTATATACCCTTGAAACAACATTATCCCGCGTAGCCGTAATACTTATAGTAATGTAATTTCTACAAGAATCGTTTTCTTATTGTAAGATGAATTAGAGGCTGTCCTCAGTTTACATTCAAACTGTTTAATATAAAACTCCAAAATATTTGCCGTAAAATGTTACAACTTTTTCCTCGATTGTCGTTTGTTTTTTAATAAGGTTGTATATTCTGAAGGCAATATAGGCTTTTGGTTCATAGATTAAATGTAATCGTTTTGTGTAATAATCTTCAAATGTTCACCCAACACTTCATCCTCCACCAAGTTGATATACATCCGGATGGAATTCAGATCTCGAACCCAGTGATATACTTATATAAAACGTGTGGGTAACCATGCTCTTGAATCCACTCTAAAATCCATTACAACTACAATTATATGTTTTATAGGAGTAGAAATTTGTATCCTGGAAGATAAAAGAAATGGAAACTGTTTCAGAATGTTCCTCTTTCTGTTTGCAACTTAACTGTTACGATGGGAAGACAAGGAAAATGAAAATTCTAGCAGAGAAAATATAACGAATCTCTTTTATTTCTAATACTGCTCCAGAGGGGTGAAATATATGTGAAAGTATTTCATTTTCGAAACTACTGTCGGGAGGAAAATGTGATAGAACTAAAAATGTTTAAGTAATATATATATATATATATACCCGTATGTGTGTGTGTGTGTTAAATTACGAACATATAATACTGCAGAATCTGTAATATTTACGACTGTATCTTCTGAAATATGTTCACGTGAAATTCATCTTCTGAACCGAGAGAAAGAAATAAGATCAGCTCCAACAGTAGCATCACAGCAATAATAGTGACAATGATGATGTGATGATGATGATAATGATAATCAGTATTTAGATTTCAGTGCATTTGTGGGGATATATATAGTATATATGTAGTACTAAAGCCTTATCGTGGAGAGGAGGTTTGCGTGGCCCTACTACCCGCATAGTTATGCTGGTGAGAGCGTCAGCTCCTGCTAGGGCGACCCATGTCAAACCGGTCAAAAGGTAGGGGCCAGACGAAGCATAGTGCCTGATCCTTTGGGTTGGGGTTTTAGCGCGGGCCTAATGACCCAACCCCGGGAAATATTTACTGCTACGAAACCACCACAGCCTATGGAGGAGGCTAAGTCCCACACAAGGAGGTAGCGCCAGTGAAGAACATATCTATGCAATCTCGTATAAAATTAAATAAAGTAGAAGGTAACTATTTTAGGGCAGTGAATAATATTTATGTACATTGTGTATGTGTTTCTTTAGTCCACTTTTAACTGAACCGTTTACATAACATTCTCAAGACCACAACGCTTCTTTCAACACCCGGTCTTGGAAATTCCGGCTGCAATTTCAGTGCCAGTCAAGGTCAGGAACTTGAGAACAAAGATGAATCTGAATCCTGCTGGCCAAGAGGATCCCACACGCTGCCATAATGCTAGCCTTCTGAACTCCCCCCCCCCCC
>NW_019729223.1:2191333-2204267 GCF_002891405.2 Cryptotermes secundus
CAACCTTACTGACTGAGCTGCTGTAGCACTTTAAGCGTCCGGGTATAAATTCCACAGCTCTGACTTACATAATTCTTGGTCTATGGTCCTTGAAAACATACCATGAGATCCAGTGTAACGTTCTTGCAAATTATATAGTGAAAATGATACATTTTCTGGACATTATTTATCGTCTCAATTTTTATTTTAAACCACGTTTCGGAGAACTGATTCTACTTCCGTCCTGTTGGGTCAAATCGATAGAGCTAGTGCCTCTCTGTAAATATGTATACTCGTATAATTACGCTTAGGGCAACGGATCATGTCCAGAAAATTGATTACTGTGTTCATGCAACATCGCCTCAAATGTTTAGGTTTTATTTTAATTATGACACGCTAAGCCTCTATTCCATGGACTGGAGGTCACTCCTGCAGAGTCATGCAGCAGTTGCTCGAGGGTATGTTTGAAGTCATATACTTTTATACAGAAATGATGTTACCTGGGATAACAAACCGTTCAAATTTTGTGGTTCGTAGACCAGCTCTTTCTGTGTCACTTATATATTATTAGCGCTTCGGAACCACAACCATGCAACGTAATCTAGGCTCTCATAATATTGCAGTAATCTTATGGGCAATACAAATATTTTATCATGCTTAGAAATTTAATACTAAAGGACCAAATTATGAACAAATATTGTGTCTCGGACATTACCCATCGTATTGTCTTTGTCTAAAAACACCGCCATGTTTATTTTTCAAAACATAACGTTTCGGAACTGGATTCTGTCTCCGTCCTCAGGTAAAAACTACTTAGTTAGGCCCAATCGATAGAGCTACTCTCTATTTCCAGAGTCTCCGAAACCCTGTGTTTTGAAAGATAAACAGGGCGGTGATTGTAGACAAAGACGATGGAGAATGTCCAGAAACATAATATTTGTACTAATTTACTTTCGTCGCAAGTTTTAGATCAAATTATAAGCACTCACTTGCTCATAGTAACCGAAGCCTTGCATATACAGCTGTGTAATGAATATTGTTACGTGTATGTGTTACAATATTGTAGGGTTTTGTAATAGAGATTGGATTTATTAAACACTTTAACACACTACACATGACTAAACTTGATTATAGTGCCGCTGTTTATTTCCAAAATTACAGATCACTCCAGCACGCACTAAGTCTTTTCTTCTTTCGGTATGATGTATCCTTCCCAATTCTTCCATGGAAACGGGTTCTAACAGTGAAGATTCTTCTGCCTCCGCTTCTCAACTGCACCGACTAAGTCTTCTCTTCACAAAGTCCTTTACAACTTTCTCACAACTGACTCTGTTACAACTCTCTTACAACCGAGTAGCTCAAAGTCAGAGACACAGTAACATTACGGCTGGCGCTTTTCCGCCAATCAGTTCGTGTGGAGAAAAGCCCCTTCAGACTCATGACCAGTATTTCTTTCAACCGAACACTTGTGGTTATAGTTTTTAAGTAACATCTTCTCTGAGGAGAGGGTGGGTCTGTCTTTTACGATTGCTGCTGGAAATCGACAGCGCAGTCATCCTAGGGTCCGAGTCCCGCAAGGACTCATGGCCATATTTTACTACCTCAGATTCGAGTGTCCACCAACGTGGAGGGCCGGGACCCTGTATTTATATCCCACAGGAACAGGATGAATCAGTTATACCTCCAGGTACTGCGTTCCATTATCGTCGCCTCGTACGACTCAATTTTAATATTATCCTCCCATCTATCTCCAGGTTTTCCAAGTGGTCTCTTCTCTTCAGGAATGAGATATTCATTTTGTATATATTCTTATTCTCCCTCATAAATGTTATATGCTTTGCCCATCTCCTCCCTCCTATCACAATAGCCATATTGGGTGATAGTACAATTTATGAAGTTCCTCATACAATTTTCTCCTACCCCCTATTGCTTCCACCCTCTTAAATGTAAAGCTATCCCTCTAAGTGCTCGTAAAGTTCCAGAGGGTTATGAGACGTCGAGGCTTCCACATTTTCTCTAGACAATCGGCTTACATATGGCGGTGAGTTTGTGAGCCTTAAGCGACAGCCGCCCTTTATCCTCAGGAAGATTCCTGGTACTCATTTCTGTTAGAGACTGTGTCGAAACCAGGGCCATAGTGAGTATGGAAGTTTTAGGTGAAATGAAAAAATCCACATCATGAGGACTCGAAACCTTGGCCTATAGCATAGTGCCTCAACCAACTACGCTACAGCGTGTCCCTAATTCTACCCTCTTATTTACAAATATTCTCCTCAGCATTCTGTCCAAGACGTCATCAATCCAAGAAGAAAAGCGCTATATTTCATACCCATATGCAACAGCAGGAAAAGTTATACTTTTACATTGTAATCATTATTATTATTGTTTACCTTTGGTTTGTTGAGTAAGCACATAAACAAAAAATTTAATTTAACTATTATTTTCATTTTTTCTTTTTTTTTATTACACTTATGCCTTTCTTTCTTGTGTAAGATAAGAGATATTAGTTTTTCCACTGAGCATCTTCCGCAACTGGGATTGTGGCCGTTGTCTTTATGTTCGTGTCTCTATGTAACTGTTAGTATCAACGCTGTGAAAACAGTAGCTATATTGCGCTGTTTCTGTAATTAGCCTTGGGGATGCTGACTCGGCACATAACAATAAAGAATTGGACTGAATTTAATTTAATTATAAATGAGGTCTTATAACCTTGGAGGAGCTGAAGTCCCTTTGAGTTACGTCACTTCCCCAGACATTTCGGAAATGACAAGACCGGAAAGTACGATAAGAATTTATAAACGCCGATTTAGAAATCAATAACAGCTCCATGTTTAATATTTTATTTTAATGCTTTATTTTCGAAGACAGGAAATGTCGTGCTGTGTTGAATTTTACTTTCATCCTGCAAGTGGGCGTGAAAATGAGTCCTGTAATACTGCGACTTGTAGATGGGCCTATTACGTGTATTAGTGTTGAGCTGCCTATGTGTTTCAATAGGAAATACACGTAATAACTTGTCGCGCACGAAATCTGCGCATAGCTGAACGTAAATGTTTGTATTAAAATAAAACGTATATTTCGTGAGTACAGGTCACGTAATAGGCTAAAGTCGGGCGAGAGTGTTCACTGTTCAGACTTCCAGCAACTCTCCTGTAGTTTTATTGCTTATATATATTTGTTAGCTCTGTCGTTATGAACATATTCAAGAAAAAATAGGCCTATAATTATAAGCACTGCGATAAGTACAACAATTTTTAGAGTAAGAAAATTTGATGTCTGAAATTTTATTTCGACTTTAATAAGTTTCAAATTTCACAGCGTAAGTGGTCGATTTTATCTGAGTTTCCTTCTATGATAACTGTGTGTCTATCATACTTGCATCGGTTGTAAACGTTCACCTGGATTGAACACAAGAATCAGTGCTGACAGCTGTAAGAAATACGTTAGAAGTCAAGAGTACGCATGCGCAGTGTTAGAATATTGTGCATCTTCTTAGCCTACGTGCTTAATTTTAAGAGCGAATAAATCTTCATAGAATCTCTCCACATAGCAGCCAGAGAGAGACGGGTTTCTTCCTTTGCTTAAGATCATACATTCCTTACAATTCAGTAAATGGTGTGTTTCACACCAGACAGGAATATCAAGAAATAAATATTGCACATTTACCTGGAAGTGCTGGCAATATATATACATATATATATTTTTTTCTTTTGCGGTACCTTAGTTGGTTGGGGTGCTATGCTAGGGGCCGGAAGGTCGTGGATTCGGGTCCCGATGAGCTCAATGCATTTCTCTTTCAACTGACCTAATCCTTCCAGCCTAATCCAATCAGCCCCTAACAGATGTGAGAACCAGGAATCTTTCGGGGAGTAAAGAGCGGCCGGCGCCTAAGGCTGACAACCTTACCGCCGTCTGTGAGCCGAATGTCTAGATAATGTGGAACCCTCAAAGTCTGACAAACCTATGGATCTCATTGGCCTGTTACAGGGATAGCTTTACATTCTAGAAAATCTACTAAGTCTTCTAAATATTTGAATGTTAAAAAATATGGCAACTAAATTACATTGTTCACAGAGAAAGACTTTTTCCATGTCCCGGAGATTGACTTCCGCCTTCAAACACAGCTGCCCCTCAGTACGAGAACAGTTGAGGGCCAGTGTGGAAATAAGAAGAAAAATCTGTCCAGCAGAAGCTTAACCATTAAATGTGGCAGGTGTGAATTCTAAGGAGGAATATGTGTGCATTCCACTACATGACATTTCTCTATATTGCTCGAAAGCTCGAAAGAGCAGTCTTGTAGGCAAGAGAACAAAAACATGTTTAAGCCTTTCTCCTACTGCCATTCGCCCTCTCACAAGAATGCTGAAACTTGATAAAAGAAACCGATGTACAAAATAATTAGATGTTCCCACGAGTTCGCTATTAAAGAAATTATTGGAAGTAAATAAAGCGAATAAAATAATGTCATAAAGATAAGTGGAAGGCTTCTGAAGGTAAAGATATAAAATTTGAAGTGACTACCATAAAAAGGTGTGAATAAAATAATTTCCTGTCTTCTGTGTTTTTGGCAAATATTCGGATCAGCTCAATAGCGACTTGTGTGCGTGCGAGTGTTGACTGATTGATCAGAATATGACTAATTTAATTATAATGACAGGGCGCTTACTGAGGGAAATGTGAAGCCCGTGTAAGGAGACAGATAAGTCCAGATAAGTGTAAGATTATTTTATTTCCAGACGATTAATTAATTTAGTGCTGAAATCATGCGCTTATAATGTGACCGTACTTCTGTATGGTAAGTGAGATTCTGTTAAATGTGGACAGCCCATTGCGCAACTTTACAAACGCGTACTCCTGGGCATAATTCTGCACATCCATAGCCGAGAGGTGGTGCAAGATGTACGTATTTTGCGTGAAGGTTTTTCTTTTTTCGTTTTCTATAGTTCCCGGAAGATGATGTATTATTGGGTTTGTTTGCATCCTGTTTCGCTTCTGCTATTATAACTGTTGTATTTTTGTACACTGTGTACCAAAAATATAGCAGCTACAGACATGGCTCCCCCTCATTTTCGTCGAGACGTTCTTCGCTGGTTAAATGACGTTCTTCCGCATAGATGGATCGGAAGGGGTGAGCGTGCATAATTGATTTTCTGTCCGTGGGCCACAACCTAACTCAATTTTGACTTTTCCTTAGGGGTTATGTGAAGGACAAAGAGTTTGTTCGGCCGCTACCCGCGGGCACACCGCGCAGGCTTACGGTGACTGTGGACTTCTGTACAGAGTTAAGAATATTATCAGCTTCGAAACTGCGTCAATCATTTTGGTACAGGGTGCACTTGCAGTCGGTAAAATTTCCAGCAAATTTGTAATACTGCCTAGTCAACTGTTCCAATTATGATATTGCAGATGCCAGCACTTTACGCCACTGAAGCCTGCTCGAACCTGTACATGTAATGTGTAACTGTGCACAACATACGAGTACAATGCATCAAAGCCGTACATGTAACTTTATCTGGAATTTAGCGAGCACTTTAACAAGACTCGTGAAGATTAAACTGATACTGCTTATCATATTATCAAATTGTATTGCGTTCAGGACAGAGAACATCGTCGACGTGGTATCAGCTGTGAAGCAACATTTTTATTCCGGGTGTATTTATCTACTGCAAAATCAACGCACAGGTAAATCAGTTATTGCCATAGCATGTAGTTGTAAATGTAATAAGAACTTTCAAACATTGTGAAACCAAATTATTTATATTATCATATGTATTAAAATATTTATTCGAAATTTATACAGGTTTCACAAATTTAACGTCGTTTAATTTTCTATTTACATTACTATATAATGGTATATAATATTGAATTTCACAATATAATGCACTTCTGCTTCTAACGAACTTGTNCAAAAGAGGCCTACACGCACGAGATAGAATTTATTTAAACTTTCAGTTATAGAGGTAATAGAAGAATGTTACATTCTTCCAAAGCATAAAGCAGTGTCCCTTATTTTTGCTGAGGTTATGTTAGTGTCACAGGGAAAACGACTTCATTTACAACCGAATGCAAGTTGAGTAATTACACCAGTAACACAACAGCTGATGGAAAATTTTTGCTCAAATAACCACAGTGTTACTACTTGTTGCAAAAAAAATATCTATACATTACTGAAAGTAATCACAGTTAAACATACCACTGTCTCGGTACGCGTAGTCGGTATAGCGAATGGATACGGGCTGGACGAATGAGGGTTCGGAGTTCGAGTCCCAGTAGCGTCAAAAAATTCTCTTTTCTCTACGTCGCCCTGCCAGACTCTGGGGCCCACTCAGCCTCCTATCAAATGTATACGAGGGATCATATTCCAAGAGGATAAAAGCGGAAGGGGCGTCAAGCTGAACAATCACCTCCAATTAGTGCTGAGTTCAAGAAAATATCGTTCTATACATCCACTCCCCCATACGCCTTCGAGGAATAGTGCTTAATNAGTGCATAATTAGTTAACCATAGGGGCAACTTTGTATTTATCTTTATTCTCTCGGTAAGGACACTGTCAGGACACTTTATATTATAACATTTCTATCACAAAGAAACAAGGACTCTGCGTAACAGATTGAGGATCCCTGAGAATTCTAAATTTACTGTTCCAATTGCAAATCCACGGTAAATATATGATGTATTTTTCTAGAGAAATCCCTGCCCATTCTTCTTTGTATTTGTAGAAATGCAAGACCATGAAATGCACATCTGGATTAAACACTTCGCACAGATCAGCCAGTTTCCTGTCTCTTCGCTACCCGTAGATTCCGTTCCCACGGTGCACTGTCGGCACGGTCGCCCCTTGTACGTCATATGTTCCGGCGAACGGAGTGTCAGGGAGACTCTACGGAAGGTGAGGTCACAAATATCACATTTCTATTTCCCCCAACATGGCAGCGGACGCAACAGTCAAAATTTGTATTAATAATAGTAATAATCTTATAAAGTAAACATATTATAGAATGCTAGGTAGAGAGACTTTAAACAGAAAGTTTATTAACAACGAAATAAGCTTGAACATGCATATGAAGTAGTACAGATAGATAGATTGATAGACAGACAGACTAGTACGTAGAAGCTCTGTAAGTTGGATAGATTGACATAGAGAAACACACTGAAAGACATAATTGGTAGAAATTTAGGTTAATTTAAACAGATCGAAAGGTATGTAGACAGATAAATAGGTAAACATTTTGAAAGACAGACTTACAGATTGAAGGATTAACGGAAGATAATTAATCGAAATTGATAATTAGACAATTACAGAAATCAAAGTACGTGGAATGACTGATCTCAGCACTGTCTTCTCAGTATTCACTCAATATTCTGGACACCAACGTAACCTGTGTTATGGAAACATGGGTTAGTTGGAATATTCTTACATGAGATACAGCTTTCACAGTCATGCCCATCAGTTCTGATTTACTGCCTGTAGAAGTTACAGGACAGGGGTGTTAGATTTTACTGACAAATAAGAATTTCTCTATTTTCTTCGATTTTGAAAATTTCGTAACATATGACTTAAACCTGAATGTCGAATAGGCTTCTACGTGTATTTTTCTCTATTACTCAGTTATCCGAACAGTTATCCCTGTCGGTCGGCATCTGGTTGCTGATCTTTGACGGGCCGTCTGGCGTGGAGGATTTATTCATCGGAGTCGATATCCCATTCAACTCTGAGTTCCTGGTAGCCCATCGCGAGGGCAATGACGACATAAGTCTCATTGAATTGTACAGATTAAATTCAGCCCATCCCCTTGAGATGTGCCGCTTCGGTAACTGGACTTCCCACACCAACCTAACTAGGATTACAGGCCGCTGTAAGAGGAGAAATAATCTTCAAGGACTGAAATTAAAAACTGGGCATATAGAGGTATGTTCCAATAATTTGGATCCTTACTTCATTGTGTTTTGTAGGTTTCAGTAATACATAAATTCAATAAACCTACGTTATATTTAGAGAATATTTTACAGTCCAAGTACCACAATGTAATGACTTTAAAATAATTTTACTACATCAGAGTTATAAACATCGCGGTTCTTTTCATGTCTATGGAAATCCTCTTATAACCGTGCAGGTGATTAGATTTCATTACCGTGTATTGCAAAGTGTTCAGCCTTATAAGAGGCCTGACAGCAGCGCAGAGCGGATGCAACGTTTCTCCGCGATTACTGTGCCCTGATAGAGCCACGTCGGTTTCCCTACATGCACAAATTTATAAGAATACTCTAAAAGATAACAGAAACTTTCCGTGCTTTATAACAGGTCCTGAAATGAAGCTGTTTTCAGGTTCCCTCAATCATTGAACGCATTGTATTGTTACTTAATTTGCTCACTTTCTTATTCATTGCCCTACGATGCTCTAAATATCTGGGTGTACTTTGCAACATATAATCATTCATTTTGACTGCCTTTTGTCTACCTCTCTTCACTTTCGGATCTCCTAAATAATTCTCCACATTTTCAGCCACCTCCTTCTAGGCCTTACAAAGTTACTTCCATCTGCTGGCATAGTGTAAAAGCATTAATAATGTGTGATATTATTAAAATAAGCAAGTAGAGGAGGACGAAATGGGCAAGACGAGTAGAATTGGAAACCTAGAGATGTATGGAAAGAATATGGAATTTTGTCGTAATTATTTGAACGTGAGAATGCGCACGGGGATTAAATTCGATCACGGTAGGGAGTAGGGGCAGTATCTTGAACACAGTAATGAATCTGTAAGTTCCACGAAGTGCTGGAAACTTCGTGTCATATGGAGTTATCTACGAACTGAAAACTTTAATTCCTCCATCGTGCTTTGTTTTATAATACGCAATCAGCAAAGCTGTAGTATATATTGCATGATCACCGATCTAATATTTTATTTAAAAATCTACTAAATGTCTCCATGTTTTTGTAGTTTTCGGGTGGTATAAAATCAGGCGAATTGATTGTTTTTACTCTTTTATTACCTTATTGGAAACTGAATCGAGTTATTTCAATATGTTACCATGACTTTGAAATAACTGGTTCCAGATTTCAATATGCTATTACAAGAACAAAGAAAAAAGAAAATAATAATTGTTTCCGACAATATACAGTCTCAGGATAACGAAACAGGATTTTTAAAGCATTAGCTATCCTTACAGATGTGTCTATGGTCTTATAATGGTAAAATCGAATCTTCCTTACAGCATAATGAACTAAATGCTTCAGAGAAAGTACCCAATTGAAAATATTGGAATTGATTCGGAGAATATTTTCCTTCTCTTTTATCAACTCTATAAATTCTCTGTCCCTTGAAGTACTGAAACAATATCTGCCACTCGCACAATTATTACAGTCGATGAGTGCGTCATCAGTTGTTGTCACTCCTGGAAGACTGTACTTCACGAAACTGAGATGCAAATATGTACTGTTTCCGCAACTGCGATGAAATTGTTAGATGTAAAATGCTTTCAACTAAGGCACGTTTTTAAATAGCCAGTATCCAGCATCCAGCCAATCTGAATAATTTTATGCTGTATATCATGTATATGTAACACAATTCGATGCAAAATAGTATTGAATAGTTTCTGAACTGATATGGTCAATAGTTTCTCGAATCACTATATTTACATTTGAACAAATTCGAGATTATGGACGTATCTTCAAATCCCTTTAAGCTATGGTACGTTACATTATGTTTTCCTCTTACTTCCTGTGCTAGAAGTTGACTCAGCTGGTAGAACTTCTCTCCCTCCAAGTAAAAACCGAGACAGTAGTTTCAAGTAGGCCCTGGCGGTTTCCGTCAGTATCAACTCCAGTTTCTTATTCACTATTATCCAGTCATTCGACTCTTTATACATTGAGTGACTGACAATGTCGACAAATAAGAATGAAATGTGTTGTATTATTGTTATCTACTTTAAAATATTTAAACTTTAAAATATTTTATGTTATATTCCAATTTCTACTACGAGATTTGTACTGAAAGTCATGAGCAACATTTTTTTGTAAAGTAACATGCTTCTTATTGACAAACCAAATACACCACCTCAATCTATAGACCTTTCTTTATTTTTCCACATAATCGCCACTTCTTTATACACATTTCTCCCACCGTTCTGGGAGTTTGAAAATTCCCGTTCTGTAAAATTCCTTTCCGGCCATCCGAAGACACTGACGCACTGCTTTCTGAATTTCCTCCCTTGTCTCAAAACGTTGTCCACCCAGCTGATGCTTCACAAATCCGAAAAGATGTTAGTCGGTGGCTGCCAGATCATGGCTTCCAATGTGACTTGTGTGGTCTTCGGTCAATAACCGTGGGACCCAACGAGCACAAACTTTCCTATAGCCCAAGCTTTCAATCATCTCCTGTGCTGCACTGTGCCCTATTCCAAGTTTTCGGGGTTTGCGTCCACAGTCACACGCTTATCATCTTGAATGATCTCATCCACTCTTTCCTTGTTGCGTTCAGTTGAGGCTGTTCGAGGACGGCCGCTCCAAGGCTCATCTTCGATGCTGATGTTCCCATCTTTAAAATGTTTCACGCACTTTCGAACAGTGCTCGCACCCATGCACACACTTCCATAAGCACGCTGAATTCAGAAAGTAGTGCGTCAGTGACTTCGGGTGGCTGGAAAGGAATTTTACAGAACGGGAATTTTCAAACTCCCAGAACGCTGGGAGAAATGTGTATAAAGAAGTTGGCGATTATGTGGAAAAATAAAGAAAGGTCTGTAGATTGAGGTGGTGTATTTGGTTTGTCAATAATAAAGTATTTTACTTCACAAAAAATTTTTGCTCATGACTTTCAGTTCGACCTACGTACGTGTATAATTAATGTGTATGATTTGTATGGAGACTGCCCCTGAGGTGTGGTGGTCAAAGTTACAGAGAACCCGGGTTCGATTACCGGCGCTACAAAATTTTCTGTGTAGTGGGTCTGGAACGGGGTCCAATTAGCCTCGTGAGGTCTGGAAAATTGAGAGTAACCGTCATGGGGATCCGTTATGCTGAACACGCGATATCCTTTATCCGCTAAAGTTGGTGCGGCGGTAGCTCGCTCGGTACAGTTCACTTGCGGAATACAGGCCACGGAGTTTGTTTGTTGTAAGTCTTGTATTTTATTATTATATTCCAGTGGAGATCAGGAACCAAAGAACGTCTGAAAAGTGTAGGCTTCTTCGGTGAAATGTGGGAGATTTTGGAGAAAGAAATAAATTTCAAGTAAGTGTCATGTTGTTGTATGAGAAGTTGTTAAGCTCGTTATCGTGTTTATGTGATAATGATAAAAATGGGGTGTCCGGTTACTTGCAGATCGGATTACTCTAGGGCTGTGGACAATTTTTCCGGTGCCAAACAGAAAAATGGTTCCTGGAATGGAGTTATGGGCATGATGGTAAAAGGTGAAGTGCAGGTCTCCAATATACCTTTCGTGATGACACCAGAGAGACAATCCGTCGTGGATTTCACGTTACCGTTAACTGACACCAGGTAAGAAACAGGTCAAACAAATCCTTTATAGCTCGGCCTGCACTTATAACATTTGATATATGATGCATTTTCTCGGATGTGATGTTCTGTGTCTTGGTAGAAGTTCTGGAAAGACCAGGCTATACGGTGTTATATCCCTGAAGGTACACTTCAACGTCACGGCTGTCAGAATCTGTGGTCTGGCATAAACAGGCTATTTTATGTAGCGTCCAATATTCGAAATAATTCGAATTAAGAGCGACAGTCGACTTCGTTTCCTGTCACGCTTGCTCAGTATAAGGGGGCAAACAATTATCAGATGACAAGAAATCACTTTCCATAATTGAAGTTGATTTTTAACTTAGGAGATAAATAAAATTTCTTTGTTCATTTCGAAAAATATTTCATCCCGTGTATTTTCAGTCTCTGAAGGTCATGACAAATAAATAGCACTTACGAGAGTTGTTTCGTATGGGTACAAAAACTGGACTTCTGTTTGATGATGGGACATACAATGCAAGTATCTGGAAACTATGAACAAACTACAAATAAACTCCGCGATTTAAGTCCGCAAGCAAACTATATCGACGGAGCGACCACCGTTTATCTGTGAAGTTAGTGGCAACTTTAGCGTATAGAGAGTGTAGCGTGGTCAGCGCAACTAATCCCCACGGACGTTAATTTCGGTTTCCTACACCAGAATCCTCTATTTTTCTGGAATAGCTCCTCAGTTATCATCACGAGATTGAGTGGTCCCCGTTCGAGACCCACTACATCGCAGAAAATCTGATAACGCCGGGAATCGAAACCGGACATCTCGATCTGTAGGCAGGAATTCTGACCACTAGACCACAGAGGAAACTAAGTGCTTAGCATAATATCTAAATAAATGTAGGGTAAATTTAGGTTACGGTTTAAAATGCATATTGTGTTTTATGCTGATCACGTAGTCTTGTGAGGAGGAATGAGAAATAGTAGACTGATTATTGGAACTGTATCTCGGAAGTGGGAAACAATGAATGCAGAATTTCATAGTGGAAATCTATTAAAAAAGACCATTTGGAATATCCAAGAGATTATAATTTAATAATATTCAATTCAATTCAGTTCTTTATTATTAATGTGCCGAGTCAACAGCCGCAAGGCCAATTACAGACACAGCACAGTGCAGATGAATGAATTACATTATAGACAAACTTATTAAAAGTCAAATACAAATTACAGGTAAGTACTTGGAAGAAATAATAATGAATAAAAGTAAAAGTAAAAGTAAACAAACANTTATGACAATAATGATAATTTCATTAACATTAAACTAAGTGTTATTACGAACTGAGGAATGAAACATAAATATTTAATTAAGAAATGAATAGTATAGATTTTCAGAGGATAATAATAATAGACGTAATTCATTTTGTTTTACTGGACATGCCAATAATAAAAATACTAACAGTTATACTATATTTAAAATTTGTTTG
>NW_019729224.1:0-26364 GCF_002891405.2 Cryptotermes secundus
GGTAGTGTCTGGTAAGTAATCCTACCACCCGTCTTAGTTGATCTCAGTTTAATCTCAACAGGTCCTTCGTTCTTCTGGCAGAGGGTTCTGCTATAAAACCCTTTGCCTATCTGAGTCCAGTTATGGATTCCCAGTACTTTTTATGGTTTCTATCAGTCCAGTCTCTGATCGCTTTGTTGGCAACTCCAATTGAGATGCGGACAGCTGTTCATATCGTCATATGGGGAGGTCATATAGCACATATGTGAGCATGAGAAATGCATACAAAAATTTTGACAAAAGACCTGAAAGAATGAGATCACTTAGGAGACAACTGTGAAGATGGATTTTGTGAAAGATACAATTATGGGGTTTTGGACTGTGTTTGTTTGTGTCTGGATGCAAAGTCATGAAGGGCATGTGTGAACACAGTGATGAGTCCTTAGGTTCCATAAAGAGCAGATATGTATTGTCTGTACTTCCACAGGGACCATAGGTTTCTCAGGAAGGTCCCTGCGTTATGAACTTAACACTTGCTAAGATTATGAAGTCTGTAGAGAAGAAATCTGTACAGAGCAGCTGTTATGGGTTACATGTAATGAAAAACAGCTACAGCAAGGAGAGCATATATTGTTTCATGTATAGTGTTGTACAGCCATGACTGATAGAAGATGTGATGCCTTTACAGAACTGTACAAATTCAGAGAAGGTTTCAGTTGGTCCATATGGTGAGACATACCCAGCAAGTCATGATGCAAACCAGGCCATGAATATAAAAGCTGAAGAAGTCTCAGACTCGCAAGCGGATCCTGTGCAAATGCAAATAACAGTTCAGGAAATAAAGGCTAAACCTGAGGTGAGCTGTATGTTTCTTTATATCCACTGTTAGGCAGATATCACAAATAGGCAGGAATTCCAGTTGTCTTTCTCATCTTTGTCTGTCTGTCTGTGCACTTAAAACAGTTCCACTGTGCTGCTGACTCGCCTTTGAAGGCCTTTATCTGAAGTGTCTCTAGACAGTTATAGTTTGTTGAATGCATGCTGCTTGTGATGTACCACTTCTGTTTCCTTTTAAGCAGTTCTGATGCAGAAGAAATTAAATTTTGTGTAAACAGAACTGTATTTGAGAGAAATTCTATAGCAGCAAAAATCCTTAGGGAGTCACGGAACTGTTCGCAGTTAGTTAGTGGTACACTTGTTAGAACCAGTAAGTTACTAGGACTCTTGTGAGCTAATTCCAATGAACCCCACAAGATATTTATCATGTGATGAACAGATTTCAAGGTTACAAAAGTTTCTGCATCCTCTTTCCACAAGAGTGGCAAAAATTCTACTGTATAGAGTTGAAGAAAAGTTGTTATGGGAAGTGTTAATTTGTTCAGTTGGTAGCACAGTGTTCACCTTCTGATAGTTTAGGTTGGCTGTATGTGCAGCCTCCATGTTTTTCTGTATGTTTAAAAGATACTGACCTTTGTTCTTCCTCCCACTGTGTACTGATTCGTTCAACTGGAGTCTAGGTTGCTCTAGCAAAGTTTGCTACTGCACGTGTTATATTTGTAACTATAATGTAAGTAAGTAAAAGGCAGAAGACTAACAATACAATGACGTGTATTGTGTGTGTGATTAAAGCAGTAAGTCATTAACTGAAACTACAGAGATCAAATTTCTGGCAAATAACTTATCAGGTTATGGGCCCAGACACTGCGAGTAGAAAGCTCCAAGTTCCTGTGTTAGTAAACGTGTATGTTAAGCAATAAATCTATAGAACATGGATTTAATAAAGCACATAAAGCCACTAGGCTGTGGAGCGGAATGGCCTGTCTGGAAAAGAAAGATTAGAGATTTGCTGGACTATTATGAGGGAGCTTTAGACGCGGTAGATGGAAAGCTGATAAAGCCCGATGAACTCGGTGAGAATGCATCGAATAATGACATAAAGAAATACAAGGAGCAATATGATCTGTATAGGAAGGGAAATAGTTTCACCAAGTCGATGATCACTGCTGCTGTAACTGATGCTGTTTACCAGAAAATAATGGATAAGAATGAAGTCTGGGAAACACTAAAGAAGAATTTTGAAGCTGCTGCTGAAGATCAGTTATTTAAATATTGCACGGATCTGTTCTCTTTCAGTTGGTCAAATAATGCTGATGTTTCAGGTAATATAGCTAAATTAAACACCTTATGGAATGAGCTAAACGGTGGGCTGAGAGTAGCTAACAAACCTGAATTGCCAAATTTGTTACTGATTGGTAAATTTTTGCAAATATTGCCTGATAGCTTTGAGACATTCAAGTCAAGCTGGATGTTGATGTCAAAGAATAAAGACAATACTTTAGATGAGCTTCTAAGTCAACTATGTATGTTTGAAAGAAATTTCCTAACTAAATGTCATGAAGAAAACAAAGTCAAGCAAGAAGAAAGAGTTACTCGAGAAGCATTATCTGTAAGACAGAATAATGATAAGAAAACTGTTAAACAAGCAAATCCATGTCATTATTGTAAGAAAAAGGGACACTGGATAAGAGAATGCAAACAGTGGATTCAAGATGGACGTCCAGCCAAACCTAAGGAAAATGCAAATCCAAAGAAGACCAAGGGACCGATAGGCACCACTGCCGTATTTGTCCAAGACAATGCATGCACTGCCATAGAAGACGGAAGTTCAGTTTGGTGGTTAGACAATGGTGCAACGAAACATATGACAAACAGCTCACAGTATTTTGTCAATTACAAAAGGTTTGACATTCCAAAGGAAGTCAATCAAGCAGGTCATGATATTATTGAAGCTATAGGCTATGGTGATATTAAAATGAAGTCTGTCTTAAAGGATGAATGTAAGATACTAATGCTGAAAGATGTGTTATACATTCCTAATCTTGCTAGAAATTTGTTCTCTGTTTTAATGGCACATGATATTAATCCGGAAAGCAGATTCCAGTCCACTAGAACTTCTTGCAGTCTTTCATTAAATGGAGAAGAAATTGTGTGTGGAATGCGCCCACCTGATGGAGGCCTCTTCAAGACAACCTTAGAGCCAATAACTCCTATGGGTGACATGGAGGTAAATGCTATTACACCTAATAATTCAATCCTGCAGCTCTACAATGAGAGATTTGGTCATCAGGATAAAAGGCATGTGAAAACCTTATTAGAAAATGAGTTTCAAATCAAGGTTAATGTGGATAATTCCCTATGTGAGTCATGTATATTTGGGAAGGCACACACACGACCATTTGGGAAAAGGATGAAGGCAAGCGTTCCTGGAGAACTTGTGTCTGGAGATGTATGTGGACTTCTTGACCTCACCTTCCAGAAGAAGAGGTATGTTGTCATATTTAAAGACAGTTTTTCAAAGTACAGATATGCCTTTCTATTGAAAGAAAAGTCCGAAGTTAAAGATGCCTTAATCTGCATGTTTAATAATGCAAAAACTGTTGGTCACACCATAAAAGAATTTCTCAGCGATAATGGCGGGGAGTTCGACAATGAAGAGGTGAGAGATTTATTGAAAGAGAATGGCTACATTCAAAGATTAACGGCTCTGTATACTCCAGAGCAAAATGGAAGTAGTGAACGTGAAAATCGTGCTCTAATGGAAATGGTAAGAACTATGTTGTATGCCAACTCAGAGGCAAATTTTCCAAAAGAATTGTGGGGTGAACTAGTTAACACCGCTATATATATCTTAAACAGAACTGGCAAGTCATCCAAAGATGGAATGAGTCCACATGAACTATGGCTTGGTAGAAAACCATGACTAAATCACTTGAGAATCATTGGGTCACCTTCATATGTTCACATTCCAAAACCAAGAAGATCAAAACTAGACAAGAAGGCTATTAAAGGATATCTTCTAGGGTATGACGGGGATGAGCGGTATCGTATTTGGATCAAAGGTAGTAAGGAAGTGCTAGTGTCAAGAGATGTGACATTCCAAGAAGAAGTGGGAAATTGCCAAACTGTTAATGGAAATGACAGTAAAGCAGTAAGGAACGAACCTAGAGATGGTGTTCTTCGATTTCCCCATTACCATAATCTTCCAGAAACAGAAGATGAGAGTTCTGAAGAAGAAGAAGAAGAAGAAGAAGAAGAAGAAGAAGAAGAAGAAGGAAGTGAAGTAACTGATGATGAGTCTATAGAGGGTAGCAACTCGAATGATAACGTAAATGATGAAAGTGAAGAAGAACCACAGGGTACTCACCATCTAAGGGACAGAACAAACTTGAGAAAACCTTTGTATCTAGATGATTATGTTACTGAAGCAGAAGCAATCCTCAACAATCCACCTGAAACTTATGAAGATGCCATGTCCAATGGAGAAAGTGACAAGTGGAAAGAAGCAATGGGGAAGGAAATGAGTGCCTTGCATGAAAATGGCACATGGGAGTTAGTAACTTTACCAAAGAATGCTAAGCCAATCCAGTGTAAATGGGTATACAGGATAAAGGAAAATCCTGATGGAAGCGTGGACAAATACAAAGCGAGGCTGGTGATTAAAGGATTTAATCAGCGCAAAGGCATAGATTACAGTGCGACGTTTAGTCCTGTAGTGAAATGGGAGACAATTCGCTCTGTAATCAGCGTGGCTGCAAAAGAAAAAATGTATATGACTCAATTTGATGTTTCCACAGCATTTCTGTATGGGGATCTTGAGGAAATTATCTATATGAAACAGCCAGAAGGCTTTGAAGATGGCACCAACAGGGTATGCAAGTTAAAAAAGAGTTTATATGGATTGAAACAAGCACCAAGGTGCTGGAATCGACGCTTTGGGAAATTCTTATCCAATCAAGGATTTCAAGCTAGTAAAGAGGATCCATGCCTCTACGTGAAAAAATAAAAAAAAGGGAAAATGATATTGGTCTTATATGTTGATGATGGGTTAGTCACAGCCACAAATGAAGAAGAACTGAAGAACTTTCTTCAAGCATTGAGAAAAGAATTCAGTATCACTGTTAGTGTAGCACACCATTACGTGGGTCTGGAAATTAACACCCAAACTAGTGGACAAGTAAAAATTTCTCAGGAAGCTTATGCAAGGAAACTTTTGAAACGTTTCAACTTTCAAAAATGTGCACCTGTATCTACGCCTATGGAGAAAGGTTCCGCATTAAGGAAAGTTCATCAGATGCAGAACAGTGAGGAGCAGAAGATGTCAGTAAACTTCCCACATAGGCAGGCGGTTGGAGCACTTATGTATTTAATGATTGGTAGCAGGCCAGACCTGGCTTACAGTGTAGGCGTTCTTTCCAGATGTCTTGGAAATCCATCAAATGAAGATGTTATCAAGCTGAAAAGGGTACTGCGTTATATTAAAGGCACCTTGTCTTATGGTGTAGTTTATAATTCCAATTTAAACTCAAACTCTTTAGAATGTTACAGCGACGCAGATCTTGGTGGATGTGAGAAAACTGCTCGTTCCACCTCAGGAGCAGTTGTACTCTTTGCTGGAGGAACGATTTCATGGAAAAGTCGTAGGCAATGTAGTGTGGCCATATCAAGTACTGAAGCTGAGCTTGTTGCAGCATCTGAGGCTACTAGAGAGGTTCTCTGGTTAAGCAGACTCTTCAAGGAAATCGCCAATGTAAATGAGGTTCCTATTCTGCAGGTCGACAATGATGCAGCAATAAGACTGGCCCAAGATCCAACACTCCATGGTCGCACAAATCACCTCGAGAGAAGACACTTCTTTATTCGTGAAAAAGTTGAAGAAAGGAAAATTAATGTAAAATATGTTCCTGCTCAACATCAAGTAGCTGATGTTATGACAAAACCCTTTTCTAAAGAACAGTTAAAATTGTTTTGTGAAAGAATGGGTTTAATGTGTTAGAACATTACAAGTGTTGTAATTAATGAGACTTTCATTTTATGAATTATGTTAATTCCATGTTCAATGTCAAATTAACAAGGGAAAGTGTTACGGGAAGTGTTAATTTGTTCAGTTGGTAGCCCAGTGTTCACCTTCTGATAGTTTAGGTTGGCTGTATGTGCAGCCTCCATGTTTTTCTGTATGTTTAAAAGACACTGACCTTTGTTCTTCCGCCCACTGTGTACTGATTCGTTCAACTGGAGTCTAGGTTGCTCTAGCAAAGTTTGCTACTGCACGTGTTATATTGTAACTATAATGCAAGTAAGTAAAAGGCAGAAGCCTAACAATACAATGACGTGTATTGTGTGTGTGATTAAAGCAGTAAGTCATTAACTGAAACTACAGAGATCAAATTTCTGGCAAATAACTTATCAAAAGTAAGTATCAGAAGTAAGCGAATGAATTCTGAGTGTTTCGTGCTTGTGTGCACAGATATGAATTTTATTGTATGTCAGTTGTGTTGGCCAAAGTAACTAAATATTTTGTGAAATGCTTCTGTTCATTTGCATGATCCCTCTGGGGAGTTTCGTACACTTGGGTGATAATGGTTTGGGATATTATTTAGGAGAGCAATGCATTCAAGGAGAGTGATGTGGGTAAGTCAAGTAGTGGACAAGCAACAGTGAGAAATGCATACGAAGTTTTGAAGTGAAAAACCTGAGAGATGCAGACCACTTGGGAGACCTAATTGTGGTTGGGGAGATTCTATTAAGATAGATTTGAAAGAAATAATTTGGAAGGGTTTGTACTGGGTCTGTTTGCCTTAGTATACAGAGTCATGATGAGCATGTGTTATCACAGTAATTAACCCTTTCTGGCTTTCTCAACATATCCTGTATGCATTCCTCTTCTCCCCCATGCCTGCTATATGAGCTGCCCATCTCATCCTCCTTGACTTTATCATATAATTATGCTTTGTGAATGAAGGTTACAAGTTGTGGAGCTCTTCATTGTGATCTTTAGGTACCAAAAAAGGAGATATTTTCTGTACTGCTGCAGTGACTGTTAGTTCCTCGGAAAGGTCACTGAGCTATGAACCGAGTACTTTCTAGTGATCATGATAGCTGTAGAGAAGAACATCCATACAAAACAGCTCTTATGAGTTAAATGTGATGAGAAACAGCCATAGCAAGGAGAGCATACGCTCTTTGATGTAGGTTGTTGTGCTTCCATTTCTGAGAAGAATGTAATTGTTTTTACAGAGCTGTACAAATTTGGAGAACGCTTTAGTGGTTCCACATGGTGAGACATACCCAACACCTCATTATGCAGATCAGGCCATGAATGTAAAAGCTGAGGCAGTCTCAGATGCAGAAGAGGAAGAAGATCCTGTCCCAATAACATTTCCAGAAATAAAGGCCGAACTAGAGGTGAGCTGTATGTGCACTGTTAAGCAGATGACACAAATGTGCAGAAATGCCACTTGTCTGTCTGTGAACATGAAACAGCTCCACTGCGCTGTTGATTAAATTCTGAAAGTTTCTTTTTCCTGAAATGTCTCCAGGCAACCGTAGTTTGTAGAATATTGCTTGTGATGTACCAGGCCCAATTTTTTTTGAGCAGTTCTAATATAGATTAAATGAAATACTGCATAAACTGAATGTTTGCGGTAAATTCTATACAGGAAAAATTCTTCACATTTTCTTTGTCCAGTCCGATATGCAGTGCTTTGATACTACATCATAAGAGTTCCCAGGATCTATAAATGCTGAAGTTTATCATTTGTTTTCTGTCTCCTATGCACTCCATATCCATGTAATAATGTAGAGGTGTCACTATGTTGAGGATTTGTAACAGGATAACTAATGGTTCTCTAAAGATTTGTGACCATGTGTGACTGAATATAGACACGTGTTGTCTGTTGCCCTTTTTTTTTTGAAGTAAATTTAATATACCTGACACCATTGAATTTTCCCCTGCACCTGTTATCAGGTGACTGGTTGTCATGACAGATTTTTTGTTGTTGTCTGTCAGACAGATAGGTGACTGAACATTAGATACAAAGAATGTGTAAAACGTGTAGAGAGCAATAGTGAAGAACTGGCATTGGCAACACATCCTAATACAAGTATATTGACACAACTGTTGTGAAGTGGAATATACAGTGCATGTAATTAAACACATAAATAAGGCTATTAACCTCTAAGAGCCAAGCGACGCCATATGGCGTCATGAAAATAAAGTCAAGGGGACGAATGACGCCATATGTCGTCGCGCAGTTCACGCGTGCGGCCGGCTTTTTAAAATCTAATTTTAAGTTATAAATTATTTTTCTACTTACATGACTTTTTGTCACCAGCTTTATAAGTTGTCTCTTCCCACCTGCGTCGTCTAACGGAATGTTGGCTTCATGTGGAAATCTTGGAAACATCCGGAAATGCAGAGTCCCACATCACACTTCACGCACTTTATCCGGACGGTTCTTCGTTTCCCACGCGAAGAGCACACTCGACACCTAAATTTCGAGGTAGAGGAAGTTGGCCAGTGCTGTTGTTTGGTCTCCTCTATTCGAAATGACCCTGATGAAACGGCAGGGGTTCGACCCCTGGGTCGTTGAGGGCGAAGTGGACCCCTTCCAGCATGTTCCGCACAAGAGCGAGATGAAATTCTCTGTGTGACAACAGGATGTAACTGTTCAGATCCAGGAGATGGAAAAATAGTTTATTTGTCCATTTCCAGGTTCGACGACAGATGCTATAACTGTTTGCCACAGTTTGCCCACAGCTCCACCTGAATAATTATTCACACTCCTCTTGCCACGCTGGTGTGGTGGTCCCCAGGTTGCCGACGAAGATGATAGTTCTTCATCGACTTCAATTTCTGATTCACTTTCTTCCTCGCAACTCTCAGAGTCATCGGTACAACAGTCTGAATCGGTGTCATTTGTAAGCTGATTCTCAGTTTCAGGGTCTTACAAATACGAGGCCATGGTGGACAGCTAAACACAACGCTAACCTTGAACGTTCTGACACTGCTCGGCTATATTTCAAAACAGACTACTTCTTGTTTGTCTATACTAGATAATACGCAGTCAGTGTTTCTGCGAACGATTAGACATCGCCCACACTCGTGCTTACCGAAAGGAACCTACTAACTGGAGAATGAGGAACGCAAGCATAAACTTCTGCTCCTGTTGCCACGTAAGCCATAGTTAGAAAATGATGTCAGCAGCAGGCATTCAGACTGCAGAAACGTTTTGTGCAGGAACTGTATGCATTTTTGTGCACAGACGTTCGAAATTGGGGGAAAAATTATTTTTGGCATCAGTGTAAATATTTTAAGAGATTTTAAAATCTGTAAATTACAATAACTGATTCTATATTCTTTCTAGATAAAAGCAGCGTTTATTTCGTTCGTTTATCACAAAAATTGTAGAAATCACAGCATTTTGAGTAACATGATTACAATTTTTATTACTCTACATTGACGGGCATTTAAATTAAATCTGTCCCGCTGCCACTACCGGAATTTAAATGGCCGTCTCCTAAAGGTTAATGGACATCAAAGAACATTTCTACATCTACATACAGACGGAGGTTCTTACTTTTCTCAGCCAGTTCACAATGACTGATGCACTGCTGGCTGCAAGGCGCATACAAATTTTCAGTGACTCAGTATGCTTGTGGCCAGTAATGTGTGGAATGAAGTATGCAGTTCACAGGTCACAGAAGGTGTTGAAAATGCTGTCCCCCTACACGTAGACATTCCTTGCAGCAGCAGAAGTGGTTCTGATTAACTCTTAACCTTCAATGCATGAATATAATATATATCTACAGCAAGTAGCACCCTGTGTTGGCCAAATGTTCTATAAAGGACTCATGCTCCCTTTGGGAATGGTGACAGTTTGATCTTTGGTTTGAAACCAAAACAGACCCATGCAAGTTCATGTCAGTGGTTCATTCGTTAGCTCTGAACAATGAAATTGTTTATCACGGTACTGGTTTTGATACTGTTTATGTTTAGATATGACTGTTTATAGTTTGGTCAGCCAAATGGAGCACAAATTTGTTTTGAGAACAGAGGACTAAATATTCATCTGTGTTCGCATGTTAGTGCTTCCAGAGCTTTCAAGGAAATGTGTCGTATTCGAGGATTGGTTTTCAGTAGCGAATTATCAGTTAGGAAGTTGGTGTCCGATTGTCATATATTTCTTTATCAGTTTGAAAGTCAGTGTCAGACTGTCATATATTTCTTTATATATTGTCATGTGTTGGGTATGTAATGCGACAAATAACTTCACGCCGTATTGAATATAGCAAGTTTATTCCACATTTGCTTGCACACTTATACAATTAACAGTTACACAGTTACTGCCATCGGCAGTATCACAATTACTTCCACTGCTCTCGATGACTTCACGATCCACACTGTGTCACTTCTGATCACACACTGCTCATATCCAAGTCCAAGTAACATTGCGACTGACAATCAGTCAGTCTGTCTTGGTGTCGAGCCCCGACTGGGGCTCATGTCCAGATTTTTTTCTTTTTTCTTATATGAAAGTCCCCTTCATTTGGTGCACCCTCTCTGACGAGAGGTCAGGTCTGTCATTTGTCAGTCATACTGCTCACATACTGCTCAGTTGGCTTTTTATACCACTCCCTGTTGCCTCGTGTTAACGGCAGTGTCCCCTGTGACGTCACAGTGGGAAGTGCTGTTACGTCACCGCAGGGTGTGGGCGGAGTGTTTATTGGCCTGTTACCATAGCAGCCACATTTGCTCCAATGCTGTTACGTCACCTATGAAGGGTGGGGGGGTCCTGCATAGCGCAAATACGTCACAATATTTTATTTTGTCTCTCGGAAGAGGTATAAACCCAATGGCCATTATTACTTTGTGAGTAAAAGGCATCTTCATCACTGTGGCTTTTAGTATCAGTGTTGGCCTGGCACTCTTTTTGACTAATAATATAATTACTTTGCATCACTATTGTGCGAATATTACTGACAAGCAAGATTGTCGCTTTGTCAATAAACATAATTTATTCGAATTTGCTGGAAACCCCCCCTCCCCCAAGATGATCCTTTAATTGCACAAATGAATATCACGGTCATTGGCGTTTCTCCGGTGAGGCCCAGTTCATCTGGCGCCCAACTGAGTCAACTGAAGGTGAAACATTCACAACACTGGCCAACCAAAGGTAAACAAAGATGTTGTTGTGTGTGTTCGATAAATAAGAAAAGCAGGAGCACCATTTTCTATTGTACAAAGTGTGATGTTGCGCTGTGTCATGGACTGCTTCGAGAAGTGGCACACACGCGCATGTCAAGAGTGTGAGGTATCATTAACTGTGAAGTGACTGCATACATCTGTATACATTTTATGTACATATGTAGCTGTTGCAAGGCGTTCGCACTCCTGCTTCTACACAGTATGGTGTGCCCAATACAATTTCACACATCCAGAAGTAGTGGCCATTTTCTGGCAAAAGCCAAACAATTACATTGTCAAGGCACCTTTTGTGGCAATCGAGGAGATGACTCATATGGATTTGCTGATGGTAACAGGGTGTACATGTCTATTGAACTGACACTATGCTATTCTTCTTTTTGAGGACTTTTATACACGCACACACACACACACATATACAGCCTTTATTGTTATTTCATTCTAGGAGCCTAACCACTATTATTTGGATGCCTGTCCAGCCTTACAACTGCATAATTTCATTTAATATTTGAATTTGTTAAACAGTGACAGTGCAGCTTAACATCGACTCAGAAACATCCATACATGCTGATGGACTCAGGCTCACACCACACAAGGGAGTGTACACTCTCTGTCCCTCCCTCCCCTTTCTTTCATCACTCTCATGCCTACCGATTTAACATCTCACTGTACTGGGGCTTCAAACTCATTTCTCTTCCTATTAGGATTTTTCATGTTATTTACTCTCATTTTCCAGGGTAATTTAAATATACTTCAACCTGTACGTGGTGAGGATCAACAGTATTCCTGTAATGAGTGTGGTGAATCATTCAGTCAGCACATTATTCTGAGAGCACATCAGCGAATACATAGTGGGAAAGAGCCGTTTTGTTGCATTGTGTGTAATAAGTCATTCAGATGTAAGAGTCTTATAAAGACGCATCAGCGCATACATAGTGACAAGCCATTTTGTTGCATCATATGTAATAATTCATTTAGTCATCAGAGTCATCTGAAGACACATCAGCGCATACATAGTGGCGAAAAGCCATTTTACTGTGAAGTATGTAATAGGTCATTTAGAAAACAGAATCATCTGAAGACACATCAGCGCATACATAGTGGCGAAAAGTCATTTTGCTGTGATGTATGCAATAAGTCATTCCATCAGCAGAGTACTCTGAAGAAACACCAACGCATACATAGTGGTGAAAAGCCATTTTGCTGTGATGTATGTAGTAAGTCATTCAGTGTGCTGAGTACTTTGAAGACACATCAACGGATACATAGTGGGGAGAAGCCATTTTCTTGTGATGTATGTAAATTGTTATTTAGAAAGCACTGCCATGTGAAAAGACATCAGCGCATACATAGTGGCGAAAAGCCATTTTGCTGTGATGTATGTAATAAGTCATTCAAGGATCTGAGTACTCTGAGGAAACTTCAACGCACACATAGTGGCGAGAAGCCATTTTGTTGTGATGTATGTAATAAGTCATTCGGTGAACAGACTACTCTGAAGATACATCGACGCATACATAGTGGGGAGAAGCCATTTTCTTGTCATGTATGTAATAAGTCATTCAGTCAGCAGACTAATATGAAGACACATGAACGCATACATAGTGGGGAGAAGCCATTTTCTTGTCATGTATGTAATAAGTCATTCAGTCAGCAGAGTAATATGAAGACACATGAACGCATACATAGTGGGGAGAAGCCATTTTTCTGTGATGTATGTAAAATGTCATTCATTTCGAAGGATGATGTGAAGAGGCATATGCACATACATAGTGGGGAGAAGCTGTTTTGTTGTGATGTATGTAAAATGTCATTTATTTTGAAGAGTGATCTGAAGAGGCATATGCACATACATAGTAGGGAGAAGCCAGTTTGATGTGATGTACATAAAAAGTCACTTAGTCATCAGAGTAATCGTTACGAGTCCTCAGCACATATATGTTGATGTATGTAGTAAATCAGAGCAGTAGAGATGGGTTTAGACTAAAGGAACAATATGTGAATTGTAGCATGCCACAGTATTTCATATTGTAAGTAAGACAGTTTTGCTGTGTGTGACATGCTTCATTCTTGTAGAATGCTACAATATATTGAAGTTTATTACTGTTGCTAACCTTTATAACTGACGGGAAATTAACTGAGTCCCATGGTACAAAACATCTGTGCAAATGAGTTCCATTTGATTCTGACTGCTGAATGTGTACAAGCCCTATCTCGTTGAGTGGAAACATACATGACATGCCATGACATTCTCCTGTAGTTACGTTAATTCAGCATTGGAAGGTAGTGATTAGTAGAGTGTAGTCATTGAAACGGATCGACAGCTTATACACATAATTCAGCAGCATCATATTCTTTTTGCTGTGTTATCTATGCTCTTCTGCCACTATATGTGAGTAAATTCATTGATCATTTAGTTTCAGATCGATATTTCGCTTGGATCAAGTAAGTACATTGAGATAAGTGTTATGGATTGGTCAGATGAATACAAACTGTGCTGTATTGGACATTGCAAAAGAAAGTTAAGTAAAGAAATGGAGAAATGAAGTAGTACAGAGAATTTAATTCAAAGGATCATGAAATTCTTGCTTACATCTTTTCACTGTGAATTCAGTGAAGAAACTGAGCAGTCTGTCATGAGGTCAAAAAAAGAAAGTGGTCTGGCAATGAGGCACTCCTTTTTGCTTTAGGTTTCCTTTGCCTTAGATGGAAAGTGTCAGGTGAAAATTGTGAAAATTATTTAATAAAATTAATCAATGTCAATATTATTAATTGGAATTCAGAGGATTGCTGTAGTTGAATGACTCAAGAGGAATAGCTTTTAAATGTACAGTTAAATTCAGTACAGTTATGCTCCTCCCTCCATGCCCGTTTTCTTCACTGCCCGAATGAACTGCATTGTAACAAACTAGGTTTTGTCACTAAGCAAATGATCTCTGATTTCTGACACTTTTCTTGCCCAGGAACGCTTGCTTCATTTTGCATAATGTGAGCCATAACTTTGCATCAGTAGAGCTCTACCTCTTACATTGGCTGTCTCTGCATCACCAGAACTGATCTTGCTTCATGGTCCTGGAATATGTGTTGCATTTTGTGTGTCTTCACCATATAAAGTAGTGGGCAGCACAAGAATGGGTTTGCAAGTTACAGTTCTCAGAAAAGTGTGAAGGTAAGCTGATGCTGTGTATTCTGTATGCTTAAAGGAGGGAATATGGAGTGAAATCATCTGGCTGAGGATAGGGGCCAGTGTCTGGTGCAACATTTCGCGAAATTATAAGACCTGGAGAATTTCTTTTGGGACGCTTTGGAATATTTTAGGAAGGAATTGATGCTGTAAAGCGGGTGCATTTATATTGTAATTAGCTGAGGTTCGTGATCCCTGTATTCACCGTGGATTTATAGACAATTGGGCCATTGCAGGCTGTGAGTTAGTCATCGCATCACGTGACTTCGCAGAGCACAAAGTCGCTTCCTAACCAACCAAGTAGTAGGAGGCAAGTCCTCATTCATCTTCCGAGGAAAAGGACAAGGATGTCAATGCTTTAATTCAAAATGGAGGCCAATGCGCGTTGCGTTAATTTTACGCGTAACTAAAATTGTGTAATGTCAAAAATACTGATCCAGCACTGATTAAAAAGCGTGATTCCCAGTGAGAAAAAAGGTGTAGTGTAAATATATCGCGCTCTACCATGAAGCTGCTCGGCACGAGCACCCTTGAAGGAGGGGCGGATGCCGTAGAATGAACACCACAAAAACACGCGAAGAATAGCAAGACTGAATGAACACGTTGCTAGCAGGAATCCGCAGAAACAACGGGAAGTAAAGGAACAGGGATGCACCGTTATGCTATTCGAGACGAACAGCCTTAAGAAGGGAGCACTGTGGCATATTTGCTCTATGCAGGAACTGTTGAGCCACAAAGGCATCGGGGCATGCGCGCAACTGGAGAGTTGGCGGGCACATTGTTATGCCACAACTCTGTGAATATTTGGATAGCACAACAGGAAGTAGGGGTCACGTGACCTCTGCGTTTCCACAAGTGATGTCACATCACCATTGATCCTGTCACTATGCAACGCTCCTTAAACACCACCACCCCCCCACCAGACTGTGACGTCATGCAGCAGTGGATTCCATACAGCGACCGTTGCTAGGCAGTCGGTCGATAAACACGTCCAACAATATAGGCTGCTTTCTATGTGGTCCCCAAGAAGCCTGTATAAGGGGGTTCAGTGCACAAGGCAGTACAGTTAACCCGTGTGGAGGCGGGGTCGAATACCTCCACCATGACCCTGCAAGTCTTAGGAGGCGACGGAAAGTGTGGTCTCAAATCTGAGACGGTAAAATATGTTTAGAAGTCCCAAAGGACTCAGACCCAAAAAAAAGACTGTGCTGCCAAGGGCAAGCAGCATATACAAAAGACAGATCCTTTCTCTCATCAGAGAGGGCACCCCTCAAAAACAAGACCGTAACTGTCAAACAATAATAAGTATTTGGTCTCGACACCAAGACTTACTGACTGACTGGCCGTCAGTCGCAATGTGACTTTGATTTTGAGGCAGTACAGTTAAAATATAGCAGCCACCGAAGATAGTGTAAGTTGAGAGTTGAAAGCTTCAGTTAAGGTAGCAATTATGATATGTGAATTATGTAAGTGTAATTGTGAAGTACAATAAATACTCGGTACATCCAAGACCGGCGTGAAGTTATTTGTCGCGTTGCACACAGCAAACACATGACAATATATTTTATTAAAGTAAGGGTACTATGTTTCAAGCTGGAAGGTCGCGGGTTCAAGTCCCGATGAGGTCGTTGCATTTTTTCTATTGAACTAATTCTTCCAGCCACACTATTTCACTGGATTTTACTGAGCCTCTAACAGAAATGAGTACCAGGAATTTTTCTGGGGGTAAAGTGCGGCCATCTCTTAGTCGATTGTCTAGATAATGTGAGAACCTCAACGTCTCACAACCCTATGGACCTCCACTGCCTGTTACAGGGATAGCTTTACCTTTTACCCTTTTCAGTAGAATTGAAAGTGATTTTGTGTGACTAAATACTTGTTCTTCCATCTGCTCATACAAGGCTCATGATAGACTTCAAGAATAGTCGAAGGCTTTACACTGAAGAAGAAGAAGAAGGAAGAATAGTTGCCCATCACAAAAGCTAAATTAAGTTGAGGATACTGAAATGTTGTTACGGCACGTAGCGCGGACCGAAGGGGGAGAAGCAGCCCTCACGAGCTAGTCGGAGCTGGCTGGTTCGTGAGGTAAATGTTTGAGTTACTTTGGCCAAACTGCAAGTAAGTGACTTGCTGGATTTGTGCACGCCGTAAGGCGTATTGGCTTTGGCTCTATACGCCGTGTGGTGTGGTTTAGTTGATTTGCTGCGCCGCGAGGCGCGGTGTAATGTTGGTTTTAGTTAGAGGTTGTAATAACCAGTAATTGCCCTTCAGGCATGGTTCACTTGTTTACTCAGGTTATTAATGTATTTCCTTGTGTTAGGAAAAGTTTATTGAGTACATGTGTACTGGATGTTTTTGTATACGCCATGAGGCTTGGCATAGTTGATTTGGTGTGCCACCAGGCGCAGTGTAATTCTGCTTCAGTCAGCCAATGTATGTAATAACCAGTAACTGCCCCTCAGACGTGTGTTATTTGTATACTCAGGTTATTAATATATTTCCATGTTTTAGGAAAGTGTTTGAGTATATGCACTCTGTGTCGCCATATGTTCCATACTAGCTCCTGCCTATTTGATCAGCCCCGCTTGGCTTGTCATAATGACCTGGGTTTTCCTCTCTCTCGAGATCCCTTACTCAATCCTAGGAAGGCATACTGCACCATGCCAACAACCAAGTCGTTCCTTACGAGCCTGTCCCTTACCCGTATAGACAGGGGACACAGCTCACTTGTACACGGTAAACCTTCCACTTTATATATGAATGCAACACTGCCAACCAAACTTTTACTCATGTAAGTCTATTGTGTCTGTAAGCTAAACATGGAACATACGTACTTCATGCTATTTCTTCCTTCACATTGACACTGAGTACATTCACACTTGGTTCTTTGAATATTTCAATTTTTTAATGTCTCTGAAGAATGGAAGTTGAGGTAGTAAACCTCTTTTGCAGGCAAACTCTTGGGGAAAAGTAGGTACTTACTATTCTTCCCTTCCCTCCACTCAAAAAAGAAATACAAAAAAAAAAAAAACATACAGGATATATCAATGCTCAAAAAGCATCTCAATGTCCAAGATTTAAAATGACAGGCTGTGCCTTTCTATACACTACATTTTCTTTGGTGTCATATCATGTAAAGGCCAACATCTGTGTAAAAGAATATTTACTTACTTATGGAGCTGAGCCGTCCTTGAGGAGAAACACCGTTTTCCATCTATATCTTGACTCACATGAGTTACTCCCTGGAAACACTGTGCTCCCATCTTGTCATTTGGGTTGCAAACCGTTTTGTTACTAACCCTACTTTGCTCTTTAAGTTTATGATAACTCTCTTTCCCACATTCCATGTTGATTGTTGTTGCCTCCTGCTGAATAGAATGTACTGTAAGACACGGTGAAATATATGAGTTATATTATGGACATATGTTTAAACAAACAGTAACACACTTCAAACTTTATATGCAGCATTCCATGAACCGAAATTTCCAAGTTCCAACTAACACTTGTTCTTGGGCTGGATCAATGGTTGGCATATAATTTCAGTACTTAAGGGCTCTAGGTTTCTTCCAGACTCCTGCAAATATCTGTTTTCATTTAAGCAGAGTCCTTGAGAAGCTAAAAGTCACTAAGCTACTCAAGAGATTACCCACATTTTAAGGAACCCAAAGGTTCATTGCTGTTTTCACAGGAGTCTGTCACTGGAACTCCTCCTCAGCCAAATCAATCCAGTCCATGCCTTCCCACTCTATTTCTTTAAGATTTATTTTAATATTATTCTTCCATCCACACCTCAGTCATCCAAGTGGTTTACTTCACCTTTGGTCTTTGGCAAAAAATTTATATGTAGTTCTCATCTCCCATCTGTGCCACATGCTCTGTCCTCAAATGTAGACAATTTCAAAATGATCTTGATTAACTGACAGAGGGGACGAACAGCTTCATATGGGTCCCAGACAAATGTAGTTGTCCGATATCCATTGCATATACTGTGTTCTATCACTGCCAACAGGCAAGGGAAAGTCATGTAAAATTATCTGCACTGAATTCGGATGGTCTTGAGTACAAGAATACTGACATCATAAATTTCATCTAGCAGATCACCTAGATGGAAATACATTGTCACTAACACTTAATATCATTGTTCTCAGAAAGATATCAGAACTGTTGTTTCCAGCACTATTTGAGGTGTCTTCCTCCCTCTGCCAACTCTTGCGCTCGATGTCTGATGGTTTCAAGTTTGGAGGCACCCTACAGTGGCGTAGTGACAAGGGTGTTTAAACAAAATACTAAATTACTATGTCAGCCATCTCTCTCTTCGGCTAATACCACCGCTGCCACCAATTTATACGGCCGTGATGGGCGGTGGTTACAGAAATGATACTAAATTACTTCATCTACCATCCTTTCGCTAGCTAACCCCCCACCTGACGCCACTTTGTAATGGCGTAGAGCGGGCGTGTAGGTTCTGACCCGCCTCTACCCACTAACTGTCATGCCCCCAAAGACTGGGGTGTCATATAATTACCCTAAACCCAGGTTCTCCTCACCCTTAAACTGTTTCGCTGCATACGGCTGCAGTTGGGAGCCTGGAGTCAGTTCTGCCTTCGTCTGGACTAGGATAGCTCCGGATCGGTCGGGGAAGGGTTCGTTTCGTGGAGGTAAATCAAAACTTTGTTACATCCTATCCTAACTCCACTGGTCTATTTACACACATATTTACAGTAGTAAGAATGCCGACATTCTGTCGGGTCTACATAATATCGGTACGTTGACTGGTCACTTTCCTTTTGATCTCCCACCTAGGGCGTATGGCTTGAGTCTGTCACTCTCCTTCATTCTCTACCACTCTTTACACAGTTTCTGTTCTATCCTACTCTCATGCTCGCTGGGCACACTGGAGATTGCACTTCAACACAAACAACTATAAAGTTTAAGTAAAGTATGAGCAAATTGACTTACCTGACGTAGAGACACAGGCAACTACCACCAACCACCATCTTGTGGAACCCATGCCGAAACAGGGCCTTTGGCACCTTTCTAAATACTACATTTTGATAGAAGAAGCGAAAAAAGTATTTTCACACTTTTATACTCTAAAACAGCTGGCGCAGCAGCTCCGCAAAAGGAAAATTAACTGCTCCTTTTTCCCTAATTAAGGGTGGTGGCCTTCTATTGGTTACCCTCTTTTCTAACGGATGAATCCGCGGCGTCTCATCCCTGTGCACGTGGTAATTTCGTTCTCCCCAGTGGCCTACTGAAGCGAGCTTCCCGCTTGTGCGATTACACAGCTCGGCCGACTAAGACATTCTTCACCGAGTTCCACAGCCTGTGTTGCCATCCTTGTTCTAATCTATGTGAAATTCTTTTGCAATTTTAACATTTGGGGCAATGTCTCAAATTTCCATTCTCGAAATTGGCGGCGTAACACAGACATTTCACTATCTTCATCCTCACTGTTATTGACCTGTGCCACTCCTTTCTGGCCTGTTAACTGAGGTGAGGCTTGTCTCCTTGTTTGCAATGCTGCTCACTCTTCTGACTTCCCCCCTCGCCGACGGGATAAACATTAGATTAATGAAGGCTCCATGGCAACTTCGGATACTCTCGTGAAACAGGTCGCCCATTTTGTGTATGGTTCAAAGAAGCTGACTTGGGACATACACCACGAAGGGGTGAACCCTTCACCTGTTTTACATGAGATACTAGTGTGTGATAGCGTGGATATTTTTAAGTCAGATCCTGCTTTATTGAAGTGAGCCATGTCCCTTGACCCTGTGGGTAAAGAACCCAGTTCTTCTACCCACTTAGACCCGTGAACCCCTGCTCAATATGGGTAAGGGACAGGCTCATAAGAAACGACTTGCTTGTAGCATGATGCACTATGCCTCCCTAAGGTCGAGTAAGGGATCTCGGGGGAGGAAAACCACTGTCGGCACAATGGGCCAGGCTGGACGGATCCGCTAGTCAGAAACTGGTATGGAACGTACAGCACAAGTATACAAAAAACCACTGGCCTTCTTAAACATATACATAAATATATATTAATAACATGTATACAGATGGGCCCGCCTGAAGGGCAGTAACCGGTCAGAGCATGTGATAAATGAGCGATACAGAACTGCGCTGTGCCTAGCCGCACAGAACTCAAGTCAGGCACGCCTCATGGCGTCTCTCTACTTCTCCAGTACAAGCATGTACTTAGGCAAGCCTTGAGGGTACAAGGAAATATAAACAGCTTACATCCACGCCTGAGGGGCGATCTGCTGTTTAGCACAACCTTAGACAAAACCAAATTATCCCACGCCACACGGCTTTCATAATCGAAAGAAAATAATTACTTCAGTAAATCACTTGTATTTCTGAATTTACAGACTCAAAGATTTGCCTCACGACTTGATCCACCCTTGACCATGTCGTGAGGGCACTCTTTCCCCTCCAACCACTGCTGCGGGTCGAAACCGAATTTCCAACAAAATCAATTCAACTTCACGAAACCAAATTTAGACACAGCGATGTTTCCTTTCTGAGGTCAACGGGAAGAGAGAAAGGTTAGCTGCCCTTGAGCTAAGGAAGAAACCTCTAAGTCCAGGAGGGGGGAAACAAGGTCAGCTGACCTGACGTCAGCCAAGGACGTTAGTCGGAAAGAAAGGGAGCGGCTCGCATCCTGGCGCTTGGGGGGGACTCCAAAGAACTTTACGAAGAAGAACCGTTGCGCGGTTCAGGTTTTCACCGTCTCCTCAGACGCCAAAAAAAAAAACACCCACACACTCTGCCCCGGGGCCACCCGCCGTTTATTTCTCATGACGCCTTATCTCTCCTGGGGGCTCTAGCTGCCTGCCAGCAGAAAACACTCCGAGCAAGCAGTCCTTGCTCGTTCGTGCCACGCAGCCGCCGGCCACACATGCGCGGAGGTGCCCCCTTCCGGAGAGCTGGGGGAGCCACACAGTCCACTTCTCCGGCACCACCATCACATAACACCTTGCCGTTCTTCCGCCGACAAGTCGGGGAGGGAGACCCAACTTCTGGCGGCGAATTCACCGGCCACAGGAGTCCGGAGGTCCAGCTCCTCATCGGAGCCACAAAAGGCAATACACTTCTCACTGACGACACAGGTCCGTCATTGGCGGTGCCCACTCGACGTCTCTCACACTTGCGAGCCGACAGGATAGGATGGAAAGGGATAATACCTCTGAAACACAAACATCATGGCAGACGCAGCATCATCTCCTGGGAAAACTCACAAACATATTACACAATACTTGGTTATGATAATATGGCATTATATGGCCTACTCGGCAATCCAGTAGCTCTTCAGTTGAGGCACATGAGCCTTTCTTACCAGTATCAGGATTCGCCAGTCGAACCATAGACTTAGTCAGTCTTAATTATTACAAAAGTTTCAGGCCCCTTCTTTTCCAACTCAGCGGAACGGTGTCGAGCACTGGAACTTTGAGGGTGGAGCTTCACAACACTTGTCTCCAACTGTAACCTATACCTGTCTCCTCGAGTTATATAACGGTTTGCGACTCTATCCCTAGCCTCTTAAAATTCCCCAAGGCTAGTTCCCAAAAACTCTTCTCGGCCCAGACTTAAACGTCCACCAAGGATATCCCAAAAACTACTCTTGGTCCAGACTCAAACGTCCACCAAGGACACACCATAATTACTCTTCTCGGCCGAGACTTAACGTCCACCAAGGACACCCTTAAACTTCCACCAAGGACAAACTTAAACGTCCACCAAGGACACACCCTTAACTTCCACCAAGTACACCGGGGTAAATATTCTGAACAATACGACAACTAATGCCGACTCAGAAACTACATTACCCCGTAATTTACTCTGGGAGTAACTAACTTGGGCATGGACGTCGCCCGCTTCAATCTTTACAGCACTGGGTTCCGCAACGTCCGTACTCGCGTCAAACTTATCTGTGATCTGAGGAGGTAGGCAGACTTCCAGCGCTCTCCACTTTTCCTTCAGCCTCTTCCGCAATTCGTCCAAGGTCCCTTGGACTGACACGCCCAACTCCGACGCAAACTTCTCGGCCTCCTCTCTCGGAAGACTGTGAATCCAAGCGAGTGGCATCGCAACAGCATAGAACAACACCAATATATATATATACATTGGTGTTGTTCTATGCTATATATAGATATATATATATGAGTCCACGGTCAACTCTACACTCCACAAGCAAGTCCTGATGAAAGACCCCAAGGTCTGGTCGAAACCCCGGAACACAAAAGGAACGTTAACTACCGTTAACCACGTTAACTTCGTTAACCACGCTCTGCTACCACTTTGAGCCGTGTCCCTTGACCCTGTGGGTAAAGAACCCAGTTCTTCTACCCACTTAAACCCGTGAACCCCTGCTCAATATGGGTAAGGGACAGGCTCATGAGAAACGACTTGCTTGTAGCGTGATGCACTATGCCTCCCTAAGGTCGAGTAAGGGATCTCAGGGGAGGAAAACCACTGTCGGCACAATGGGCCAGGCTGGACGGATCCGCTAGTCAGAAACTGGTATGGAACGTACAGCACAAGTATACATAAACACCACTGGCCTTCTTAAACATATACATAAATATATATTAATAACATGTATACAGATGGGGCCGCCTGAAGGGCAGTAACCAGTCAGAACATGTGATAAATGAGCGATACAGAACTACGCTGTGCCTAGCCGCACAGAACTCAAGTCAGGCACACCTCATGGCGTCTCTCTACTTCTCCAGTACAAGCATGTACTTAGGCAAGCCTTGAGGGCACAAGGAAATATAAACAGCTTACATACACGCCTGAGGGGCGATCTGCTGTTTAGCACAACCTTAGACAAAACCAAATTATCCCACGCCACACGGCTTTCATAATCGAAAGAAAATAATTACTTCAGTAAGTTACTTGTATTTTTGAATTTACAAACTCAAAGATTTACCTCACGACTTGATCCACCCTTGACCATGTCGTGAGGGCACTCTTCCCCCTTCAACCACTGCTGCGGGTCGAAACCGAATTTCCAACAAAATCAATTCAACTTTACGATACCAAATTTAGACGCAGCGATGTTTCCTTTCTGAGGTCAACGGGAAGAGAGAAAGATTAGCTGCCCTTGAGCTAAGGAAGAAACCACTGTCTAAGTCCAGGATAGGGGAAACAAGGTCAGCTGACCTGACGTCAGCCAAGGACGTTAGTCGGAAGGAAAGGGAGCGGCTCGCATCCTGGCGCTTGGGGGGGGGACTCCAAGGAACTTAACGAAGAAGAACCGTTGCACGGTTCAGAAGGGACAGTGTCCTTTTAGTAACTTCACTACTTCAGGTTAATTTAGACCCCCCCCCATATTCAGTATATTTTCATATGTTCCAGCCAAAAAGAAATTGCTTCATGAAGTGGGACTGTTCAGTTTTCTTTGATTTCGCTAATGTTATGCCAATTTGGTACTTGAATAGTAATGGACAGTTGCTCATGAAGTTGCCGATCCCTTACAATAAAACTTATTTAAGAAAAAATGTGTCTTTCATTATATAAGGATGTAATGGTCCGTCATTCTTGTGGCAGATTGTTCATCGCCTGTAGGAAATGTATTTTTACTTTATCATAATAAATTTGAAGTCACTCTGTATTTGTGTAATTATTTAATCCTCATCCTGTGCATTATCAGTTAATCCTAGTACTATTTTACGCATGTGGAAGTGTATTCTCGTTAGCTGTCAATTGGATTTGGTATGATTTCGGAAGAAGTAAAGTCTGGTGTGAAACTCTAGTGTTCAGAATGCGTGGAGCTCCACATCCCATAATCTGTATTGTCTGACCTTTTCCATGCTCAGGTCTACATTTATACCTTGCAATGCTACTGCATCTGCATTACTATAGAAGTAGGTTTGCTCGGTGGAAATGTTGGCCGTCCATACATGAGATAACTCTGAAACTCTACAATTATGCACCGTCTCAGTAAACATTTGCAGTTGAACTGTTGAGCTCTCTACATGTAGAAGGGTAACTGACCGAAAACATCTTTCCAGTAACGTCAGGATTGACACATATGATTTAATCCCTCCTCCTTTGTCATAAGTTTTGGTAATTGTACAGCTTGTAATTGGGTTTGAAATAGGGACGTCTCATTTTCCATGGAGGAAAGAATTTAATCCTGTCAAAAACTATAGGAAAGGTAAGGCATTTTGGGGGGGGGGTGTTGATTCTAGGAGCTTGTCATGGTAGCCTAAATCCGATAATTCGGAAGTGGATACATAACTCAGGACATAAAGAGAGAACCCATATTACAGATGGGGTCTGACAAAATGATACTGAGACACGTATACGAAGAACCATTCACAGTCAGATTTCCTGATAGGAGTGAATGGGAAGACAGGATTTGGCCTGATAGAAAAGGGAGACTGATCTGGTATCCAGATGGTTCCAAGATAAATAAAGGCACTGGAGCTGGTATGTTCTGTTATGGTACAAGGCAGAAATTTACAGCCCTGGGCAGTACATGACGGAATTCCAGGCAGAAGTATATGCCACAAGGCATGTATTATGGAGAATCTAGATAGGAACTACAGAAATAGGAACATCTACATTCTATCTGACAGCCAGGCTGCACTTAAAGTGCTTGACAAACACCAGATCAACTCAAAATTGGTCTGGGATTGCCACCAAACTCTCATGGAACTGGGCAGACATAACAGGATACAACTGATATGGGTGCCAGGGCATGAGGGTATTGCTGGAAACGAAATAGCAGACCAATTCACCAAGACTGGAGCTGAACATCTTTTCATAGGACCTGAACCAGCCTGTGGCATCTCTAAAGGAGTTGCCAGAAATGAAATCCGTAACTAGACAAATATGAATCACAAGAAATACTGGGGATCCTTAACCCCACTCAGGAAAGCAAAGCGACTCATACGAACACCCTCTACTAAAAGAAGGAAGGAACTGTTGAAGTCAAACTGGAACTACAGTGGGTGGTAGGAATAATTACAGGACACTGTCACTTCAAAGGCCACCTCTTCAAATGGGGACTAAGTAACAGTACGACTTCTGAGAGGTGCCAAGAAGAAATTGAAACAGCCATACATATCCTGTGAGAATGTGAGGCCTTAGCTTATTTAAGATTGAATCACATGGGTCAATATTTTCTAGAACTAAGTGACTATTTCGACGGCCCCACGTACAAAATCCTATGCTTCATTCAAATGCAGGACTGTTGAGGGGATAGTCAGAAGGGGAGGCACAGTAGATCACAAGGTGCAAGGGCCAAGAAGGCCCACCAGCTTATACATTTATACATTCATTCATTCATTGAGTCTTCTATGTTTTCACTAGTCATTTCATCATATCAGTGTCTAACAATGTAACTCAACACTTTAATCACCAATTCCAACCTCCGGCTCCTGGCTGTTGACTCCAGAGTCATGACTGTCGACTTGGCTGGTGTCCTCATTAAATAAATTCCACACGAACAGCATAGGAAACATGGCTTCAAAGAAGTCCTCCATTGTTGAGCAATGTGTTAAATGGTCTGTTGCATAGTAATGGTCCGGATATTTTTGACGCAGGAGCATATTTCGTTGCCATGGGTACATGTTTACTGGGAATTACCTGGGAATAGACAACTTTTCTGGGCCTTCTACTCTAGCTTTCAGCTGTTATGTCACAATATTACGAAGCTGACTATTGGAAAGTGTGCAACTCTTACTTCTATGGACACTTGATAGAGAAAATCTACATATATAAATCATGTACAGTGAAGGCTTTACAGAGACTGAAACCTGGAACATTATTCCAGGTATCACTAATATGAGGGTCAAAGTGTGCCACAGAATTTCTTCCATCACTATGAAATGTGCTTGTATGTCTAAAAGCCACTTTCATATAAGTAAAGTGGGTTCACTAGAATAACAATTTCGGCATGGGCAGAAGCTGGAATTATTGTCAATCGTACGATTATCAGATATAAATACACTTCCTAGATTAACCAAAATGCATATTGTTGCATCGACTGTTTCCAATTTGATGCCTCGTTGGTTTATGTTTTAACTGTAAAATTGCATTATTTTGTTTAGTGTTGCCATGAATTGATTGTTTTTTCTTTGATGTAATATTTTTTGTTATATTGTTGTATCCCGAAGTTCCTCGCTTGATGCCCGGCGCTGGCGTA
>NW_019729225.1:0-1148 GCF_002891405.2 Cryptotermes secundus
CTTAAAAACCAGGAGGATGGATAAAGTCCGAAAACCCAATATCTCAGTGAGTAAAATCTTAGACTGAACTCTCTGATGAGCCAGAGGTCCTAACTGATTTCAATCTGCCTATTCTCCTCTCCTTATAATTTCCCTGATAGGCCAATTTAAATGAGGGGAGTTGGTTTAATTTTGGTTCTGGCCAATGACAGATTATGTTTAAGGGAATTTCGCCCTAAAAGACCAAACGGCGAAATTGACAGAGATGCAACTTATGAGGGGTTGCTAATGATCTCCTGGCACTCCCACTTTTGACTTATGACGGGTTGCGACTGTCACGTCTCGAATTCTCAAAGTGGCTTGCCGNCTTGCCGCTGTAAGTCTAATTCTCAATTTCTAAAGAAACTCAGTTGGGTTTCTTGAAATATCATTGTGTGCCCTTTTGGAAAATAACACCAGTTGCATGGAAGCAAGGACTAGCAGATGTCCTTGTCCACGCAAGTTTGGTCTATCTGCTCATCGCCTATTCCTTGTTCTTACAGTGTGTCTTAAACTTTTGTTTCTTAATAAATTCTTATTATTAACTCTATCAGCTATTGAAATGAAAAAAAGGGGGGGGGGAAGGATTTCGATGGTGCGGTTACAGTTTCTACTATTTTCACCAATTTACAATATCAGTTTGCCAGTTACAGTTGCCATGCAATCTATGGTGTACAATGTCTTATCCTGCTTAAATACTGGGATCGTTATAAAAGGTGAATTAATTCCGTCCAGTGTGACTGATGGAGTTTTTTTCACAGTGCGCCTTGAACATCACAGGATGACACTGAAGAATCCTATTCTCCAAACAACAGAACCACAAGTTGGTAGACGCTTGACTTCCTTCAAAGAGAAGAAATAAAAAGGACATGGACCAATATGGTTTAAAAATTTTATCAAAATCTTTTTAAACATACTAATTGTAATTTATAAATATTTTAACGTATTAGTACAAGCCGCTGTAGTTGTTAAAAACATTACATTTTGTACTCATTGTATTATGAGAATGTTGTATGTAGTAGGGGCGTTCCATAAATAATGCCTCCTATTTTTTTGTGTTAATATGTAAGGTCTGAGATGGATGCTGGTGGTGGTGTAGTAAAGGTTGAACCTTCCCACCAATGTACTGT
>NW_019729226.1:0-1535 GCF_002891405.2 Cryptotermes secundus
CATGACCTGAAATTATTGGCGGAGTCTATGTGTCTTTTGAGTTTTCATGTACCTACAGAAGACTCTTTATCATCTGCATGTGGATTAGACACACGACTTTTATAACCGCATACTCGTATAAGATTTGTAACCACTGTCCAGTGTAATTGATAATAGTTGTTTTTAATGTTTCATCCTTTATATGTTTCAGTCAAAACGACCATCTTCAGAAGGATATTATCAATACATATGGAAACTACTGTCACATGTCATAGATATATATGTTATATCATTTAACTAATATTAAGATGTTTAAGGTCTTTCATTCTGGTCCGTCACACTAACAAATTAACAATCAAGTTCCTTCCGTCAAATGTGACACTTTTATAAGTTTTCCACCTCGTCACCACCTGCTTTACATGTTTCGGCTCACCACGGAGCCATCATCAGAGGCATTTATAGTAGAAAAAGAAATCACCAACACACAAAACTTCACTTTGTTAAAAATAGCCACGTTCCAGTTAATTAAAATAATTACAATAGTTAAAATTGCCGAGAGTGTCGGTTCACTAAAGGTTTTCCACACACCACGGTAGCTTTCTTATTTAATTCGTCGTTAATTCTGTAAAAATTATGTTTCGTTATTTGAAGTAAGAATTCTTAAAATTCCTAGAATTCTTTCCCGCTTGGCCCAGTCTTTTTTCTTCGGGATGTTGTTGACGTGTGTTGTCTGTAGGTTGTTGATGTTGCTTGTCTGTGTGTTGCGATGCTNAACAGACTAATTGTATTAATATTTAGATGTTTTAACAAATCGATGTATATCTTTATATTAGTTAAAAGATATAACATATATATGTATGACATGTAACAGCAGTTTCCATACATGTTGATAATATCCTTCTGATGATGCTCATTTTGACCGAAACATGTATAGGATTAAAATTAAAAACAACTTTTATCAATCACACTGGCCAGTGGTTAAAACCCTTACATACAGTTACTAGTGTGACGGACCAGGATGAAACAAGTTACTTTTATAACCCATTACAAATGTTTCAGTGAGATATCAGTGGTGCTTTACAATGATTTGCAGTAGACTGTACATCTTCCGATTCTGTTGCTTGTGTAATTTTACAGCTTTTCATACTGGCCTATAACTGAACAAGGGTTTCTTTCTTCCCTTGGAAGGTTACATGTCACACTGCTTAGTGACCAACTTGCAGGCTTGAATGCAGCATGGATGGGGGGTGTACAATATTGCTATTGCAATCACGAAAGGCCAAATATAATTACTTCATGACTGATTTAGCTTAGAGGCTGTTCATCTGGCTCAAGTCCTATAAGCAAGCGACTAATCACTAGAAATTGTACTTTCCAGCTTACAGGTGCCAACAGGTTACCTAAGGAAGCAGAAGAACCACTGTACTCATTTGAATGTGACATGAACTCTGTGGCCTTCCTTCCAGTACACATAGGCACTGTCGGCAGCTGCAAGCTGTGTCTTATTTAAAAATAGAGATGATATTCCAGACAGTAAGAAACAATAAAAACATAAG
>NW_019729226.1:1803-5559 GCF_002891405.2 Cryptotermes secundus
GCTTCTGCTGTAAGAGACTAAGCATTCTAAGTGGGCATCTGTTGAGCTCATCTGTTTCATCAACTGGAAACAAAAAAAAAAAAAAAAGAATTAATCTCCTTCAGATGGGGCACAGTCTGTTTGCCCTTACACATTCTGTAATATCTGCAACTCCTGTCACTGATTACCCTAACAACTGGCCAAATTTTAAGTTATTCTGCTGCTTGAAGTCATCAATTTCTCCCAATTTCCAACCCATGGTCTGTGTCTATGTCTACTAGCCCAGTGACAATTGAACAAATATGCTGTGTTTTATGAGGAGGCTCCATCTCACTTGCCACAAAGTTGCAGTATTCGCTTCTGTCCCAGGACTGAAGCTACTGTGTATGTTTGTAGTCAGCAGAAAATGAATGCACAAAAAGTGTCGATGCATATCTATCTGCTATGTGGAACCGTGGACGTGTAACGATAACTAAAATTTGCTTCCTTATGGGGCATTACTTCGAAATAGCATCAGATGGTTTCACAGTCTCGTGTGAAGCACATCCTTCTAAAGAACTTTCTAGAAGTTATTCAGCACATGTTTCGACCTATGAGGTCATCATCAGGTGTTATAAAATTATAAATTATAAATGAGGAAACTGCTGTGCTTCCATATTGCAGTTGTTGGTCATCACTAAGCGGTCCCTTCTATGCGCACGTATATATATAGTGGCTGATTGCTCTGCCTGCAGTGTTATGCAGTGCAAGAGGGACACACAGCATAACACAACAGGCAGAACAACCTGCCACTTCATATATACATGCGCATAGAAAGGACCGCTTAGTGATGACCAACAACCACAATATGGAAGCACAGCAGTTTCCTCATTCATAATTTTAAAACACCTGATAATGATCTTATAGGTCAAAACATGTAATGAATAACTTTTAGGAAGTTTTACAGAAGGACATGCTGCATGTGAGACTGTGAAACAATTTGGTACTAAATGAAGTGCAGCAGTGTGCTACAATATACTAAGTAAAGCAAAGGTATCCCTGTAACAGGCCGTAGAGGCCCATGGGGCTGTGAGATGTTGAGGTTCCCACATTTTCTAGACAATCAGCTCATCGATGGCAGTGAGGTTGTCAGCCTTACGCAATGGCCGCACTTTAACTCCCATGAAAATTCCTGGTACTCATTTCTGTTAAGAGGCTGAGTCGACCCCAGGGCCATAGCGCAGCTGGAAGGATTAGGTCATCATCATCATCATCATCACTGGTACGACAGCCCTTTGTGAGCCCCGGCCTTCCTCAGGATTGCTCGCCATTCTTCTCCATTCGATGCTACATTCCTCCAGTTCTTTACAGCAAAAATTCTTATGTCCTGCCACACACATTCTTCCCATCTTAATCTTAGTCTTCCCACTCTCCTATTTCCTTCTAGTTTAGTATTAAGCATTTTCTTAACCATTCTATTCTCGCTGGCAAGTATTATGTGTCCAGCCCATTCAAGCCTTTTCACCTTTATAAATCCAATAATGTCTGGTTCATTAAACAGTTTGTATAGCTCATGGTTATACCTCTTCCTCCATATTCCATTTTCTTCCACTGGTCCAAAGCTATATCTCAAGATCCTCCTTTCAAATATACTTAACAGTCTTTCATCTGATCTTGACAGTGGCCAGGTCTCAGAAGCATAAGCTAGCACTGAACTTATAAGTACTTTATACATCATAGTTTTGGTTTTCCTGGGTATTAATTGGGATTTCAGGTGTTTCCTAAGGCCATGGAGACATTTATTTGCCGCAAGTACACGCTTTTTTATTTCATCACTGTTATCATATCGCAGAGTGTAAACAGCATAGGTAGGGTATGTAGCAAACATAGCGTAGCACTCTGTGTGGCCAAACCTTAACACAGACATCAACAGAATAGAAGTGCTTGCATTACAAACCTTCATTATACAGACTCATTTTCAAGAACACATCCCCATTGCAAATAGAAGCATGAAATACAAAACACTTCTGAGTAAATGAGTATGCTGTATTTTGTTACAAATTAATTCCCAGTTAGGCCTATACATTTTGTCTTTTTCCAAATGTATCAAACGGATGTTCATATTTACCACAGCTGAGGGATTTCTATAATTCCTCTTGTAAAATGACTCCATCAAGTCTTTGGTCAGGAAATTCTTCCAAAAATATGCATCAGCTATGCAGCCCTCAAAGTGCAAGACAGGTCACATGAAAGCACATGCATCTGATATGCAGTTACGGGTTATTTTTGCTGAAATTATTCCCTATATTACAAACCCTTGACACATCAGAGCTGCACACCACTAACATGATAGAGTTCAAATAAATGAGTGACTGTGAAACCCATATTTAAGGTTTCCTTTGGCAGGAGGGCATTTGAACAGTAAAGTGACTAAAATCTTAAACTGAGGGAATTTAGCACTGAGAGGACTGGCTTGGGGTCACTGAAACTGAACATTAAATTTGGGTTCCACTGCATTGTGCAAACTGAAGCAGCCTTACTGACTGCCAATTTCCCCACAACACACCCCATAATTAGGTTCATGCTTGACACACACCTTTGCTGCAGAAACTCCTTGTAGTTGGGGCACAGTAACAGGGGGAGAATTTGCTGCATATCCTCCCCAAGGTCCAAGCCAATGTCCTCCTTGTGGGGGGTGCCTCCCTAGGTCCTCCTTGTTCAGCCTGAACATGATGACATCGTTGGAATGATGACTTCTTCACTGGATGCCACCAAATGCCTGTCAACAAAAACAAACATCTTTCAGACAATGTCAAACTCTGTTACTTGCATTGACAGTAACAGCTCATGACAGCATGTAAATATCCTTCCAGAACCTTAATGTAAGAATATGAGGCATGGAACTACTGTATTCAAAGGACAATATTTCAGTACCTCAGAACAAACATTTTGCCATAAATTTTCAATATCATTATTTTTTAATGAACAAATTCTGCAAATTCCTACTCATAAACAGCACTCGTGCTAGGTTCATGGCAAACTGCTGTATGAACATTCTACCAGAAGTTCATCAGCAATTAATATGCAAACGAGTCTGCCGATCCAACTTACAAACAGCATACCCCACTGTATTGTGATCGTGTGGGTTGGGGTATCATGTAGTCCTACAGGAGAATACCCAGCATTTCAGAGTAACATAATTGACTGCAGCTTCCAGGCTGATACCCACCCGTCAAGCTACAGTGTCCTGACCAAGATCAAAGTATAAATCTTCAATGCTATGGAATCCTCAAAACTCACTGCTTCAGGGACAACACACACCTTTGCTTTACAGACTCCTCGCTGCTGGCACCTGGTGACATGTCTTCCCTGCAGATGGAATGCAGGAGGAAGGGGGCCCCTCCTGGATCGTCCCTGTTGAGACCAGACCCAATCACAACCTCTGACAGCTGAGACAGCAGTTACTCCACTGATGCCCCACCAGCCCTACCAAGAATCACAAATTATAATTCTCGTACAATCTGCATCATACTGATGCCTCTCCCACTGTTCGTTTCCAAAATCCTACTTGATAATGTTCCTCCATGAGACTCACCTTCACTACAAGACCGCTTCGTGACTGGTGTGCAAATGGCCATGTGCGTGGAAGGGATCTTGGGTGCTCCTTTCTTGGTAAGAAGTCCAGCTTCTCACAGGTGACATGCAGGGGGCACGTGAGGAATTCCTGCATGCTCCTAGCTGGCTTCACGCCAAACAGCGTCCTTCACCATGGAGAATGGTTTCTCTGTTTTTTTTTTT
>NW_019729226.1:6924-135958 GCF_002891405.2 Cryptotermes secundus
AATGAACAAATTCTGCAAATTCCTACTCATAAACAGCACTCGTGCTAGGTTCATGGCAAACTGCTGTATGAACATTCTACCAGAAGTTCATCAGCAATTAATATGCAAACGAGTCTGCCGATCCAACTTACAAACAGCATACCCCACTGTATTGTGATCGTGTGGGTTGGGGTATCATGTAGTCCTACAGGAGAATACCCAGCATTTCAGAGTAACATAATTGACTGCAGCTTCCAGGCTGATACCCACCCGTCAAGCTACAGTGTCCTGACCAAGATCAAAGTATAAATCTTCAATGCTATGGAATCCTCAAAACTCACAGCTTCAGGGACAACACACACCTTTGCTTTACAGACTCCTCGCTGCTGGCACCTGGTGACATGTCTTCCCTGCAGATGGAATGCAGGAGGAAGGGGGCCCCTCCTGGATCGTCCCTGTTGAGACCAGACCCAATCACAACCTCTGACAGCTGAGACAGCAGTTACTCCACTGATGCCCCACCAGCCCTACCAAAAATCACAAATTATAATTCTCCTACAATCTGCATCATACTGATGCCTCTCCCACTGTTCGTTTCCAAAATCCTACTTGATAATGTTCCTCCATGAGACTCACCTTCACTACAAGACCGCTTCGTGACTGGTGTGCAAATGGCCATGTGCGTGGAAGGGATCTTGGGTGCTCCTTTCTCGGTAAGAAGTCCAGCTTCTCACAGGTGACATGCAGGGGGCACGTGAGGAATTCCTGCATGCTCCTAGCTGGCTTCACGCCAAACAGCGTCCTTCACCATGGAGAATGGTTTCTCTGTTTTTTTTTTTTATACATCATGCCACCCCAACAAGAAAACGAGTGAAGAATATGTAGAGAATACTCAATTCTCAAGCACAATATATTTACCAACACGCGCATTATCCATTCAAAATTCGAATTCAAGATTTTCAGTTTGTAAATAACTCACCCAAACGCGAGTGTCAGCACAGGGCCTCCTTGCTCCAGTTCGCTAAATTCAGCGTCATGAAGAACTGTAATACGCCACTGCGAAGCCATCAAATTGCTGCCAACATTGAGCAAAAATCTCTAAGAGGACTCTCAACCACTTCCCTTATACTAAACTACTCTAACTACATACAACAAAGTGCAAAGCAAACTGTTAATTTTCTCTTGGGTGTGGTGAGGGCGGTTCCCCATTGCAGTTCTTCCTACATAGTAATGTGCCGCAGGCAATACACCCTGACACCTAATATATCAAGTCAACATCATAACATTCACCTGCAGTGTAACATAAGCAAAACCTGACTGGAACTTTAGCTGATGTGGGGTGGACAGACCATTGTCTGTACTGTCAAAGCTTAAATAATTCCTCTTGTAAATCACAACGGGTACTTACCTGCAAAATATTATTTTATGAACTTATTATTATTATTATTATTATTATTATTAAGAACAGAGATTTTAATTATTCCTACTGCGTTTATTTTTCTATGTACTTTACACTTAAACCTCCGCCTTCAACCGGCCATATTTGGCGAAAATGAAAACCAATCAAATCGCGTCTGTTCAATCATGTGAACCAACGGTTACATCCAACGTTACCATGATAACTTATGGGTCAGGTCGGGAGAGTACTCTGCGATACTCTGTGCCTTGGACTCCTAGAAGCATGACCCTACTCTGTCCCTTATTTCTCTCTCTAGCACGCATCGCCTACCAGGCCTACCGGTCCCGAGTCCCGAGAATAGAAAGTGGTCCAGGAAGTTCTCTGTTTGCAGTGATAGATATGTCCCAACATCTTTAACATACCAAAACCCTGCCTTTTGCCAGTAGATTGCGTTTGTGTTTCATATTACTCTCACAGTAAATGGTGATTCTTTTCTTAACCGCATGATCCGGTTGAGCTTTGTAGCGGAGACGTAATATGTTTCCTGAGAGATCCGAATTTAATTTTGATATTTGCAAGAAATTCGGTCTTTGAAGGGTTAACTCTGGATTTCCAACATGTATTCAGTCACTATATTGATGGAACCACCTTGCCTTAACTATTGTAATCTAATCTTGGATGTCCAGCCCGTTTAATCACTACACTGACTAATCCACCTCATCTTACATTACTGAACCCAGCCATTCAGTCCATAGCCAGACACTTTACTGAGCTATCTTGGCTCCCTTCCTATTATTGGACAACCCCCACCCCCTCCAAGGCTTGAAGATATCCAAACTGATAAAGAAAATTATATATTTTTATTTAGTAGGAAGTCTTAAACAGCTTAAACATAAGTTTGTAGTATTTTTCTGGTTGCCCCCACTGAAAATACTCTGGTGGTGGCTTTGTACATCTCTGGCCTTAACCTTCCTGTTAATGGAATGGTAATCTATCACTGCACACACATTATTTTCCCATCCAGATGATAAGAGGTAAAAGTTGTCCTTGTCCTTAATTTATTAAACACCATGCCAGGCAGATGTATGGGGGAGTGGAGTTATAACTCTAACATTCTGGACCTCAGCACTAGATTGAGGTGAGTGGTCAGCTTCACACCCCAACCACTTTACCCCAGGGAAAAGCACCCAGGACCCAATTTAAGAGGAGGCAGGGTGAGCCCCAGAGCCAGTTTGGATGCTGTGAAGAAAAGAAAACTCTCTTGCCCCTGCCAGGAATTGAACATCAAACATCTAGTCCACAGCCCATTGCTGTACTGACTGAATTACCATATTTGTCCAAATAAAAGCCACACCCCCCAAATCATACAGTCTTCAAGTAAAAAATATTTCATGCACTTACATCACTACACACAACAATCAGAACATCTCAGCATAAGCAAGTATGGGAGCCACCCACACTGAATTGAGTGCTAGCCAATCAGTGTGGACCATGGCAGCTCCAACACCCATTGGTTCACACACCACCTAGAGACAACTTATAAAGACACAGACCTCTGATATGCTAGCAGCAGTCGCAGCCATGCCTACATCAAGACCGTAAAGAGCATGTTTCTGAGGATCAACACCATCAGGCCGACTCTGCACAGCAACACTGATGGTCGACTCCACTAGCAGTCACCTAGATCCCCCACCTAACAGTCGGCCCACAATCACTGAGCTGATGCTGAAGGAAGACCACCAACCCTAGCACAGGCTTGCCCGCTACGACATGAGCTTCGCCCAGCATCCATCAGGCATGCCCAGCCTCAGACATATGCCTTTTCAGGACCACAACCTGACCACTTACCACACACTTTGCCTGCCTGCTTGTCTGTATATTTTGTTACAAAAAATAAATATTTGTTAAATAAATTTACATGGTTGCTACCAGATTCAACATCCTACACAAGTTTCACATTCATCCATGTACTTACATTCGCCATTTGAAACATGTCGATTTAATTTCCGGAGTTGTGACGAGGCTTTAACAACGCCAGAGAATTAGGCACACTGCATTTCCCTCAGGACTCCACTAGGTGGTAACAATAATTTGACTCAAGTTCAAGTAAATGTACAATTTAACTGAAGATAAAGCATCATTGCTTGATGATAACATTGAACTGTGCACCTTCACTAGATCCAGAGAATCCAATATGTCCCCCTCCCCCTTCAAGGACCACTGATTTTAAATGTGTCATTTTTCAGGGAAAAGTGTGACTTATGTTCAGACAAATACAGTAACTACCAAACAGTCTGCATGAAACAAACAGAGACTACAAACAAAATTAGTGATGGAACTCAGATAAAGCTTTGCATTGATCCACAGATATAGTCTTCAAACTGCAGTCTCAAATCTGTCACTTCAGATTCAAGTCAATGCCCTCATACAACAATGGCACTGTGACGTAAATTTTGTACTCGGGTTGTTAACACTATGTGGTTATGGGAAGTGTTGCCGACATTACAGAAGTGCATCAAGCCTCCATCTTCAGGGTCAAAATGTGTAGGCTGGGGAGCATTTTTTTTAATTAACTTCCAGCCACCCTCCATGACACTCAACCCATAGTAAGAAGTAACGGGACATTTTGCCTGGTGAGCAGTTGGATGGGTGACTGCTCAGGAGAACGAGATGCTGATGGGACTTTTATGTATTCCTACACCCATACAAGGGCCATCTGCACAGTTTTCGCAGTCCACTGTTCCTACTGGCATAGAGGAGGCACCAATCCCCACTATGTCCCCCTCAACTCCCTTTTCTTTTCTTAAACAGAATGTTATATATACACTGCAACTGACCAGCCTACACATTTCAATCCTGAAGGTGCAGACAGCATGTACCTCTGAAATGACAGCAACACTACCCACAAGCACACAGTATAACAATCCAAAAACAGAATTAATGCCAATTATTAACCACCCTGAAAGCCTAAAATCAGTAGGTGTATACTGTTTTACAACTTTGTTTTAAGACATGGTCTCCAACTTTCAGAACTCGAGAATGAATCAAATTTTAAAACATGCATAATAATCTGGAAAGAGAATGATCATAATTTTGTACACATAAAAATAAAGTTCTTTTATTTTCTGGAAAACCACAAAATACCCCTGTAAATGTTTTCATAGCCAGTGATGCACTGCACAGCTAAAATATTAGAAACCCCTTGTTAAACAGATGTATATTTATATTCCTGAAGCACTGAAGTTTTTCCAAATAATACAGAAACCGGGGATGACTGAGTCTATTAAATAAGTAAATTTCATTGTCAGTGTACAAGTATTCTAACGCCAACATATCTTCAGCAGTTGAGGAGTTCTTAACCAACAGCATGTGCAGAGTTTTAGATTTTGAATCTCCCATGGAAATTCTATAAACAAACTTAACTCTTTGACTGGCGTGAAGGGTATTTAAATCCCACCCCTGTCCTGGCAGGCCCTTTAAACCTTATGTCGCTAAAATGCATGTAGTTACTTTTTCCTAAACAACTTCAACAAAACTTGGTTTTTAAAAACGAAATTTTCAGGAACTAATTAAAAGACAATATTTTATGCAATAAATGCCTTTCCATACCTCTTTATTAGTTTTTCTTCGTGTGATAAACATTGAAACATGAAAGTTTGCAGAGAGCCACACCACAGCCTGCACACATGACACATGTTTCTTTTCTAATCTTGTGCTTAGCACACACTCGACACTTTCTCAGGGCACCATTCTTCTTATTGTTACTGGGAGGAACATGGACCATTTTGTGAATTTTCAGGCCACCCTCTAGACGATTTGCTGGCTCTTTCACTGGTGGTCTTTTCAGGGTCGCGGGCGGAGGCATGACTGCACTCGAGTCTGACGCAATAGATTTGTATTCATTCCTTGACTCTTCTCCCTCTCCACCCTGTTTGTTTGGTTCAGTCATTTTTCTACACAGTCCAATATAAAATCTTTGAATCTGTAATTTCTCTTCTTGTATTTTTCGTTTGTTGTGTTCTTTTTGAATAGAATGAAACTATTCAACCGCAAAGACATGTTTTGTCCATACCATGGGTGTGAAATAGGGGCCTAGTGGACAAATATTCTTCAATTTCAGGGCGTTTGTCGATTCCTGTCATGAACACAATTCCTAAGTATGTCCAGATTTCATCTGATGTGACATAATTATAATTGTGTTTTCGAGAGTGAGGAGCTAACTCATGTGTGTTGAAGTGCTGGTGAGCATAGCGATTGGTTTCAGTTGTGATGTGATTTACCAAGTCGTCATCCAGAAAAAATTTTAATCCATGAAAAGGGATGCATTTTATGTGTTATATTAATTTTGATCCCGAAACTACTAACAAATAGAACTTTTGTGGGTACAATGTCTCCGTACGTTCATGAGATGGGCGTGTCAGGCACCGCACTCGTGGTAGGTAAATGTTCATGATTACTGTCTTGTGGATCATTGTCTATCACTGTATTATTGTCACTATCAACTTCATCTAATTCAGGAATCATTATTTCATCGCCACTATCATCAGAACAAATCTCGTTCACAACATTTTCCAGCTGGTCTGTAGGAACACGAAGACACTTGCTGCAAGAAGCCATGGTGAAACTGAATGAATGTGAAATATTTTCTGACCTTTTCCTTCTCAGAGGGTTCTGACAGTAATATAGACCCCCACAAAGTTTACAAGGGTTCTTTACAAACATGCACAAAAACTATCATATATATGTCTTTGGTTGATGAGTGCCAAGAGAGCAAAGAAGGGAAGAGATTGTCAAAGCGTTAAAACACGCCAACGCCAGGGAACGGCTGGCATCGTCTGGGCGTTAAAACACACCCGCGCCAGTCAAAGAGTTAATGTGTCTCATCTTCCTTTGCACAATAAGTTGGAGACCACCGCTGAAACCAACAGGCACTGGAAGAAAGTATGCAGTTATGCATAAAAATTATGCAGTCCTAGTAAGTAAGTCACATTCATTTAAACAGTGTAGGCCATCTGGAGTACTTTATTTTTATATTTAGTAGTAGGAAGAAATGAAGACCAAGAGATAAGGTAGGTGGGTTGAAGTTAATACGGCTTACCTTCAACTATCAATTATCTAAAGAAGTGGTCTTGGATATTTTTGAGGAAGAGGAACTGAGAATATCAAAACTGTCATGTTTCAGGTAATAGATAGTTTATCGTTCACAAAGAAAATGCCTCATTACATATTGCAACAAAAATATGCTGCCCTAACACAGTAACTCTTTTAAAATACAAAACGATTAAGAATTCTGATGCAAGAAATTTGTGTATGTTTAAATTTACTTTTGTTCTTTTAGTGAGTCTTGAGAACAAACTGCCAAGGAATGAATAGAAAGAACTGGGATAAATACAAAAATTTGGATGTAATTATCATAGGAACTGATCCCATCAATATTTCATTCCACATTTGCATTATGTAGGGTATTTCTATATACACGCACTGTTCATGGTAGTGTTCCTTCTAGAAAAGAAGAGCACATTCAATCACCAGTACTTCAAAAAAGTGGGGGGTGCTTCACTGCTGCTGTAATCTGAAAATAAACTATCTGTGAAAGCTTCTTGTAATAGCTCAACATTCTTTTGTCACTCTCAGCTATCACTTTGGAAGTTCAAGTCAAAGGAAATTCATTAACTGTTAAATTTGTGAGGTAGAATATGGTTTTTTGTTTCTCACAATGTGCAAGCAAAGAAATCAACTCAATCATCACAGGCTGCAGACTCAAGCTTCCTCTAGTATTTACACTTATCACAGTAAGCATCTGTGCCACCATGGGGGGAAATAAAATGACTGAAGTAAATACTTGTGTCACTGGTCAAGGGGCTGTGAATATTACATTATAACTGTGTAATGAATACTATTGTTATTATGTTGTATGATCTTGTGCTGCCATCACTTTTGAGGTACCATGTTGATTTGTGCTACTGATCATAACAATCCATCTTACTTATTTCTTAAAAATAATCAATTGATGCCTTTAAGGACAATCCCTGAAGTGTGTTACAGATATCTGGGAGCTTTCCAAGTCTTTCAAGAAACTCTTATTAAAGAGGAGAAAAGGAACTGAGTTCTGCAAGATAGAAATGTGTTTGTTTATAATATCTGAGCCTTATTCAGAAGGAAAATGACTACTGAATTATTACTGAATTTCACTTTTACGAGTTAACAGGCTCCACACTGGCAATAAATGTATCAAACCCCTCCCAAAGTTGCAATCTTAGTGCTCAAATCATTTTTCTGTGTTGTAATCCTTCCCCATTGAGGTGTAAAATAACAATTTTGTATCGTTTCTTTTCAGTTTTCTACACTTGTATAGGAAAAACTTATTAGACACTTCAATCCTAGTCATAATGGAACATGTAAACCGACATAAAACTTAATCCAGAGCCAAATATATTTTGGTTAATGAAATTAAACCCAAGATGCATCTGAACACCAGATTTTGGAGTTCAAACAAAATATAATAAAATGAAATGTTTTCTTCAGAATATGGCTACCTGTGAACACAAGAGCTCTAAAGTTTGTAACATAATTCAGAAGTTCAGGAAGGAGTTCTGCATTTCCACACTAATGTTCCAAAACTGGGAAGATAATGACAAGGTACTAACAGGAAATTTTTCCACATTTTGGTCTTACTGTAAGCAAAATAAAACTTATTATCCACATACACACATATTTCTTTTCAAGGGACAATGGATTTTGGATAAAACATTTCATAAAGGTTTCACGACATTGATAAAATTCTGTGTGTCAACAAACAATTAAAAAACAAAAGGCATGGTGCCATATTATTTCTCTATACAGTAGGCCCCTATTTGTTATTTACTTCTCTTCATTTTAAATAAGTTTTACTCATGATTTCTCTTCACATTTATATCATCCTGCTATATATCTCTTTTTTTCCCTGACAAGTTTTGAAATCAATCCATGATAATGTGCATAGACTGGATTGTCTGTTATATTTGTCACCAAAGGAAGCAATAAAACACTTCCAAATTCTGATAAAGTTTCTGGATTAATGGTGATGGTGGAATCCAACTGTAGCTTCCACTACAGCAATACACACTTCACACGAAACTTCTAAGTTCAACTTCAGTCTCTCTTCTTCTTCATCCACATGCCCACACAGCCTTAAGTGGGACCTTCACATAAATGTGCCTTGTACAGAGATTATTGTGTTGTTCAGCCCTGTTCCATGCAATTCTTCACAGAGATGCAGACTTAAGTGAAACTAGATGCACTGCCACTGTTACAACATCAAAGCACAGTCATTATTCCAGTCTTGTTCCTTACACAGTACTTAACTTCAGCCAGTACAGCTCTTTAAGAGGAAACTGACGAAGAAGCAAACAGAGTTACATTTTTACATTTTTCACATCTTTTATCCTATTCAGTCACAAGCATAAAGTTCCTGTATTTCCTGCTTCTGCCCGGAAGTTGAGTCATCTAACTTCTTAAAAGGAAACTGGCAATAAAGCAAACAGTAACATTTTTACACTTTGCACATCATTTTATTCTATTCAATCACCGGTATAAAGTCCTTATATTTCCCACTTCTGTCTTGAAGCTGATTAACAATCTAAATCTTTCACACTGAAGGTAGAATTCTTCTTTATCCCCCTGAAGTTTGTAGGTCACCATCTTGTTAGGACATGTGGCATAATCCAGAATGAGGTCAGTAGATAACTTCATATACTGTTGCCTTCTTGTCACCAGAACCTGTGACGATATATTTATCATCTGCTGAGATGTCACAGCTTAAAACAGAAGAGGATTCCTTTGACTGAAAATGAAAAAATACATTTCTCACAATCCAGCAAGTCATGAATACTCCATAATTTGCTAGTACGTTCTACATACACACACACACACACACACAGTGGTTCTTTTCTAAGTCCTGTCCAATTATTAGCTTGGAAGAGCTGAAGGAAACCACAACTGCTTCAAACTCTGGAGTATTTGCTCTGTATGGAATATGACCAACTGCTTCAGTTTAAACCAAATTTGCCAACTGGTTGAGAATAAGGCCAGTGATGACACTGGTCAATAGAAGTTACAAGAAAGCATTCTGAACAATCTTACAGGCATTTTGTTGCCATAATTTTAGAAATCAAAAGAGATACATGAGAAGCTGATATTTAAGATACTGAATTCATAAAGTTGTTCTTTATTACTGCTTGAAAACAGAGCCCCTAGCCAATACACTATCTATCATCATCACCAGTAATATTTCTGGTTGTATGCAACACACCAATATTATGTTTGCAGATGACACAAGTACTCTTTGTACAGCTAAAGACTACTATAATTTAAAAATAAAATTGGATGTTGTTTTCAATTACATGTTTACATGGTTTCAAAATAATCAATTAGTGTTAAATCTGGATAAAACAAAAATGATAAAATTCACCCCAACATCAGCTACGAGCTACCCTCTATATACATTCTTTTTTAACAAAAAGCTGAAAGAAGTAGAAACGATAAAATTTCTCGGTTTGCAGCTGGACAATCATCTGACTTGTAAGAAACATATCGATTTTTTGCTTCCCAAGTTGAGCACAGTTTGTTTTCTAATGCGAAAATTATCCTATATATTAAATATAAATACAGTCAACTCTTGATTATCTGGGGGCGGATTAACCAGTTTGCGGCTTAACCGGGGCTACTGAGGCTTTTTTAAGGCTTATATGTTGTTTAATATTCATTCACTTTTGTTTCACATGGCGAGTTGTAACACTATTTTCGCACTAGTGTGAACCGAGCTCTGCATTCTTTGGTCCTGTGATGCGAACACAATGTTCTAGGGTAGGGGTGAAAGAATGTGTGGGAACTGCCCACAGTCAAGGATTTGCAAGGATTTGTGGAAAGTTTCAAGGACAGATACATCGCCCCAGTTAGTATCTTTGTATCGATCTTCAAGTGCATTAGCAAACTGTCAGGGTGTAAAAGGAAGCGTGTTGTGTTAAGTATTCAACAGAAAAAGGAAAATGCCGCGAAAAAGTAAATGACAATATTAATTTTTTTAAGTGTTAATATTTGTAAAAAATGTTGGATGTTGTTGAAGACTGTGATTGAAATAACTAATTCATACTTCAGTGTAATGTAAAAAAAGTATTAAATAGGCTTCATATACCTTCAACATATTTATCATCCTATCAAAGAGGGGTGTATTATTCAGGCGTCAAGCTATTTAACACTCTGCCGTCAAATATCACAGTTTTAAAAAATGATAAAAAGCAATTTAGGTTTGTTTTACGAAATTATTTGCAAAGTAACATATTTTACTCTATTGATGAATATGTCGAGCATGCAAGGGGCTCAAAAGTTATAGAGTTAATAAATGGTCTGTGTGCGTGAATTATATATTGTTCAGACTTGCTTGTTGTAAGTGTAGTAGTATGTTATAAACTTGTACTGAACTTTAATATTTTATAATTGTAACTGTTTTAATGATATGGCTTGCCAGTGTGTGTGGAATGGAAGGTGTGAATTTGACTGTGGTTTTTCCATGACCCATGTGTATTGTCCTGACAACTTGAGCTATCTGTGATAGGCCTGATTATATTTTTTATTGGACAAAGAATGAATGATGTGTAGTCATCATGAATTTGTAATATGTAACATTTTATATCCAGCCCTGCGGGGAAATGATGGGATCCATAAAGTGAAAATAAATGTAAATGTAAACACACCAAACAACACTCCAGGTGTCTTCTCATAGTTACAAATACCAATGTTGAAGCAGCACAGTTCAGAATATGCCTTAAAAGAATCGACTTTTCATTCTTCAGCTGCTGGACAGCAAACAGTAATGCTCTAACATATTTAGTTCATAAGAATTCCCCTAGGCAGAGACGGATTTGTTTGGTAACAAGCGCACCAAGTGTTGAAATTGAAAACTTTTTCAAACAATTCAAATATATTACAACTTCTGCAGGAAGTTCAAAGTAGGATAACGAACATATGAAACGACAGCCTGAAATTTCCTCTTTAATTTCATGCCAAAAGAATTATTTTACATGAAAAACAATGGTTCAAAATACGAGCTGAAACTTAGAGCAACAATACGAGTGCATGGTATGGACAGAATCCGCTGGCAGGCCACGTACGGAGCCCGTCACTGAAGGGTTAAATTCCAGTCTGTCAGAAAGTGTTTACTGCCTGCAATTTATATTAAATATTGTTATCTCTACTAATAACAATTTGTTATTCATGGTAGCAGTAGCATATTCTTCTTGAAAAAAAATGCCTGCCTGTATACAGAGATGCTTAGATAAACAATTCATGGTAGGATAGTGCTTAGACAAAACAGCCCACTTCTACATGCTTATAAATATGTAATCACGTCATTCCTCACTTATGCAGTTGAAACAGAATCATTAAGTAAACAAATAGAAGATCATAAATGTGCTTTATATGCTAACCTGGAATATGGATGCCCCATAAGGAGTCCTCCAAGCATTGAGAAGGTTGTCTTTTCCAGTTGAAACAAACCACTTCCCGCATGCAGCAAAGCGAAGAGAGAGGACACAGGACTCATGGAGGTGCAACTGATACTTGTCAGGTTTGGCTGCATGTAGAACTTCAACATTGGAGTTCTCCATGCCAACAGCAAGCCATTCGCCAGTGGGACAATAGCCCAAAGAGAAGATTTGTGATGAGAAGTCATGCTGCTGTAATTGCCGACCTTCCCGGAGATCCCAAGACCTGACAGTATTGTCTAGTCCACCAGTCCATAATTTGGTTCCATCTGCAGAAATGTCAATACATGATGCACCATCTGTGTGACCTTGGAACTGACGTACTAGCGTCTGGTTGTGAAGGTCCCACACTGCAATGTTGCCATCTGAACAGCAGCTGAAGCATACCTGCTCAGAACAAATACCCAAGATTTCTCTGTTAATACAGCAGAACTTTTTCAATTGTACTACATATCACTGTGCATCATATTTCAAAATATAATTGATGCCAAATAAATTGAAGAACTATGGTCCCAGAATTACTTAACACTTGTTCTTTGTAGCAGATCAGCTAACCTTTGAAGCTTGTAAAGCATATATTCATGTTATAAAATTGAAAAACCATAAAATTAAAATAAAATCATGTTACAGTAAACTCCATCTGCCCTTGAAAATGTATTTCAAGGGAGAAAACTTACTATTACAAGAAGACTTTAAGCAAATATGCATCAAGAGTACAAAATCCAGAAAAAGCTGCATACCTCATTCTATATGAAGGGAACACATTCCTAGGCAATCTATACAAATTGTAAGAAATAAAATCATGACTCTGCATGGAATTTAATATGTCAGATCTATATAATTATTTCTCAGGGTCCCCCCCCCATTGCAGTTCAGATTTGTCACATGTTAAATGACTATAGATGGGTCATGGATTGGTAATTGGATTTACTGGACTCTTACAACACATGACTACATGTAACAAGAACAGTTTCACTAATCCACACACTTTACATTTCACTACAGCAAGTGCTAAGCCCTTTGTGTCTTCACTAGTCATTGATATGCAATGGCTTCCAATAGTGGGGACTTCACCTCCGATGACTCTGCCATAGAGCAAATGTCTCTCAACAACCTCAGATATGGATTGGCCTGTCTGTGTGCAGACTCTTTCAGATTTGTCAAAGTCAAAGTCACATTGCGACTGACAGTCAGTCAGTCAGTCAGTCAGCCTTGGTGTTGAGCCCAATCTGGAGCTTATGACCAGATATTTATTGCTGTTTGACAGTTTCGGTCTTGTTTTTGTGAGACGCCCTCTCTGATGAGAGAACAGGTATGTCTTTTCTCTGAGTCATTATCTGCAGTAGTAAGTCATTTGTCAAAATATAAAGGATATTTAAATTTTACACGTTAATAAATGTATATAAAATATATACAGGGCCTCTGTCAGTCCAGGCTCAGTATAGCAGATTATGCTCTATTTCCAGGATCTTCCTCTACAATGGCAGTCTAATCACTTGAACAGTCATAGGCTTGACTGCCGCCAAGTTTAAGCCTCTTATAATTCAGGCTTTGCCTTGTCCAATATTGCGAACATTTTCGTTATCATGATTTTGTATGACTTCCGCTTGTTGCCTGCATAATTTTGTTATATAATCATATACATACAGAATTTTGAAAGCCATGTGTAAATCGTGAACTTTCAGACTTGTCAAAGTCAAAGTCACATTGCGATTGATGGTCGGTCAGTCAGTCAGTAAGTCTTGGTGTCAAGCCCCATCTGGAGCTCATGACCAGATATTTATTATTGTTTGACAGTTACGGTCTTGTTTCTGTGGAACACCATCTCTGACGAGAGGATGGATCTGTCTTTTTTACATGCTGCTGGCCCTTGCCAGCGCAATCTTTCTCAGGTCTGAGTCCCTTAGTACTCACAACCATATTTTACTGTCTCAAATCTGAGACTTCCCTTTTTGTAGCCTCCTACGACTCGCAGAGTCACGGTGGAGGTATTCGACCCTGCCTCCACACAGGTGTTTCAGACTTGCCCAGTTGGCCTCCTTATATATACCCTTGGGGCAGACCCGACAGAAAACACCTCTTCTAATAATTCCTCTAGTGTTGCATTTGTGTATTCCTTGCCCTGGAAAAGTGTTTACCAGCTGTTTAGGTTGCTGTAGCCTAGCAATGGATGTCCATTTTCTCTTCCAATATTCTGGCTTTCAGCTGCCATGTCCAGTGTATTTGATATAGGCTTCAATTTCTTCTCATATTGTATTGCCTTATTCAACGAGTAAATAGGTTTAAATAAGGTTTGTGTGCCATAAACTTTTACTATGCATTTAGACAATTCTTAAATTATTGGTACAACTGTGCAGAACCCCAATTGACACTACCTTCCATTTTCATGTTTTTATCAGTCATTAATGTGTATGTACATTTCTTTGTCACGAATTTTCATCATAAGCAGTGTTATGATGCTAAAAGAACTCACTTCATACCATTCTTGAAATGAATGCCTCTGAATAACAGTTTTTGAGTAGGATACCCTTTACTTGCACAATGAATAGGAAAGTCATGATCAGTGTCTTTCTTAACAGTATCCAATTCCAGAGATGTCACAAGTTTTATAAATTTGAATTGGTTATTGCCCCCACACCCCCAACCCCAAACCAAACCTGCGTCATAGTCCATTGCCACAGAATTCTGTCATACCAATGAATTATATTACTGCTCTCCAAATGCATAAAAAACACTATAATGAATTTAACTCATTTCAGTAAAGGCTTAATTAAAACGTTTAGTACTGCCCATTATCAGTTTTAACAAGATTACTATCCAAATGTGTATCAAAAGTAACTTTATAATTCTGCTGATATAACCATCATTATATACTACTACTTTAAAAAGTAATTCCATAGTATCTGTTAAATAATTATTACATTATATGTACTTATTCAGCAGGTCATCATTACATACCAAGAAATTAACATTCTGTTTAAAAGATCCAACAGAAAGCAATTATCCATATTTCATCCATTAAAATGTATACTGACTTCAAATAAGGTTCATATTATTTGATTAACAGAAAACAAAATGCATGATTCAAGTGCACTTACTTTAGAATCCGGACTAATTGCCAGAGCATAACATGCAGGGGCACTAGAGGTGAGCTCTGCCTTGATGCGGGGTGTAGGAGACGCCAGATCCCAAATACTCAAGTTGCTTGCTTCTCCACCCACGATGAGTGTCCGGCCATCTGGCAATAGTTTAACTGACCGGATGTAGTTATCCCGTTGCTGCACAGCACATAGCATAGACATTAGTAAATCACAAGTATTTCCTATTTGTTTAAAATTTCATTGTAGGCATGTTAGTTTGAGCCAAACTGGCATAATTCCTGCTGATGTTACTTACATTTTTTTCTGGTTCTATTTATTTTCATCATAAATATTACATGCACAGTGTGCACTTGGGGCCACTAGAAGTTATCCTCCCAAAGTCCCCAGAACTTCACATTATTTGTGGTTGTCATGTCACACACAGAAGACATAAACATTGTCTTCTGTGATGTAATGCTGAGTGTATGTACAGTAATAAACTACCAACATTTTGGAGGAACCTTCCACATCCACCTTCTGGGTACTGGTTCCAGTAATCTTTGCATTTACATTAATTTTTCTGAGTGTAAATATTACTCATATCACCCACAGATACCACAAGACAGAAGATGAATCACTGATAAACTCACCAGGCAGTCAAGCTGGGAGACAGGGCTCTTTGAGCCAGGTTGGCTGATGTCCCAGACTTTGACACAACCCTTGCCACCTGTATAGACATACTTTGTCGGGTTGCTGATTGTGACTGCACACACCACTTCTCCATGACTCAATGTGTTGATCTGACGAGCATGGCGGGGAATCCCTGGCCCAATCAGCGCATCTGGAGGAAATGGCACAGGCTGCATCTGTCCATCTGCACTTACATGAAATGAGTAAGCCCTGTAACACCCAAAAATGAGATATACTCTCAGGAAAAGCATAATAAAGTGAACTGCAAGCTGCATTTGAGCAATGTGAGACTGCAACAACCACATGTTTTCATATGCCAGAGCATGTTACATGCTGGGTGACAATGTCCAAATAAAAACTTCAGCACAATCAGAACACAGTATCTTCCACCTAAATTAATCTTACTTAGGCTATGCAACAAATTCTACATGCTATTCTTTAAATTCCAAAATCCCACACATTTTTGCTTTCATCTGAAATAATCATCCACCTCTTCTATGTAAGCAGAAGACCATCCAAGGAATCTTACCAAATATATGTAATCAAAATTCTGAAACCCAGAAAATGGGAGGCTTTAGGCTGCACTGACATTTTGTGTCAAACAAAAAGAAGAATGTTACCTACTTCCTGCTCTTCTAAACAAGTCCTTTCCAATTACAAAATTACTTTAATAACTCTTGGTGAGCTGTGCAAGTCATCATATTCCTTGCTATGTAAACCTTCCATGGCCCTCCTACAGTATTTTACTAGTACACAAAAATACTAATAATAATAAACTGTTAACCTTCACTTGGATACTTAATGATAAGTATGCTGCCTTTTCAAGTAAACATATTATGGCCAACCAAATGTAAGAATACACATAGAGAAATGGAGGTCCTAATCAGCACTCATTTTTCACTGTGAAGTTCTTAGAGCTACGTGGCTGAAAGAAACTACCCAGGATAGGTTACACTATGACAGACAAAACTCCCAGGCAAGTAGTTAATAAAGTTTCATAATCTTACTTCACAAGAAATTCAAAGTTACAACAAAAACAAACAGGGATATCAATGACACTTTGACTTCTGGCAAGTTCAATGTGCACATTAATCACTTGATTACAATTTACAGGAGGAAAAATATAAGACCTGCATGTAATTGTCCATGCATCTTATCCCCATAAACAGGCACATTTCATTTAACTCTATATTTCATCTTGTAAATTAAATACATGAGTCATACCCATTATGTGAACAGGAGAATAAACAAATGAACTAAGTTACTCACGGTTTTCCACCTGGAATGGTTCCAAGTCCTGGTCCAAGAGGGGCACGCATCTGTGGATGAGGATCATAGTTAACAAGAGCTGGGCGAGGGTAAGAGTTCAGCCCAGGTGGTAGGTTGTTGTGTAATGCTGCCCCATATGCTCCAGCTGCTGCTGCTGCTGCTGCAGCCTGCAGTTCATGGGGTGCTGCTGGACCCAGGTAGTGTGGGTACTGTGCCAATGAAGGTGCTTTCACCTATACAAACAAACAGACAATTTTCAGTGGCCGATCTTCAGTCCATAAATCCATCTGCAAGATGCATGTGCTAGTCCCTTTTCAATTCAGATATTAATTTTGTGGCTTTTTATCAAAGTCTGTATTAACAGCACGCCATTTAACACTACCATACCTTGGCAACTATCTTCCTCCAAGAATAAAAATACAGCACATTAGTGTCATTCAGCAAAATTTTATTTATGGTATTTCCTTAACAAATATGGCACATTTATTAATATTAACAATATTCCTTCACTGTAAATCAATCTTTGTAACCTGAAACTTATGAGTAAGCACCAATGTATAATAAACAAACTTCCATATCTTATTTGACAATTAGAAACAATTATTGGTCTTATTTTAACAGTATTGCAAGACATAGCAGGAGCAGAAACTGCTGCATGGCCCCTTATATCACCTGACTGGACAACAGCATGAAGCTGTTGGGGCAGAAAGTTCCTCCAAAACCATAACAATCCAGCAAACTTAAGGGCATCATATCCCAGACAACAATAATCTTCATAGTTACCACTGTGAAAACCTCAACTATCAGAAGATAAACCTGTTTTTATTGTTTTTAAGTACTTATTCCATGCACTGGTGTTGGAAGCCAATACAGTCCTGAATGCAAACAAGGAGTATGATCCATATTAATTCAAACAGCAGAAATGACATGGAATATAATCCATGTTTCATAACTGTTCTTGTATATCAAGTAAGAGTAATAAACTTAAAATTCAGTGACTGGTGTTCATAACTCGTATACATTACCATGTCAAGTCTAGTTTGGCAAAGGAAAGAGAATGTTAATGTTTTCCAGTCTACCTAAAAATTCATCCCTTAATACTCTAACCAGCTACATCTCTAAACATGCCACAGCAGCTACCTACAGCAACTCCATAACTATTCAAAACCACTGTAACCACTAGGACATAAAACACAAAATACTCATTGAAAGTTCAAAAAGCTTCAATTTCTACATACTTATACTGCCATGTGTAATATCATCAGAGTATAGAGACTTCACATACCACAGGTTTAAGTCCACTGGCACCAGCTGCTGTACTGCTCCCACTACCACCGCTGGTTGGAGTCACTGACTTTGAGATAGGTGTTGTTGGTTTTTCACCATCCAGTTTCTTAGTCGATGGTGTACTCGCATTTGAAGATGTTCCACTCCGAGGACTACAACAGAAGAACATATAAAACTGGTTTAAGAAAGAATATGTTCATTACATGTGTAGTTAAAAGTAAAGGTATTCCTGTAACAGGCAGTAGAGGCCCATAGGGTTGTGAGATGTTGAAGCTCCCACATTTTCTAGAGATGGCAGTATGGTTGTCAGCCTTACACAACGGCTGCCCTTTACCCCCATGAATATTCCTGCGACTCATTTCTGTTAGAGGCTGAGTCGACCCCATGGCCATAGTGCAGCTGGAAGGACTGGGTAAATTTAAAAAATCCACCTCATCAGGATTCAATCCCATGACCTTCCAGCTTGTAGCACATTGCCTCAACCAACTACAGTACCATGTGCCCCCACATGAACAGTTACAAGGGTTTAAATTTTGATATTATGTTTACTACCAGTTAAAATATTCTGACAGTTCATTGAACCAATAGAGGTTAAGTCTTATGTTGTGATGTTGATATATAATAATTTCAAATTAAAAAGTACATATTTTAAAACATAAGCAAACTTCAATCCCTTCGTACCACGTAAGGTAAAGTTGTCCCTGTGTTTAACAATTTAAGCACTAGGCCATGAAGATGTATGGTAGGGTGGGTGTTTTCATGGCCTCAATTCTAGGGGTGAGTGGTCAGCTTCACCCCTGGCCACTTTACACCCAGGGAAAAAGCCTTCAGTACCCATGGGCCCTAGAACCAATCTGGATGACATGGAGAAGAGAAAATTCTTGACCCTAACTGGACTCAAGCTCTGACCGCCCAGTCATCCAGCCCATAGCCAGTCACTATACCAATTGCACTATCCTGGCTCTCTTCATACCATGTAGCTATATTAATTTATAACTAACATTTCAACAAACTTCTTGTCACACTGCAGTTAACAGTGTAATATTTGACAGGAGTGTTTTGACCCTATACAATCAACATCAGTTCCTTTCTTCCAAGTGGATTTACAGCTGTTCCTCAGTCACTGAGTTATATATTAGCAGACATTGACACAAATGAACTAGTTCCAACTTTGTGTGAAAATGGCAGTTAACCACATAACATACGATTCTGTTTCAAGACATAAATATACAAGTGAAACAGTTATTTACTTAACATTTTATCAACAAAATGAGACATCTGTGATGTCAAAAAAAATATGTGTATGTATGTATGGATGGACACACACATATATATATATATATATACATATTCATATTCACTTAATTATAATTTTGATTTGTTGCATTCTGGTCCATCACACTAACAATATTACAAATGATAAAACAATTCCATCCAGTGTGACTGTTGAATGGTTATTATTCTGTCAACACACTCTACATCCCAATACAAGAATATACTATCTTAGAATCTGGACATACTTTTTAACAGAATTGACAAAGTTACAATCAGGGCAGAAAATGGGGGCTGACACAGGTAGATAATTTTGTACACTTCTTTGACAGCACACAAGAAATAAAGAAATTCTGAATTGAGGGAACAAACATTTCTCAAGTTTAATTTTCTCTTAATTTCTTTGTGAATGCAATTTTGATTTTATACTGTCCTAAATATTTGACATTTCAACCTCAGTATTTGGATAAAAGATATTCTATGTTTCTCTTTATGGAATTTACGTTTTCACCCAGTAAATTAGCATCACCAGCATAAACCAGAAGCTGATGTGTACCATACAATCTGAGCTCTTCATGGTTCACTGTCTAAAGTAAAGTTGCACAGAAAAGGTGATAAGGCATCTCCATTGTCTCATGTTGTGAATATGAAATACGTCTGAGAATGGACTTTATCATATGTTTTATTTTATGCACATCTTAACAAGACAAACTAGCTTCATAGGTATACCAAATTCAATGAGAATTTTGTACAATGCATCTCTTCAAACTAAATTATAAGCTTTCTTAATGAATATAAATAACTGATGCAGTGTCTCACTATACTTCCACCTTTTCTACTGTGATTATATGATGAATGCAGACTATCTAATCAGCGGTTGAACTACTACATCAAAACCCATACTGCTTATCTCCAGTAATTTCTTCTAAATATGGAGATAACCTTGACAGATGAATGGTGGATAAAATGATGTATATACAGTATTTGACAATATGTATAAACAAATGACAATGATGTTAGATTTCAGATTCTCACAGCAATGATTATGAAGAACATTATCATCTGTGATGGGATACACTATAGTCTGATGGAATTTACTAATGATTTTGAGGAACATACTGTCCCTTCGAGGTCAAAAATAAGTCAAGTTCTTCTTGCTTGCTTGCTTGCTTGCTTGGCCTACTCTTCAATGTTGACAGTGAAGTAGTGCAGTTCCTTCTACCAAACTACACAGTGTCACCTCCAAGAAGATAGTGTTCTTCAAATGTGAGGATGTTCACAGTCCATCACTTGGACTTCGTGCAAATGGGAGCTCCCAAGCTCTGTGACTAGCTAACACATACATTATTTGAAAAAAATTATCAACTACAGGGGTTATTTAACATCAGAAAATGAGTGAATTATTATGATCAGCACATTGGAAAGGGTACGCATATGGTGTGGGTTGCTTGTAAGCTGCAATGACAGAGGAAAATCACAGAAAACCTCAGCCTGCCAAGATTCAAAGCAGGTACATCCCAAACAAAAATCAGGCATATTGACAATTAGCCAGTCAAGTAAGTAGCACATACCTATGTGGGCCAACGTGTTCTTTCTTGGGTGCAAGCTTGTCCAGACCATTCTCTCGAGGAGATGCTGTCCCGTTTGGAGGGGACACAGGCTCTTGTGAACGTAAATTTCTAAATGTGTATCTTTTACAATCACTAAAAGCTTCTTTCCTCTATAATGGTACCCACTGTGATGACTGATAAATAACCCGCACTGCACCTTTTGTATTTCAAGAAGTGTACAATGCAGAGTGATGAATTAAGTGCAAACTAAGTGCAAATAACATAGTTCACAATAAAAGAACTCATCATCAGAAAATATTTCAAAATAATGATAAAAGGGCTCATTATTGTGACAGGTTTGTTTCATGTGATAGACATGAAGGTGTTTTGTTATTATAGTTGAAGGGGCAAGCCTAAATAAATGTACTGTTTCTTGCTGGGAATAGAGAAACATAGGGAACACTTCAGTATGAAGAGTTATATAATAAATAATGTAGGCATGACTCAAAATATTAAAAATTACTGGGTTTTTGGATTCATAATGTTACCACTTCTTGGTTTAATTTTAAACAAGAAGCTCTGGGAAGAAGTGGCTGCCTGTTCTCCTTTGATACTACATGGACTGCAAAGAAAATTACACCTCCAGCAATTCTTCATTGTCATGAGAACATCTTAACCAAGTCACTACCTACCAATGATAAGGGGATACACAGACAGTCCCACAGACACAGGTGTACAACAATTCTTCTATTGTTCTGTGTATTCGTTGCCGCAGAAACAAGTTTACTGATGCCGCAGAAACAGGTTTACTGAGCTGTTGCTTAACTATGAAAGGAGGGATATACTTTACAACGCCTATGCCTAGCAACAATATGGGAGATACATATACAGACACACAGTCTGATGAGAGGGCTTTATTAAGTATGCCACTGAGATGGAATCAAGTGCCATGCTATACACACCAGTTTTCATAAAATTTGGTTCTGGCATTCAAAAGTTAATTGGGGGGGGCAATAATACACACACAGACAGCATGGATTTTGCAAAAGTATATTTTAATTTTTTTCCCAAAATAAGGAAAGTAGGCTAGAAATAAGAAAATATGTGTATCATGAAGGTATACGCTGTAATCAGTGTAACAATCACTGGGAAAAATGACCATTCAGATATGAATATAGGGCACATCAAGATCCTCCACATCAGTTTGTAGTTATATATGGAGCAAAAGCAAAATGTTCTATAACAGAAGCAGATCTGTAATAGTGAAAATCAAGATGGGTGTCTGAACTCTGCACGATTTGAAAGAGAAATTTTCCATTCCTTTCCTTAGCTATTTTGAAAGATCCATAAATTGGTCCTGATTAATCACCCTTTGGCCACCCAGTATTGTTGAGCATATTAATCCTGGATATCACAAAAATCTTAAGGATGGGCCATATGTTTGTCAAAAATTACTCCAAAGATGTTAAAACAGAAAAACATGGAACTTTGATACCAGGTTATCAGTCACTAGGTGATGAATCGTAGTCATGACTTCCTAAGTATGGCAATCAAGGGGTTACATGAAGAATTCAAGATGGCAGAAAATAAGATGTGAACTGTTCATTCGATGCAACCACTCCAAAATTATTTACAATTATAATATTGAAGCAATACCTTGTACATTTTTAATAGTTACCTCACTGGCATCATCCACTACAAGATCCTGGTCACTCTTCTCCCCATCACTTGCCTGCAATAGAGAAACAAACTTGTCACCACCTTCTCTTGAGCCAAATGACATAGCTAGTGTTTAGTATATCTGTAATCACCTTCATTAACTTCAATTGGCCCCTTACAAGTTATGTATTTAGTATCCAAAAGTTTAACCTTTTCGTCATATTGGTTCAACAGATGAAACTGAGGGACATATGCACAACATGGAGAGCTCATAAATCTGTTTTGTCCTCAAAGGAAGGAAGTATGCCTTAAAAAATACATTTCCCTGAATGTTTTAGTGTGAAATGGATTAGGAACTCCAAAGTGAGCATGTTACTTGGTTGGGCATTTGTTGTCACACTATGCTACATCCAGGTTTAGAAATCTTTCCCTATGGGTGGGTACCTGCAGCTTATTTGCAAAATGGTGAGATTCTGAACTTGCCAAGCCCAATGGGTTGTTCCACTTCTGGTGTCAAGGAACAATTCAATTCAATTCTTTATTATTTATGTGCCAAGTCAACAGCTGTAAGGCCAATTACAGACAGAGCACAGTGAAGATGAAAGTAATTCAGTGTAACATTAGACAAACACATTATAAGTCAAAAATAAATTACAGGAAATTTCTTGGGAAAACACAGTAATGAAGAAAAGTAAACAAACAAGCAAATAAATGATAATAATAACAATAATAATAATTTCATTATCATAAAACTAAGTGTTATTTAGAAGTGAAAAGAAACATAAATATTTAATTAATAATAATAACATCTCACATTCATAAGAAAATCACCAAGAGACCTTGATTCAACTCAACTTTAGCCATATAATAATAATAACTACAACTGAAAATACATTCAAACATAAAATATAAACTAACTAACTTTTTTTTTATTTTACTAAAATGTAAAATAAGTGTGTGCTGTATTTAGTAATCAGGCCAGAAGTTTTTTATCTGTTACTTTACTGATATGGGGAACGTGGTAGGGTAGCGTAGTTTGTTGAGGGACTATGCTAAAAGCCAGAAGGTCACTGGTTCAAGTCACTGGATTTTTTTTTTCAATTGACCTAATCCTTCCAGCCCCACTATGGCCCTGGGGTCAACTCAGCCTCTAACAGAAATGAATAACAGGAATATTCTTGGAATATTCTTGGGGGTAAAGGGCAGCTGGCAAGTAGGGCTGATTGTCTAGAAAATGTGGGAACCTCACACAACCCTATGGGCCTCCATGGCCTGTTACAGGGACAGCTTTAANATACCTTTACAATTACTTTTTACTTTACTGATATTCATCACATTCTTGGTAGTTATATGCTATAATTAACAAATTCTGTGTAGCTTCTGAATCTCTAATGTAATCAGATAAACAGAAAGTTGAGCTCTGCCTTCTGGGATATAATGCTATATAGTCCGACAAGAGACAACCAATGTTTGTATCCTGAAAGACAGAACTCTCCATAACCACAGTTGTGAAAACTTAAAAATCATAAGCAGAAAGTTGTCATAAAACATTGCACATTTTAATGTAAATCAAATGAAACTGCCACATAACCTTAGGAAAATTTCATTATTTGTTCCATGACACACAACCATCTCCTAGATAATATAAAAATTATCATTAAGTGACTTCCGGGTCATTTTATACAGAAGTACGCTTGTGTATGACTGGTGGAACCTTTCAGCATCTCCCATACCACACCAGTAATTATCCAACTTAGTTTTCAGCCACATATACAACACACATCAGCTAAAAGCTGATCAAAGAGAATCTCAATGTAAATTTTTTCTGTACCAACTTCTCTGTTTCATACAAATTGGCACGTACTCCATAATCAAATGAAGAAATGGGAATTAACCTCTCTTGAAATTTACATATTTTTGAAAATATGTCTGCATATCACATGCTAACCAGTTAATATCATACCAGAGGAATATATATAAAATTCAACCAGAAAATTCTGTATTTCCCATATATAACTATGGTTTCGGTTCATCGACTCTTACAAATCACAGCCCTTAGGGGGCACTGAAATTATAGTTTCACTAAATATGAAATTAAACAGTCCCAAAGACAGTTTGATAGAACAAGCATGATGACGACGGTGATGATGATGATGATGATGATGATGATGACAGTGATGATTTTGATGCTGCTGCTGATGATGATGGTGATGACAATAACATGAGGGATTAATAAATCTAGAAGCTCCTTTCTTTGTCAAAGGTCAACGATATGATATGGACTGACAATACTGTAATATCGACTGACTGCTGTGATCTCCTGATTCTATCACAACTAGCTACAATTACTTTTGCATTTGATTTTCATTTGTAGTTTATTTAATGGCACGTCAATAGTGAGTACCTAAAGCAGGCACTGCTATACCAGTATTCTGATAAATGACCAATAAATCAAGAAGGTCTGTTTCTAAACTGAATTACATCAACAGTCCAAAACCAGATGCATTTCTTGGTTTACAATTTTGTTGAACAGAAACATGTTGACAGAAATCACAATTTATATACTGAATGATAATTAAAATGTAAATTCCTCATTCAATCACAGTACTAAGGTGACATAGGAACACATGCATTATAATGAATGAAACTTCATGAACAATACATAAGAAAACTGAAATGATTACCTGTGCATATGTAGACTATCTGCATAGAGCAGACATACAAACAGCAGTTAATAGAATGTGTCGCTTAAAAAAAGCTTCCTTGTTAAGTGTCAAGCTTTCCATAAGGGGCAAGGAAAACCGAGGAATGATAATTGATATGACTTTACATACATTACACACGCAGTTACTTTCTATGCGGAACACACGTAAGCATATGCCTAAACTTGGTTGACTCTTCTAACAAACAATGATTCTTTCAGCCTGTGATCATTATGCATTCTAATTATATCCTTTGATGTAGTATCAGGCACAGTATGAAAATGGCAATACCCCTCATCAACCTATAGCTTTACACATACATAAAACACATCAAACTACCTAAAAATAAAAATATATCTATTATAATAAAGTATATTACAGCAATCACATAAAGAAAATAAATACCATTATACTGTTTTCTGCAAAATAGGCATTTATTCATATGATGCACAATGGTCTCTATGATGACATAAAAATGAAATTCAAATTGTTGTACATATTTCAGTAAACCTATTATCCTCCAATGGAGAGAAGGCAAAACAATTACCAAAGCCCCACTGGATGTACTGTTCAAGCTGAAAACATGAATGGGATTTTTGGATGACTCTTACTATTTCCATTGATACACTGAAGCTCAATTATAAAAAAATGAAGTGCAATGAAGTCAAGGTCAACCCATTCTCTTCATTAGAGGAAAGTAGGTAAAGCTCTCTTTGGGCAGACTGCTTTTCTGCGATGTAGACAGTTCCCCTGCATGAGGACAGAAGTTAATCATGGTGGCTCAGACCATATCTTAGCAAAAAAGCATAACAAACATATACTGATTTGCAACAGCAAACCAGAACTGACACATGAAAGATATGACTTACATTACACAGTTTTACCCCTTCTCAAGATCAATTTAATTCTGTAATGACAATACTTGCCTCTAACAGTGGCCCTGACCAGAATGCTTTAACTGTAGCAGTACAGTCTGTATGGTGTAAAAGCGAATCCAATCAGCAAAGAGGCTGTCGACCAAGTTGCTGATTAGCGTAACAAGTATTTCTTTCTACATAGACACCATTAACAAATTAGTCTAATTGCATTCATCTTCATAAAACACTCCCCACAGATGTCAGAAGAAATCACACAAAGAACATTTTCATTAAATGGTTTTGGATGTGAAGTAATTAGCTTGCTAAAATGAATTGCTTTCAATAAGGATACCATGTTCATATCACACTGTTAACTAAGTCAAGTATAAATTCAAGAAGGAAATCAACCCTGAACTATCCAAACCAATTAGCATGGTAAATTACTTCTGTGTAAGCACCCACCCTTATACTCCTCCTATCACCCTCTATGCACCACTTACCCTATTCATAGCAAATGTAATTACTGAAGGAAATGTTGGCCATTACATTATACTACATCTAGCAATCTCAGAGTGATTAACTACATAATTTAAACACTAAGAAAGACATTCCCACTGCTGACATTTGGAATTAAATTAATTTGTATAGCATCAAACAAAGAAGAAACTGGAGAGTACAATTTTCATGTCCATTTTTCCTTCTTTGCAATTCAATTTCTCAGCATAGTGCTTCCCATGCAGAAAGTGTTTTAAAACCTTAAGATAAAAATAAATAAAACAATAATTTTGTATGTTCTGCCATGCCAATGAGATTTTCGATTTTCATTCAGTTATAGGCATAGCCTCCAGAAAGAGAGTATTTCTTGATCTCAACACAAAAGTGAAAATAATCAAAGGAAGTGAAAATGGGAAGTTGTCAGTGAAAGAAATCGTGACAAAGTTTAAGGCTGAGAAAACTGAAGGGTATGACATATTAAAAGGCAAGTCAGAACTCGGTGACAAAATTGTAGCAAAGGTTCAATCAAACTGACATTAAGAAAAATTAGAAATGAGGACATTAATGAAACTGTGTGGTGTGGATGGTAAATGGGTGAGCTAGAAACTTTCCAACACATGGATAGTAGTAGGCCCTCCTCTTACAGCCGATTCGGATAACCGCGGCTTTTATCAAGTCCCCCAGTATGATTATACATGTTTTTAATGCCGTACATAATCCTGTGAAATGTTTTAATTAAAGTTTAAGACTGCACTGCAACATTCCATGCTGTACTTTGCAGGCGCAGAAGATAAAGCCCATAGTCCGCTATGAACAGGCAGTACTGATGTTGGTTCTGCTCTTGGGTTGTTATATCACGTGGATATGGAGGATGCTGCCGCTATCTTCAGAGTATAAGTGCGTAGACTGATAAGATTCTGTATATGTATATACAGCATTGTATTTTGGAAAAGAGGCATGCTGAGAGTGAGGCTGGTGCCTCCTATAACCCAACAGGCACCGTGTACAAGTAAAGCTGTAGACTGTGCTTTTCTCACCTCTCTAAACTTGGGGTTTTGTTGCAATGATGAAATGCTCAACCAGCCCGAATGTACTTTTAAATTATGTGTATGTAATTTAGTCAGCACAAAAATCTGTATACATAATAACAGACAAACTCCGTGCTTTTAGTCCGTAAGCGAACTATATCGACCGCCTCTGTGGTCTAGTGGACAGAGTTCCTGGCTAAAGATCCAGAGGTCCAGGTTCGATTCCCGGCGCTTTCAGATTTTCTGAGAAGTAGCGGGTCTGGAACGGGGTCGACTCAGCCTCGTGACGATAATTGAGGAGCTACTTGAATGGAAAATTAGCGGCTCCGGTCTAGAAAACCGAGATTAATGGTCGTGGGGATTCGTTGCGCTGACCACGCGACACCCTCTATCCGCTAAGGTTGGCATTACCTTCGCCGAAAAGCGGCGGTCGGTCATTCCAAAATCAGATAAATGTGGCTTCATTTACGACGCAGGGACTGAAGCTGTTCTCCAACACCCGCTTCATAGAGAAGGTCTAATGTAAATTAAAATCTGGTGCCAATTCAGAATGTATTTATATGGAGAGTGAGGAAAAAAGGAATATGTTAAACAAGGTAAAGCTGTCCCTGTAACAGGCCGTGGAGACCCTAGGGTTGTGATGCGTTGAGGCTCCCACATTTTATAGACAGTCGGCACATAGATAGCGGTGAGGCTGTCAGCTTTACGCGTCGGCCCCCTTCTACTTCCAGGAGGCTTCCTGGTACTCATTTCTGTTAGAGACTGAGTCGACCCCTGGGCCATACTGCGGCTGCATTGATTAGGTCTACTGAAAAATACAATGACCACGTCGGGAATCGTAACCGCGACCCTCTGGCTTGTGGCCAACTAGGGAAAGACTGGAAGTGTATAATATAAAATTATCTTAGTTTAAATTAATCTTCGAAACACAGAATTTACCATTTAATATATAAAATTCACAGTATGAAACACAAAAGGTACCAACGCAAAAAAAGGTAGAAACAAATTTGAACGTCGTCTGTGTGTGTGGTGCGCAGAGTCCGTGTGAATCACATTTACAAGCGACCATTAAAGACATAAGTAAAAGTAAAGCTATCCCTGTAACAGGCCATGGAGGCCCATAGGGTTGTGACATGTTGAGATTCCCACATTTTCTAGACAATCGGCTCATAGATGGTGGCATGGCTGTCAGCCTTACGCGCCGGCCGCCGTTTACCCCGAAGAATATTGCTGGTACTCATTTATGTTAGAGGCTGAGTCGACCCCAGGGCCATAGTTTGGCTGGAAGGATTAGGTCAATTGAAATAAATCCAATGACCTCTTCGGGACTTGCATTCGCGACCTTCCGACTTGTAGCATAGTGCCTCAGGAACTTCTCTTGGTCTTCACTTTGGGAAAGTTTAAGCAGGATACCGATATTTACATTGTGGGGGTTCCAAAAATCATGGGGCCTTAGCAACTATCCATTTCGTCCACTGAACATAATGGCTCTGGCCTCAATTCAGAAGACAATATGATAAAACATTGTTACTTACATGGCAGTCTTTTTCTTCCTTTTTTAGTTTTTTGTGCTCAGATTCCGGAGGGCTCCTTGGTCGGTATTTCTCCCTCTCCGCTGGAGAGATTGAGTTTCGCTGTAACAGAAAACAAGTTAGTTTTACTATGGCGTTACTCAGAAGTATGTAAGCAGTATCGTACAATCACCAGCATTGATATGCATAAAATAATTTCTCCATATTTTAGGTAGTAAAACGTCGATTTACTGTGAAGTCAACAATCACATTCCTTCTAGTCCAGTTTCCATGTAGTCGGCCCTAAATGGTGTCGCACATTTTATGACGCTTTAAGACAGGCGCCATTTGAGTTTACGGCAGCGCAATAACGTTATCTCCCCTTATAAAACCGCCATACTGGTCTCCCGAGATGGATGTACCTGCACGTATCTTGATACTACGGTCCTTACGAAACCACAATTCTAGTTATGACAAGACGCGAAGTGAAAATCTTTCGAAGCTCTCTTTCTGTTTAATCTCACGTTTTATGAGGGCGCTACCCGATTCGCCGCTGTTCCGGTCAATTTCGTCTTACTGTCTGAAGCCGATAAAGCCTTAACCCTCAGAGGACGGGGTATGAGAAAACGAGATGTGGATGGTTAAGAAAAAAAAAAAGAGAAAGCTTAAAGACAAGACGAAAGAGTAGGAGGGTAAGAATTCAGTGTAGCAGTAAGAAAGCTTGAACCATACTGCCGTTTTATTTGCTAAATTGGCTTTTCTCTTTCTTCTTGGATGATAGGCGGGATGTCGAGGCTGAACGCTAGGAGCAAGTTCCACTGCTTGCACATAGATGCCACCATGATCATCACTTGTTTGGCGGTGACCCCACATGACCGCCCTACGCATGGCTTAGTTTCCAGGCCCCGAACAAATGTAATTCGCTTCACTGGACGTGCCAGGGATCATTTCCTGCCATCAGAAGACACGAACACACACACACGTACGTTCACAGAAATTGTTCTTGTCAGTATAGGTAGAACGGAAGGCCATTAAGCTTCGTAGTTGCGGTATCTCGTTGTACTCCACACGAAGAGCCGCTAGTAAAAGACACAGTTCTTCTCATTTGTTTATTTAAATGGCATGATGTACAGCAGTGAACCGCCTCTGTGGTCTAGCGATCAGGGTTCCTGGCTACAATTTCAGAGGTCCCGGGTTCGATTCCCGGCGCTACCAGATTTTCTGAGAAGAAGTGAGCCTGGAACGTAGTCCATTCAGCCTTGTGAATATAATTGAGGAGCTATTTCAAGGAAATAGTGGCTACGGTTTAGAAAACCGAGATTAACGGCCGTGGGGATCCGTTGCGCTGGCCATGTGACACCCTCTATCCGCTAAAGTTGGCACTAACTTCACCTACAAGCGGCGACCCATCGGTCTATATAGTTTGCTTGCGGACTACAGGCCACAGAGTTTGTTTTGTGTCCGCAGTTTCCACATTCCCCACAACTTTCCGTTCCACGAGCACTGCCTCTCTTCCAGCCTTGCAGTCGTCGATCACACTAATTCGGTCATGCAAAAGGAGTGCCGGGGAGCTTACTTCCTTGTCAAACCAATTCAGTGCTAGAAAAACATGCACAGTTCATAACCACAGTATGAAACAGTTAAGAGTATTGCTGACATACATTTTGAAAATAAGAAACCCTTGAGTTACTGGAACACGTACTTCTCATTATACTTCCGGAAATTCCTCTGATTACGTGAAAAGATACCAGCAGCAACAGCAAGTGACCGGAAATGAAGAAAAGGCGCAAAACAACTAACTTCGTAGTTGTCTAAAGATTCCATACTGCATTCACTATTTCTTCCCTTTTCGCAGACAACGCTTGAGTCTTACTATGTGTGTTGACATGATCGTTTTGTGAACTGGAGAGATCACGAAGAATGCCGTCTTCTGGGAAGTGGGCCGTGTAGATCTTTGTAAATTTACGTTTTGGAGGAAAGTACCACGTCCATCTTTAGGTTAGAAAAATTCGCAAGCGAAGAACCAGCGTGAGCAGGTGGCAGCAGACTGAGCCACCAGTCGAAAACACCCAGCTATATAAGAATAGAGTGAGGGAGGGGGAGTGAGCCAAAAAGGAGGGGTAGGGTCAGAAATTGGTAACAAGGACAGGGCAAGCAGGTAGCAGAGCGGGACAGAGCAGCTAGAGAAAAAGCTAGGGTAAGGAAAAAGCCAGGGCTACCAAACGAACATTTACCCAGTAGCCACGGGGATAGAGCTGCCGAGTGTGTATTGACCCGAGTAGCCTTGTAGATCTGGCATCATGTTCGGGAGGTTTCTTGAGGGAGTAGATGAGAGGCTTCCACGACTTGCTAAGACAAAAAGCCATCTCTGTTCATACTGTTGGGATGGTGCTCCACGTATCGAGTTCTTGTGGCGAGGACAGAGGTATTGTGAAACTGAATATGGCATAGCAACTACGCTACGTGCTGGACCACAGGGAAGTCGGGGCAAAATATTTCTCTCCTTCCCACAGCGTAGACTGTCCTCTTACTCTATGGGCACCTGGAGCTATTTCCCCCGGCGGTAAAACGGCGAAGTCATCAAGCTGAAAACTCACTTCCATCTAGTGCCAGTGCTAATAATGATGGAGCTATACCTCGACTCCCTCATATGTCTTCAGGGCGTAGTTCTTCATTTATTAAGTACAAGAATACTTTTATCTTGTGACTGTAGGGTCCCACAACAAGGAAAGGAATCAAGGCAGGCCCAGAGGGAGACCTAGCAACCTGTCCAACAGGTACCGGAGTCTCTTTCACTGGAGATAAAATGGTAGGGGAGCGAAACTAGCAATCCACGTCCATAAAATGTGGAAGGAAAAAAAGACTGGAGCTTTGCCTCTACTTCCCCATGCATAATTCCTAATTTAGTACTTAATCAAAAGCTGGGAACTTGGACTTTTACATTTATGTACCAATAACATTTTTGATAAGTAGTAATTCTAGCGTGTAACTAGAACAGAGCTGTGGTTGGCAAAATGCGGGGAGGGGGATGCAGTCCCCATAGGTGTAATGAAATTCCACCACCTTGAAACAAAATTAAACTTAACCGAACTGATATCACATTTCTACGGCGTGTGGAACGGATTTACTTAAAACCAGTCTGATTGAATTTGACGTTCTTGAAACTAAATTACTGGAAAATTAATAATTCAACCACAATCCTCCCCAACTATCAATACCGGATTACAATTATATAGAGGATATAAGCGACCGGTGTGGGACGAAAAAGGCACAGGATTATTAAAGCGGCATACGAACAAAAACGTGGCGACGTACCAACTGCCGGTACTTGCTCTCTCCTTTGAAGCCTGAAATCAATGTAAATTATATTTAATAACTACGTTTCTACATCACAGAAAACACACTGCGTCCTGATTACCTAGTAACGCTATTTAGGGTAATAATCGCTGTTGATTTTCCATCTCACATAGAACCTCGTTCCTCTGTTTCATGCAATCATGCCTTTACATCTCACTAACCGCTCACGACCAGAGCTATATAAGGGAACGCGAATGGGGAAATACTTACATAAGCACATACACCACATAGGCCTACAAATCAGAACAGTTTTAAATCTACTATTCAGGGCACACGAAATTAATTACATTAAAATTCCGACCTCAAGTTTTCAGGATCAGAATTCGTTTGCGTACTTCACAGTATAACAATCTACATGGCCCGCGCCGTGTATTCATTCTTACGTTCATGAGAGATCACTCAAACATAAATGCTTTGAAACACGGCCCATGAAACGGTCTTCTCCACCGTCGTTCCCGGCAGAGCTTATGTATATGTAACTTTCCTGTCCACATTCTGTCAGTTTCCTGATCCTACCGCGGACGGAATACAAAACACTCAAACATATTAAATTTGCTGTGTACTATTCCAGACATGTACAACACAAGGTCCTGTGGCACAGTGAAGTACTGGCCCAGAGCGCTGAAGGGGGAAGGGTGGGTAAGAGTGGGTCAAAGCGACTTCGAACTACGGTACTGGAAGTTGAAGCGCGGGAGATCCAACCTCTGACGACACAGACAGTACACACCGGTCAACAGTTTGTGGCAGAGGCTCGAATCCTCTTATGCAATTTTTCTTGTAACAGCACAAGTAAACTTTTTAATCTCCTGTAATCATTATGCTTAAACACTGCGATGAAAACAGTTTTTACTTACTGAACTAAAATGTATTCTGAGTTGCATGTTTAAATAGCAGTCGGTACAGCGACGGGTTGGACGGCAGAGGTTCGATTACGGGATGTAGTAAGAGAATTTTATCTTCTCCACAGCGTCCTGGCCGACTCTTGGGTAACCCAGCCTTCTATCGCACGGGTACCGGGGACTCTCACACCGGAGTTAAAGCGGCCAGGGCGTGAAGCTGACCACTCACCTCCAGGCACTGCAGAAGTCTAGATTTTTGGTTTCACCTCCACTCCCTCATAAATATTCATGGCATTGTACATAATTAAGCATAAAGAAAACTTTACTTTTTTTATGTGTTCAAAATATTTGACGAAACGTACTTGCCTGTTAATGAATTTAAAAATTATGTTTCAATGTCCAAAGTGTGGTATATTTATTGCTTGAGAACCCGTTCTGCTGTAGCCATTTCCATCATTACACAAACATATCGCCACACGTTCGTGGGTGTATTAATAAACTCTATGCCTCTGAAGCATATNCACTTCCATCATTACACAAACATATCGCCACCCTTTCTTTGCCAAAGAACACGTTCGTGGGTGTATTAATAAACTCTATGCCTCTGAAGCATATGTACATGTACAAGTACACCAGTCCTTAAGCATCTGAGCTGCAGTGTTACCAATTAAGAACCAGCTGAAGGCCGCGCCATAGCTCTGTGGCTTCCCACCGCGGTGACCCGGGTTCGATCCCGGGTCTGTTCAAGTAGGATTTATGGTGGACAAAGTGGCGCTGGGGCAGGTTATGTCCAAGTACTTCGGTTTCCCCTGCCAATCTTCATTCCACCAAATTCTCCATCATCATAATCACCCGAGGCAGGTACAATATGCCAAGCAGTGGCCGACGTGCTGAGTGAACCCAGTTGGACTCCACCCCCCACTAAGCGAACTATAAAAAAAAAAAGAGAGAGAGAGAGAGAGAACCAGCTGCTAAGGCTGATATTGTTTCACACAAATGTATCGTAACATATTACTGATTGTAGCGCTGTTAAACAACAAACTCAGGAAAAGCATGTGAGATCTGAGGTTCTCACAGCGGTGGTTATGAAGAGTTCTGTCTTCTGGGATATAGCGCTGTGTAGGCCTTTGAAAGTCAATCGACGTTTGCCTGTGCTTGCCACCTGCTCTTCACACGGGTTTCTTACTGACTATTTTTCGATCCTGAAGATGAAGGTGATATTCCTCCGAAACGTCGGTTGACATTCAATGGACTTCACAGTGTTATATTCAAGAATATAGTATTCTTAAGAATAGCACGTTCTGATTTACTAATAGCAAGTGAATACCTGCAGTATGTTGCGAACAGAATCTACTAATTTCTAATGATGACGTAACGACCACGTCATTAACTGACGATGACGCACTCTCCTTCCCATAGCGGATGTAGTATGACGTAAGGAGCAATGAAACCGAGTAGTGTGGTTATAGGTGGAGTCTACACGAAGCCTGGATATTTCAGGCGGTACAGAGACTAGACTATGGGCTGGATGACTCAGGAATCGTGGTTCGATTCCTCCGCAGAGGCAAGAAATTTATCTGTTACATATCGGCCATATCGATTCTGATGCCTACCCAATCTTCTATCCAATGGGGCTCAACAGTAAAGACGCCCAATCGCGAAGCTCATAATCCCACCTAGTACCGAGATTACGAATACGTGAATCTATACCTCCACTCCTGTTGGAGCATGGGCATTGAGAACAATGACACTGCACCAGCGACCTATTAGTATTATCGTATGTATATCCTATCACCAATAAAACTCTATCTTTTTAACTGCTGATATGATTCTCTTATGTACAAGAAAACTTGTACCTAATTCACGATTATTAAATTTACTTGGACACCTCCTGATGGAAACACTGACAGCCAAATTCAACATTTCGATAAACAGGAGACGGCAATGAGGCGTACCTGATGTCCGATCGTTTATCACAGCAGACTGTGATACTGGCCACTATCTGGAGGTGGCAAAAGTTAGGGAGAGACTGGCTGTGAGTAAACAGGAACAGTATCGTGTTGAAATCTGAAAAAGGTTCCCATCTTTTAGAACTTAGCCACTGAGGTGGATATTAATAGAACTTGGGAAACTGACAGAATATCAAAATTTCAGCCAAAGAGAGTCTAAAATATTATGAACTGAAGAAGCACAAGTTATGGTTCGACGAAGGATGCTCAGAATTGTCAGATCAAAGGAAATAAGCCAAACTGCAGTGGTTACAGAATCCAAGCGAAATAAATGCCAGAAGGCATTTCAGTAATAAAGAGCAGGAAATCTGAAATACAAAATTAATGAGCTTGCAACGAACAGGGAAGAAGAGGAAGTCATAAAGGATGTTGGTGGTAAAGCTACAAGGAAAGAGACCACTAAGCGACCAAGGCGTAGGTGGGTGGATAATATTAAAATGGATCTAGAGTGCTAGGATGGGGTGGTATGGACTTCCTTGGTCTGGCTCAGGATTAGAACCAGTGGAGGGCTGTTGTGAACACGGTAGTAAACCTTCGGGTTCCATAAAATATTGGGAAGTTCTTGAGTAGTTGCACAACTGGAGGCTTCTCAATAAGAACTCAGGTCTGTGTTAGTTGTACCTCCACTCCGCCACCCGTCTTCACAGGGACAACTTTACTTCCTATCGTACTTTGTCGCATTACTTATTTTGCGTTTTCTCAGAATACGAACGCCATGAACTTGATAATTTAGAAAGGCAGGCGCATTTAGGCAGTAAGCTCGTCACAATATGAACAGGTCTACGCATTATCAGTGCTGCTATCTATACGTATCGTATGAACGTTTTTCGAGACAGGTGGACAGGGTAATACCGATTTGTGAATAACTGTCATTACATGTCTGGGTGCCCGGGGACATGTCACACCGAGTGCTGAGGGTTTGCCAACCTTCCAGATGCCATCTTCACGATAATTGCTTTGGCGAGTGGCAGTGGAGGGGGTTCATAGCTCTTACATAGGTCTCGCGTAATGCAATGTGTCCGAGGAGTAGCCCAATGCGAGGGCTACATAAAAGCTAGCAAACGCCTCACAAATTAACCTTGAAGACAGCAACTCTAAGGTTCGTCGAAATTGAAAATACTCAACGTTCAACCGGGTAGAATCCCGAAAGACGAAACCTCATCACGCACCAGGTTCTGAATACTAAGGGCAAGAACCTTTCATTACAGTTTACTGCTGCCATCACTTGTTCCTATTAGTAACTACCACTAACTCTGATGTCCGCTAATGTATAGTACGACATAAGAGCAAGCACTGGCCTCATATTTTACAGATAAGTGTATTTTAATGGTCACGACATTCCAAAATGCACAGACGAAAAAGGACGGACAGACCGAAAGCAGCAAAACTTGGGAACGTTGTTTTGCTTCTCTACGAAACGCCTCATACAACTGTCGCTGAAGTACAAACTTCGCAGCAAAGCGAAGTGAATTATGCGTATAAAACAAAGGTTGTGGGGGGGGTGTTGAGATTTACTTAGATACTTGTTTAAAACCTCTCCCTTCTGGTCATAGTGTCTTCAGACCCTTCCTACTCCCACCAAAGGAACATTTGGACTTCACAAATCTCTCCCATGCCTATTCCTTTTCCATTTTTTTCTACGCCCAAAAAATCTTAACATGGCTAAAACCTGCACCCTGACACCCGTATACTGTCCCTTACCCCTCAGCATGACGAGCGTGAGATAGCAGATATAGAAAACGACTCTTTTACGATCCCCAAACCCCTCTGTAACCCAACCCTAGAAGAAATAAAAATCTACCAAATCTGTTTTTCTCGCTGGATGCACAGAAGGGGCTGGGGGGAGGAAAGCACGAGAAACTCAATTTAATATTCACTTTGTATTTAACGAGGGTTGTAGCAAGCCCAGTACTGCTCAACAGAGAATATAACTAAGTAAGCCAGCTAATATCAACCCCTACCGAGAGTAGCCCACTTGGGGGTAGTATCTATTATGTATAGTATAGGGGAGAGATGCATGGGACCCTCGTTTATTCTCAACAATAGACTATGTGTTTCTACGGAATAGCCCTAAAGAGGAAGGGGTGTTTTCGCGGCCTTGTAAATTGATTACAGGCCAGAGAACTTTCCGCCCTCACTTCAATAGCCGAAAGTATAACTTGACGCACCCTCACCAACAGTAAAGGGAGTTTGGCTGCTGGGGGAAGCAGAAGAGGAAAAATTGTGCAGGGATTTGATGAGGGGCTGACCCAATAGGTGATGAATGGAAAACCCCCATTTTGGATAATAGTGGGGAGGGAGAAGAATGGAAAGAAACAGCCCGAAGCTAAGGGCAGGGAGGATAAGAGAACAGTATGCTGTGCTTTTCCACTTTATACTTGACTCATCCGTGTAGAAATGGGGGAAGTGGCTCTGATTATCTGCGCGTCAAAGTTAGGGGTCCCCTCTATTTACATTGCATCGCATTTGAATGTCCAAATTCTCCGCACTAGCCACACGAGACGACTGAAGTGCGGTAGCACGGGCCAATTAATACGCACTTCCTACTCACGCCTTCATTGAAAAAAACAAAAAGCCTCATGTCCAAGGTCACGTCTGTCCGTTTGTCTGTCACCTAGCAACAAAACCATTGACAAAATTATTCATTTAAAATTCCACAACAATGAGAAGTCGGACAAGCCCTCTCTTCAACCGCGCTCATCTGAAACACTCCCGACTTAATTAAGGTCGCAAAAGAAAACTTTCTTGTATACGGTTTGGTATACTTTTACACGAGAGTGACCATCTCCCGCCAACCTCATACTGTGACTGGCTTCAGCCGGTACTTCCTTCAGCTGTGGTACAACTTCGCCAACCAGAGGTGGTCGCTAGGTCGCTAAACTTCGCTCGCAAACTAATACCACGGAGTTCGTTTGTGGCTCCTGGGCTGGTGACATCCAACGGCCAACCTCCAACTTCAGCTATCAGTTCTCGACTGCCTTCAGAGCCGAACTAACTCACAAGTCCAAGTCCAAGTCCTATTCACATTGCGACTGACGGTCCGTCAGTCTGTCTGTCTGTCTTGATGTCGAGCCCCGGCTGGAGCTCATGAGCATGATATTTTTTTCTTATATGAAAGTTACTGTCCTGTTCATTTGGGGCGCCCTCTGACGAGAGGTCGGGTCTATCATGTCAGTCATAGTCCGTATTAGTAAGTCCACTGTCAGTATTTACTTATATTTACAAATTTAATCTTAATTCCTATTTCTATGTACAATATATACAAGGCCTCTATTAATCCAGGCTCAGTACAGCAGATTATGCCCTATTTCTACTAGTATTCGCTACCACGGAAGTCTCGACACTTGAACGGTCGTATGCCTCACTGCCGTCAAGTTTAATCCTCTTATACTTTCTGTGTCGGGCTTCGCCTTGTCTGATGTTGCGAACATTCTCATTTTCATGATTTTTATGACTTCTGCTTGTTTCCTGCATAATTTTATTATATAGTCATATACGTACGGGATTTTAAATGCCATGTGCAAGTCGCGGGCCGGTGTGCGCCTTGGAAAATTTTCAATGGTGCGGAGAACTTTGTTTTGCAGGCGATGCAATTTCACTAGATGAGTGTCTGCCGCGAATTCACAGGCGGGACTAGAGTAAATCATTACGGATCTAATAAGAGCTTTGTGGAGGGTCATTTTAATGTTAGCGCTCAATCGCTCACTTTTGAATGGGGAATATACTCTAATGAATGTTCTGAAGGCCTTGGCTTCGATCATTTCTATGTGCAATCCCCATGTAACTCTCTTATCGAAGATTACATCTAGATCTTTTGCGCTGTTTACAAATGGAATATTTCGTCCATTTAGAGTGAGACAAAACTAAGGCGTTCGACGACTACGGGAGAAGTAGACCACCTGAGTTTTATCTTCTTTAATATTCTTTATTTATTCTTCTTAATATTCTTTAATAATCTTCTTTTAATATTCCAGCGCTCACACCAGGTCTGCATTGAGCTGAGACCGCGCTGGAGTTTTCTAACAATAAAACCCTCCTTGCGATCTCTCGCATACAGACAGGTGTCGTCCGTAAAGAGGGCCATGTGAACGCCTAGTGTTTGGGGGGCATCATTTATGTACAAACTGAAAAGAGTAGGGGAAAGGACTGAACCTTGTGGCACCCCTGCTTGCATTTTCCTTGGGGTTGACATTTCGCCTTCAACCGAAACCCTGAATTTACGCTGAGAAAGACAGGACCCACTAAGTTTGGTCAAACTGTTCGAGAATTCCAATTCTGATAACTTATACAGCAAGCCTGAATGCCACGTGGTATCAAAGGCTTTTTCGATGCCCAACAACACCGCGGCCGTAGACATTTTGTTGTTGAAATTAAGTAATAAAACGTCTACGGCCTAAGAACTCCTTATGAAGTCTCAATGCGACCAGCAAAGAAAACATAGCTTCCAACACTCCCTCCATTGTTGCGTGCGCACGTTGCTTAGCAATGACTCTGGTACTGTTGAAACTGAAGAATCACCATTGCTAAGATTCGTTACCAGGAAACGTCTAGTGAAGACACTGTAGAGGAATAGCCTTTGTGTAGAGCTGTTACCAAGTAAAGACTGATTAAAGTAGACTCAGAACACTTAGTGTAGTTACGACCTGTGAGTGGTCAATAAATTTATTCACAAATTCAAACCCTGTCTACAGTTACTAATATACGTGACAATAATATGCACCCACCTACGTCTTGGATTTCCTAGTGGCGAAAACATAATCAATTTATAATTTAACGTTTAAAGGCGTGTTCCTTGTATATTTCGACACATCTACATCTAAATATCGTTTTAAATTATACGTGACCGCAGAAACTTTTGTTTAGGAATCGCTAGTTTCTGAGATGCGCAATAAATGTATCCCCATGCGAAGTATGACAAAGTTAGTGGAACAACACGTATGAGAATTTGATCGTCCTAAATTGTAGTGCTATAAGTATGCTTCATTATTTTTTTCATAGTTATACAGCACTCCTCAGGCCTGTCAACATGACTGCAGTTCGTTCAACAAGACTCTCTTCACACGGGCCCCGACGGAACCCGAAGCCAAGAAGGACCATGCTGGCGAGGACCAGTAGCAATTTACTTGATTGGAATCGAAGAATTTCCGTCCTAGCCGGCATCCGCGAAAAAAAAAAATAGAATGCCCATGTTTCTGCGAGAATGTGAAGTCTAAACCACGTGGCTATAATCTGATCATAAACCATTACCCTCGGTTTTTCCTTCTTCTTCTGTTGCTCCTACTTGGAGCATAAGGCATCCCTGAAACTCTTCGTTTCACTTCAATTTTCTTAATCTAAGACAGCAGGCAGGACTCCTTGTACGGTGGATCGGCCCGTCGCAAGGCCGCTACCTAACACAAACAGACATCCATGTCTTGAGTGGAATTCGAACCCACGATCCCAGTCTTCGAGCGGGCGAAGACATTTCATGTCTTAGGCAGCGCGGCCACTGTGACCGGATTATCCTCAGTTAGTGTTCACTATTTCGCTGAGTGAAACTATTTCTGGGGTTGTTCAAACCCACTATTTTGGGGTATATCCATCGCCCGAGTTTGTTTAAACCACAAAATCATGGGAAGTTGTTTTAGTTCCGCATTCAGGTTACTCAACATGTATTTCTGGGCCAGGATAGCAGAGTCACTGGAGTCACAGGACTACGGTCTGGACAAGCTGGAATCGGAGTTCGATTCCCAGCAGAGGGAGATAGTTGCTTCTACTCCACAGCGAGTGTAGAAGCCGACCTAGTTTCCCAGCCAAAAGGTAAAGCGGCATAGAAATGAAGCTGGCAGTTTATATCCATCGAATGCTGAGGTTAAGAATGCGTGGCGTCCTACGTCTACTCCGCTATACGTGTTCACAGCGCGGGACTTAATTGTCCCCGCACGAGAACTTTACTTCCTACCTTCTACTACAGGCAGGCAGTGTGCCATAGCCCAGACGGTTCGATGCTGGCTTCCCACAGCTGCGGCTCAGGTTCGATCTCAGAGCAAGTATTGTAGGATTTGTGGTGGACAAAGTGGCAGTAGGGAGAGAATTGTACAGTGCTGCAGCTTTATCTGCATATTCTCATTCCACTAAGTGTTTCACATTCATTACTCACCCTATAAGCGGATGCTATAAGGTCTGATACTGACAGCGTCATTAAATAACCAACAAACCGCAGTCAACTTATAGAGATCATACTAATATAGAGAAAGACCGCGCCATAGATCAAGCGGTTAGTCGCTGGCTTTCCACCGCGGCGGCCCGGGTTCGATCCCGGGTCTCGTCAAGTCGGATTTGTGGTGAACAAAGTGGCGCTGGGGCAGGTTTTCTCCGAGTACTTCGGTTTCCCCTGCCAGTCTTCATTCCACCAATTGCTCCACAATCACCCTCACCTATCATCTGGAGCTGGTACAATAGGCCAGAAGTGGCCGCAGTACAAGGGACTTAGTCCCACCCCACTGGCAATAAAAAGAAAGTAGAGAAAACAATAACAAGGTAATGTGGCGTCTTAAATGTGTGCCATGTGCATCACGCAACACACCGTAACAAGATCTGATTTCTACTCTCATGATTAGAGTAAAGAAATGGGAATAATGAGAAACATGTCTCTCTTCACATAAAATCAAGTTTTGCCAGAACCTTACTGTACTTCGCGCAACCGCATTAAGGAAGACATAAAATCTCCATCATTCCGACCAACAAAACTTCCCCATTCCATTTTATGCCGGTCAACATCCAGCTAGCAGCGAATGTAAACGACCACCATTTATTCTGTCGCTAGCTAGAGCGAACACAGAATCCGCAATGCTACGGCGCTATAAAGACTCATCCGGGCTTCATAACGCCCGTAGACTTACATGAATGCACGACTGTTTCATTTGTAACGAAATGGGGCGGAACTGCACGCCTGCGGGGAAGTCCCTCTCTCACACACACTCGGCTGGACTGAAGTACTGCTCGCTCCTAGGAGCCGTAATCCTTCCGTAAGGAGACAAGAAGTGCCACTTAAAAGGAGTAGCACGGGCACACCATTGATGGGACACTTTGAAAACAAAATAAAACACGAGAAAAAAGTCTGTTCGGTAGCGAGAAAGGTAACGTATTTTCCACAACGATATAATGGCTGTTAATAAAAGTTTACTAGATCAGAAATAGAGGCTGAAACAAACATGAAAAAAAAACTGAACTTATACGAAAAGAATTCTTTTGAGATTATTCGTACTGAACTCATTGTGACTTATAGCTTTGTTTTTTTGGAATCGAGTTTTGTTTTTATTTATTTTAAGAGTCTGTCAGTATGTCACTCTATATTGTACCGAATAAAACAAAAACAAAAAATAAACTCCGTGGCTTGTAGTCCGCAAGCGAACTATACCGGCCAAGCGATCGCCGCTTGTCGACGAAGTTAGTGCCAGAGTGGTCAGCGCAATGGATCCCCACGACCGTTAATCTCGGCTTTCTAGACCGGGGCCGCTATTTCCTTGAAATAGCTCCTCAATTTTCCTCACGAGGCTGAGTGGACCCCGTTCCAGACCCACTATTTCTCAGAAAATTTGGTATCGCCGGGAATCGAACCCGGGACATCAGGATCTGTAGCCAGGAACTCTGACCACTAGACCGTAGAGGCGGTCGTATATGGTATCGAATGGTAAGTGAAAATGAACTGGAATTTATTTTGACGAAAGTGGCTGTGGTCATATCGAGGCCCTATTTCATCATTTGCCTGGAGAGACTGAGAAAAACCACATAAACATCAAGAGAAATGAAGAAAGCAGTCTTCTGGGATTTGGCACCGTGTATATGTGGTGTTAACCGACGTTTCGGAGGAACGTATCGCCCCCATCTTCAGGGTTGAAGAAGTATAAGTAAATCTGCAAGCGACAACTTGACCGTGTCTCACGGTGTTGTCGCTTGCAGATTTACTTACACTTCTTCAACCCTGAAGATGGGGGCGATACGTTCCTCCGAAACGTCGGTTAACACCACATATACACGGTTCCAAATCCCAGAAGACTGCTTTCTTCATAGTCACCGCCGTGAAAGCCTCAAATCTTACATCAAGAGAAATGTCCCGGCCGAGATTCCAATCGACCTCTAGAATATGAGTTCTGTCTTCTGGGATATAACGCCGTGTATTCCGATGAAAGCCAACCGACGTTTCGAAGCAACACTTCGCCACTATCTTCTGGCTTCAAGAATAAGCCAAACGAGAATCCAGCATGAGACAGTAGCAAATCCTTCCGAAGTCTAAAGCGTTTCAATCACACGAACCTGCTCGGTAAAGCGATTTTTGTGGGATTATTCAGTATCAAGAATTGAGCACAGGTGTTACGAAACAAAAAGATGCGTTTTAGTAGAAATCGGTACACAGACAGTACCAATTAATAAGTTAGTTTCCGTTCATATTCTGCTTCACAACTGATGGGGAAAAGGTAGTATTTGTTCAATTACGCTGTTTCGATCGAATTGGTATTAAGCCCATATACGGACCAGTTCCGCCACATGCATAAAAGAAGAGGATGTAATCAAACTGCGAGTGCACTGGATGTAAATGATTCCAGAAAACCCTTAAGGGGAATGCTTCGCTGATGCTGTTCCCTCAGTCAAGATGAAATTCCAACTCCAGCACCCGACCGCTAGAAATAATCACATTGAATAAAAGGCAAGGTCTAAGGGGAAAGCTGAATTGGAGGGGGGAGGGATGCAGGTGAGGGTAAAGGGACTACAGTACACGGATATTCAGCTTCAAAGAAAACTGATCCTAGTTGGGCACTCTGAAGAATGTTCAGCATGAGATTCGATTCCCGTTGCAACCGATACAAAGGGAACCTATAGAGGCAACGAGGCTCCAGCTCAAGCACACAAACCAATTAAATATTTTGCTGTTAGGAGTGTTTTCTTATTCGCTTAGTGGGGGGTGGAGTCCAACTGGGTCCACTTGGCACGGCGGCCACTGATTGGTCTATTGTAGCCTGCCCCGGGTGATTATGATGATGGAGAATTTGGTGGAATGAAGTACTCGGAGAAAACCTGCCCCATCTCCACTTTGTCCACCACAAATCCCACTTGACCAGACCCCGGGATCGAACCCGGGCAGCCGCGGTGGGAAACCAGCGACTAACCTCTTGAGCTATGGCGCGGCCTTAGTAGTGGTTACTTTTGCCGTTCCGATAGGATTTTGCCTAATTCGCTTTAACCACTTCACGTTTCCATAAAAATTAAATTACCATCTATCACCATACAAAACTACGGACAACATGGAATAGCACTATTTAAATTTCTAATTGCAAGCGATTCTAAAAACAAGCTTTACATTCTAGACTCCAGCTAAAACAGCGTCGGACTAGTACCCACAGTTCTGCTGAGTATTCTGACAGCTAAAGTACTTTCCATTTATACCTCCGGCAGGCAACACCGAAATTGGAAGTTTCCCTATATCAGTCGCTATCCTTAGGTTTGACTTGCACAATAAAAACGCCGATCACTGCGCACAAAAAAAAACTATCATATGAAATATATGAGACAAAATAAGGAACTGGTCACTAAATAAAAAATCGTTGAAAATGTACCTTTTATGAAAGGGGCCAACATTTTGGTCTTCGGAAAGTGTACGGTTTGTTCAATTTGGTTTATAAAAATAACCACGAACAGAGCACCTATACACGTCATGCATCCGTACAAAAATTACAGGAATGTCTCAGTAGCATGAATATCCATCTATCTATCTATCTATCTATCTATCTATCTGTCTATCTGTCTGCCTGCCTGTCTATCTGTCTATCTATCTATCCATCTATCTATCTGTGGCTCTACGGTCCTTGTGGACCTTGGATGCTTTTACAGTTTTCTTAATCCTATATAGTCGGTAGAACTCCTTGGACGGGGGATCAGCCAGTCGCAAGGCCGCTGCCTACACACGGAACAGCACGAACACAGAATAGACGCACAAAGACATCCAAGCCTTGAGTGTGATTGGACCTCGCAATCCCTGAGTTTGAGCGGACGAAGACAGTTCATACCTTAGACCGCGTGGCCACTGTAAGCGGCGCAGCATGAATATATCAGGCATAATAATAAGAAGCTACGTTTACTTACTGGTGCTGAAGCTTCGTGCCGGGTTTACCCTCATGCTGGTCCCTTCGCATGCAATGCCTCCCGTTTCCTACTACAAGATTCAGTGAGTAGCTTCATAGTTAAACAGTCTAGCAGCAAAAAGAGTCCTCCACTGGCGCCTATTACACTTCACCGCCACATCATCCTTCCCCATCTCTTTCACCCCCCCCCCCTTCACTTCACAACACAGCGACAATTTGTACTTCGTCCCCTTCTTCCTAACGCCACCCCACACTTCACAACAGGGCTGTCGCTAATACACCCTTCCATCAGATATGACACTAAGAATTCCAAGAAAAATGCTACCTCCTACATTGTAACACCATCGGAGGAACGTACTGCCTCCATCTTCAGGTCCGAAGATGACTCCAAGCAGCTTGTGACAGTACGTACGTTCTAAATGTAACTTCTATCAGACTACATGGCGTCATATACAGAATGATACAGATTGGAGAAGAGTCTTTGTTGTAAATGTAACCGTCTCTTAAAAAAATTCTTTTCCTCATATAAAATCCGAAGGTTCGTTACCGTGTTCACAAGAACACTGAGCTAATTGACTTCAGTCCACGTCCTCCCACCCATTTTAATATTATCCCCCATATATGCCAGGGGTTCGCCGAGTGATCTGTTTTACTGCATACACATACTGCAAAATGATATTTTAGAGTTTCACAGCTTTCAACCTGTGGTATCCCACTGGTTCGAATACGGAACCTTTTGAGTATCCTGCTAGGTTAATACTCTACCCATGCTCCCAACTGTTGCCAATACTTTACAAAATACAAGAAGTTTTGAGAAAAGCTAATTGCTATTTTACGACTGGTGGTTTACAGCCAATCGGTTCATCTTGGCGACAAGCCCCTTGGGGCTCACGACCAGCATTTTTTTTTCAACTGAACACTTGTGGAAATCCTTATGTAACACACTTTCTGACGAGAGGATGGGTCTGTCATTTACAACTGCTGCTGGGCCTCGCCAGCGCAAGTCATTCTCAAGTTCGAGCCACGTGAGACTATATTCTGCTCTCAGATTCGAGACTCTCCCATCCTGGAGGGCCAGGTCCCCGTATTTATAACCTCCAGAAACAGGGTGGCCCAGTTATACCCCCCAGGCACTGGGTTCCCTTTTCGTCGCCTCCTTCAACTCTCAGAGTTACGGTGAAGGTATTCAATCCCGCCTCCACACGACACGGACCGCATACAAAACAAGGCACTGAACAGTTCTCCTACTGTCGCGTAAGTATTCGTTGCCGTGGAAATGAATGTGCCTACCGAATAGAGACAGGAGGATACCAGGCACACAGGCAGCAAGGCGGTCTTACAAGCGTCCTTTATATATCTTAAGAAACGTAAGCTAAAAACGTACTGATCATGCGTGAAATTATTAATGCGTGTGCACCGGTTGCAGGTAGTAATCTGCCGGTTGGTGCACCTGCCACCTGTCGTCAGCTGTCGTCACTCTTACGAAAAAAAAAAAGCTTATTTAGAAGAGATTTTTTAAATCTGAATTTAGACTTTTCTCAGTACTGAATGTTATGATTGGATTGGCCGCGCCATAGCTCAAGCGCTTATTCGCTGGCTTCCCACCGCGGCGGCCCGTGTCTGATTCCGGGTCTGGTCAATTGGGATTTGTGGTGGGCAAAGTGGCGCTGGGGTAGGTTTTCTCCGAGTACTTCGGTTTCCCTTGCTAAAATTCATTCCACCAAATTTTCCATCATCATAATCACCCGGAGCAGGTACAATAGGCCAATCAGTGACCGCCGTGCCGAATGGATCCAGCTGGACTCCACCCCCCACTTAGCGAATTCATTTTTTTTTTAAGAATTATGATTGGATTGTCAGTACGTGAAGAGAAGCCCCTATTATTCAAATGAAAATAACGTAATAATTAAAATACTGTCAGTACAATGACGCCTACCCGGTCACTGGAATAGGCAAGCAGAACTAAACCTCCGAAGGCCAGGAAGCCCATTTCAGAAAATGTCCAAAACAGTATTGGTATGGTAACTTGTAAACACGTAACAGAGGACGTAATAGGATAAGTGAGGGAAACGTCAGCTGAACCCCCGCGAAATTAGACCAAGACCACTTTTTCCGGATCTTTTTCGAATTCATCTTTCATCTGTCACCCTACAATTTGACGCTATACAGACTGAGATACTGAAAACGAGGTGAGAAGACCCACAGAAACATTTCTGTGAAGAACCGTAAACCATACGTGATTTTCTAAGCATCTCAAGTCTACCAAGCACCATGACTTAAATTAATAAGGGGTAGGCTTTAACCGGTCCACGCACCACGATCCAAGCACCATTTCAAAATTCTATTGGATTACGAGATGCAAATGCCGAGCAGTTCGGTAAACGTTCACAGATGTTTAGGGGAAACGCCCTGCTTGTTGCTTCCTGCCAGCATCTTTTTGGCTCAGTCTTCGACCCTGAAGATGGAGGCAATACGTTCCTCCGAAACGTCGGTGAGCTTCGATAGCACAATCACTGCTGTTACAACCTCAAATCCATTTAGACCGTAAGCATAAAACACCAAAAGTAACGACGTGGATATACGCTTCGTTGGATCGTAATAATCACAAATTCATAAAAAAGTTTTTAGACAGACTGTACATCGTTAGCAAAACGCTCCATTGCGCACGCTGCAAGCACCAACTCATATAATCTGCTCTTCTTTCCTATTCTTTTCTTCTTTTCCTCCCTGCCGGTCTCTATCCACACATCTTAGTCTCTTTTCCATATTCATATTCCACTATGTACTCGATTCTGTATGTCTCAACAATCTTCCATACTTGAAAGCACTTCAACAGAATCGCTGAATTCAATGCAGAAGTACGGAGGCAATCGCTGTACAATTACCACTTCTTGCGGGAAGGAAATAGTTGTGCAGACGTCCTTCAAAGCCGACATTTGAAACTGGAGAATAAGACATGCTTAAAAACTGCACGACCGCTGATAAATGCATTCCAAGGGTAGACGCCCCATTCCGAATAAGAATTTCAAAAACTAGTTTAGTACGTAGGATTCGAACAGCCATCCATATTATAGTCCATCTAACATGCGAACCACGGCGCCATACTTCGCGTAGGCAAGCTTTAAGAAGAAAAGTATGTCTGAATTTCCCATCGGCGTATGAACGTGGGAATGTCTTAAAAACAGAATCTGGTTAGTCTAGTGATGACGTAACGGTCTACGTCACTAACTGATGGAAACGCACCTTCGTTCCCATAGCGGATGAGGTATAAGCAAAAAATGGAATAAAACTCTTCCTGGGTTGTGACGCCATGTAGTCCAGTGTAAATTGGACGACGTTTCGGAGGAATGCAATTGCTTCTAAGTTTAGAGAGTAAACAAAGCAAGCAACCGGCTTGCTGCTTCATTCGTACTGCTTGGCTTACTCTTCGACCATCCGAAACGTCTGTGAACTTGCACCGGACTACACGGCGTCATATTGCAGGAGACAGTCACGCTGTAAGAGCCTCAAATCAAACTGTTCTTATCTATTGGTTCTCGTGTTTTACTGTTTTGCTTCAAAGCCTGTTAGACAGAGGTACATGTGTTACTACACGCATCTCTCTAATGTATGGATAGAAGTGAAGTTGCCACTATGCTTAGTTAAGCACCACGCCATGAGCATGTAGGTGGGCGAAGTATAGCTCCACCATTCTTGACCTCGGCACTAGATACAGGTATTGTTTTGTTTTAATGCTAGTGGAGTGGGACTAAGTCCCTTGTACTGCGGCCACAGGTGAGGGTGATTGTGGAGCAATTGGTGGAATTAAGATTGGTAGGGGAAACCGAAGTACTCGGAGAAAACCTGCCCCAGCGCCACTTTGTCCAGCACAAATCCCACTTGACGAGACCCGGGATCGAACCTGGGCCCCCGCGGTGAGAAGCCAGCGTAGATACACGTAAGTGGTCAGCTTCACGCCTTCTGCTAAATATACAATCACAAAACATAATAATACTAATGGAAACACCTGTAAGGCGTTAAAATCGCGGACATATAACGGAAAGAGCATAATAATGTATTTACCTTCACAAACCAACCAAGTTGCACTAACTGCAAGTTATCACGTGACTGCCCTCTCTCCCAGTATTTTAACCCTGAGGCAGGAAGGCCAGAAATATGCGAAGAATCGGTTACGTGGTATCAGAGGCGGAGGCGGCAAGTCAAATACGTATTAACCTTCAACAAAGTCCGACACATCGGCTTCATCACGTAACCGGTAGACCACGCAATACGTTCTCTTTTTTTTTTTTTTTGTGCAAACTTGTCAATACAAATGGTTCGAGACCTCAGTCACAAACTGGTGAATGTTGCACATGAGTCTCTCGACTGCTAAAAGCGCAATTTAACCTTCTCAAGTGTGAAATTAATCCAAACAATATGCGGAAATTCAGTTTTTACAGAACATACAACACATTCGGCTCCATTACATAGACCAGCTGGTTCATAATAAGAAAATAATTGCTGATCCTTCCAAGAATCACAAGAAACTGATAACTACACTAGGTGGGTGGAATGCAGAGCTATTTAATGATGAAGCGAGTGGTAGATATACACGTGGTAACCTGACAGCCAGGATATCTCAGTAGGTATAGCGACGACCGGGATTCAATTCCCGATAGAGGCAAGATTTTCTTTTTTCCATAGCATCCACTCACCCTCTTATTCAATGGGTACCTGTAGGTAAAGCGGCCGGTACGTGGAACTCATCACTCGCCTCCATCTAGTGCCGAGCTGTACCTCCACTCCTCATGTCTTCATGACATAGCGCTTAATTAGCAGGGGCAGCTTTACCTTCTTTAACCTTATAGACAGTAACCACTGTGCTCTAAAGGGTTAAATTCACTAGTACGACAAGGAAATCGTTAAAGTAAAGATAGCATATGGCTCAAGAAGTCTATTACACCAGCTCAAGAGAGAACACCATGTGTGACACAGTCAGACATGCACACACACGGATTTAACAGCATCACATTTCCACGACCGCAGTACTGTAGCCATAAGGGAAGGATACTGAAGCGTTCCATTTCCCGAGATGCAACGCCGTGTATTCCGCTGAAAGTCACCCTAAGTGCTTATTGCTTACTCCATGTTAATTTATCGCTCGGCTCATTCTTCGATCTTGAAGATGGAGGCGGCATGTTCCTCCGAAACGTCGGACTTTCAACGGAGTACACGGTAATATATCTCACAAGACAGAACTCTTCATATAACCACTGTTGTGGTAATCTCAAATCCTACACAGGAAGAATATTTTCATTTTTATTTTTTTAATAAGCACAGGGAAATTTCAGTAACTTTCTAGGGTCATTCCCGCATACTGAACGATGACAAGTCTGTGACGTAACAGCAACGGAGCGCTGCGTCACAAATGGAAACAAACTGAAAATTGTTCTTGATCCTGTAACTTTCAAAAGGAATAATGCATAAGGCCTGAAACAAAAACTAGTAAAGTTGTCTCTGTGCTCAACTAAGCACCCTGTCATTATGAAGTATGGAGAATGAAGGTATAACTCCATACATTCTTAAACTGGGTATCTGATAGAGTGGTTGGGTTCACGCCCCGGCAGTTTACCCCCGACGCCCAAAGTATAGGAGATTGGGTGGGCACAACACCCGGTCTGCACGCTGTGGAAAATAGAAAAATACCTTACCCTGCAGGGAATCAAACCCCGATTCTTAGGATTCCAGTCCGCAGGCTAATCGTCATACCGAAAGACTGCCAAATAAAATCAAATTCACATGTATGGAAAAAAGCAGCTGTCTCTCTATAAGATGCCACAGAGTTTCAACACACCATTACTGTCACTGAACACAGAATGCATGTAATCTGACAACACATTTTTCTAAAATTAATTTCAATACTATTCTCTCATCTAAACTTTGGACATATAAAGTTAAGTCTCTCCAAATAGCCGCTTTTCAAATGATTTCAATGTGAACACACCTTCTCTCTCCCACCCCTCTCTCTATGCAGCTCATTTCAATTTGAATTTAATAGAATTAAGAACCTTAAGACAGTTACATAAATCAGATAGTTTGATGCTATGCATTAACCTGCAAACTTAGTGAACCACGATCTGTTCTACCACTACCTACACTGTGAATCACATGTTAATTAGGAGAGCGAGATAATCGGTTAATCTGATACTGAATGGGTAAGGGTCTGGAAGATCGACGACTGATTTTCAGGAAATGCAAAGATTTTTCTCTTTTAGACCGCGTTCAGACCGGGTCTGGTGCTCATCCAACCTGCTTTCCAATAGGTACCAGAGGCTCTTTCCCCGAAGATTATGTAACCGGGTCGTGAAGCCGATGCTAAAATGTGTGAAGATATAACTTCACTCGACCATACGTCTTCATAGAGGTGTCTATTAGGCCCTTACATGCCATGACTGATTAGATCAGCTTGAAATACTTGTAATCACAGAGAAAGAGATCGGTTAGTTGGCAATAAATTGGTACAGCACTTTTGTCGACAGATGGCATGATTGTGATACACACGTTCAAAGGAAAGAACAGACTTCTAATGATCTATACCTGTTGCCGCCTGGAGATCATCTGAGAGAGAACTGTAGGCTTTCTGTGCAAGCCCAAGCAGCCTAGCGTTTCTACAGTTGTAGTCGTACTTAGGACTTAAGACTTCAAGTGTTCCCGAAAAAGGGGCGCCAATCGAGGTCATTATAACATGGACGTACCAAGTTACGTCCATGGATCTCAAGGATCAAGCCCATTTCAAATATTTTATATATAGTGCTCTCTAAGTCTGTTGTTTTATTTAAAAATAAATAAATGGACATCAAATAACATCGCATCAAGCATTAAAACATTAAAAATAATGAAGCTAATTAATGTCTTACCACGGATCGTAAAGAGCTGCTATTCGAGCCAACAAGCACTACAACATGGCATAAGTCCGAAACTGAAGTTTCGAACAGAAAGTCGGAAAATTCAGAGTGTAAATCTAATGGGCGCTGATTTAACAGGATCTGCCACGTGTATGGGGTGAATTTTAGACGGCATTTTAGATTGGATGATTGGATTTATGGCATCTTATACCTTCACACAGTTCGGGACTACAAGGAATACAGCGCTATCGCTAGTCTATATACTCCTGCAGTTCAACGATACACACGCACTAGGGTTCTCAGTTTTCATTAGTCGTATCCTGGCAACGGGTTCGCCATTATTCTGCAGCTGCCAATTCCGAAAACACGACACAATTCAATTTCTCTGTCGCCAAGCTCCTATTCTGGCACGCTGGCGTCTCGGTACTCGACTCGACTATCCGTTCTATACTGCCGAACACTTCCTTATAACCACTTTGCAAGGACCACGCAGAAAACATGGCCTCTTTTGTTAATGAGGCCTGTTTACTGATCCGTTGCATAGCAACAGACGTCATGTTGCGCGCGTTTTCTTGTGCGGGAATTTGTTTCCCGAGTCGTTGCCTAGCAATGAGTATACATGTCACTGATCGTTCATGAATTCGGGACGTCCTAGAACCAGGTAACACTAGTGAAAATACATGGAACATTTTACATCAGCTACTCGTGAAGCGAGGTTGACGTCGGTCTGAGTATATGTGAGCACAAGAAAACGGAAAGAGGCGGCGGGCGCCGCCTTGGTGCTAGAGACTTGGAAAGTACTAGAGACGTGATGGGGGCGAGGGGGTGAGGGTGGGAACCATGTGCTTTACTTCGGTGTTCGTATTGATCCAGTCAGAAGCTGGATATAGCATGAGGAAGATAGGGGGTGGCAGGAGGGTGAGGGATAAGGGATGAGAGAGCGATGGAAAAGACGCCAGAATTTTGCTCCAGTAAAGACAAAGATTGGACGGCAGAGAAGAAGGGAAGAAGCTGATATAAATTAAGCTTCCATCATACGTGCCATTCATAAAAGCTATTTCAGAAAGAAACGAAAGAAAAAAACTAGATGACTGAGATTGTTATCTTGAGAACTGTTTCCTTTACATTATGATCAAAAATTACCCTGAAGCTGGCTCAGTGCCCTTTTCCGTTCGACTGTCGTGAATCGGTTCAAGTTATAAATAACTGCTACAAAACAGACACTTAAATTGCATTCAATACGGAGTGATCCAACATCACACACGAACCAACACAATCTCACTAGATTCTAAAGGGTTCTGACACAGAATTTCTAGGGTTTTGGACTTTTTCCATCGTCCGGAATTTTAGGTAATAGAGGACACGACGTTTCGGAAACGATCTGTTTCCGTATTCAGGTGAGAAAGGAGGACACCTACTCAGTTGGGTCCCTTAGAAAGAGCTAACTACTCAAATTTTAACTAAAAACATAAAACCCATACTTCCACACTTCTGGAAAGAAGTACGAGTATATAAAAAGGCACAGAAAATTAAAGTATGGGGAAGTTGTCAATTCACCCGTTGGAAAGATCCACTACTTCCACATACCACACAGGAGGCTGGCTGGGGTCCACAGCACATGCAGGTGCGGTGAAATAAACAAATCCATGCTCCTAGCAGGAATCAAATCCTGTTCACCCAGCATGTAACCTGTCACTTCATAAAAGTGTTCACATGAGTTCGTCAGGATTCTGTGTCCCAAACTAGATGAAGTCCAATTTTCACACCCTATGAACATCCGTTTTAATATTATCTTTCCGTCTACGCTTAGGTCTCCGATCTTCCTTTCAAGTTTCCAGACGACAATTTCATATGAATTTCTCAAATCTCTCATGAGTAATAACCCCCTTTCATACAATGTCTGGTGGAAGACATATCAGTACTCACGGTCCTCGATTATTTCGCTCTGTGAATATGTACGCCTCCCCAGTTCTACGTTCTCACTAACAGCTAGTACTATAACCATACTTGACGCGAGTGTCTTAATAGGCAAATGTTTGTTGAGGAGTGTTGTTGTACCCAATGTGTTAATTACTTGAGATATGTTCATTTAAGACCTGATGACGACAAAATTGTGATCGAAACATGTAGCATAGCTATATTTGTAAGAAATAAGTAAAATGTACATTAACATATTATATATCCATTGAATATATTTCCACACAACTCTTTGTGTTCTGTTGACGGTTAAACACAAATAAAAATCAAATACGAGTATTATATACACAACAGGATGCAGTCTATAAAGTTTCTAAAATAGGTCTATTGGTTCTGTAATGGCCGGACCTACCGCCTCTGTGGTCTAGTGGTCAGGGTTCCTGGCTACAGATCCAGAAATCCGGGTTCGATTCCCGGTGCTACCAGATTTTCTGAGAAGTAGTGGATCTTGGACGGGATCCACTCAGTCTTGTGAGGATAATTGAGGAGCTATTTTAAGGAAATGGCGGCTCCGGTCTAGAAAACCGAGATTAACGAACGTGGGGATTCGTTACGCTGACCACGCAACACTTTGTATCCGCTAAAGTAGGCACTAACTTCGCTGACAAGCGGCGGGCGATCGGTCGGTATAGTTCGCTTGTGGACTAAAACCACGGAGGTTTCTTTTTTGATGGCTGAACCATACCTGCTTGTAAAGTTGAGTTTTACCTTCATCCTGCCTCGCCGTTCGACGCAAAATGAAAAGAAAAATAAAGCGAATTCAGATGTATCGCAGCGAACTGTAACATGAATACGAATGTAGATGGCAGCAAAGTCAAAGATGTCGGATCTACGCGTCAGAAATGAGTCGCGAGATTCAGAATGTCCATTTACAAGCGTGTGACTGTCTCAGTCGGCCTTCTAATTTGTGTAAAAAAGAGCGCTAAACTATAGAAATGTGCTAACGCTCGTCTTTACTTTCGGATTTATAGAAAAAGAACACGTACAGGCAAGCACGCTACGTCAAGACTTTCTTTTGTGCTTGCAGGAAAAAAAAATCCAAGGGAATATTTCACCTTCCTTAACATACGGGACGGAACAGAAGAAGAGTATTTCCTTTCTGCAGACTTATTTCAGGAGTGTAAAAGAAAAAGCAGACGGGCGAAGCTTCAGTTCACCATTAAAAAGGGAAGCTCCTTCAAGGCTTTTGAATATTTAAATAAAGGGGAGGAAGGAGCGGGTGGGTGGTGGGGGGAGCAAGGTTGCTTGCAATTTCAGCACAGATGATGGGGAGGGAGTATTAGACTCAAAGGGTGAGCAGTGGCGGCTTGTAATTAAGGCTTACATTTCAGCTGTGGGAATAATTAATTTATCAGAACTTTTGTTAACACAAACTACTTGTTTTACTTCAAGGAAACAGACCAATAGCAATTTCTATAATGGTACTCTTGTTCTGGGGGTAATCAAAATCAAGGGTGACATTGGCGGATCATGTAGCGAGCACGAGTCGAGGAATGTATAAAGTTTTAGTCTGGAAACGTGATGGGAAAACGCCGTATTGAAGATCTAGACATGGTTAGAAAAATAATATTAAAACGAATATTAAAAGAAGTAGACAGTACAGGGTGCGGAATGGTTTATATGGCTCAACATAGAAAGCGGTAACACAATCATGTGAGAAACTCTCGTGATTTTAGTCCGCAAGCGAACTATACCGACCCAGTGACCACCTCTTGTTGACGAAATTTAGTGACATTTTGCGGAAAGAGGGTGTCGCGTAGTCAGGGCATCAAATTCCCACGGCCGTTAATTTCGGTCTTCTAGAGCGCAGCCGCTATCTCCTTGAAATAGCTCCTCAATTATCATCACGAGGCTGAGTGGACCCCGTTCCAGAAGCACTACTTCTCAGAAGAAATCTGGTATGGCCGGGAATCGAACCCGGGCCTCAGGATCTGTAGCCAGGAACGCTGACCACTAGACCACAGAGGCGGTCCCAGAATCAAGTGAACAAGGGTAAAAACCTTCGAGAACCACATAAAATGGACAAATATAAATTAGCTGAGCCACTATTAGCTTCTCGAGAAGCGCCTTCTCCGTGCAGTTATACAGTCACTTATAAATGTATCACTGTCATCGAAAATGTATCATATTGTCACGTGATGGAGTGATTGTAGACAGGGTTTGGATTGGTAACTGGATTTACTGACCCCTTACTGATCGTCATTACAAGAAAGTATAGGGCTATCGTTAATTCACACAGTCCACGGTTCACTATAGAAAGAGCTAAGTCTTTTCAATCTACTTGGTCTTCACTAGTCGTTGCTCGGTATCGGTTTCCAACGGCGGACGATCCGAATTATCCCCGTGCTACAGCTTCCAGCTTCTAACAGCAACGGCTCACAAGAGTTGGGTATCAAGAGTTCTCTAACTCACCAATCAACTACTTCACTTCACTCTACTGAATTGAACTGCACTGAGTCACTTAAACTGTCCTTGTTGTAACACATTGGCACGGACTGCACAGAGAATACCGCTTCTCATTGTTGTTGGATCGTTTCCGTGGGAACGTGTTCGTTTACGAAGCCGTTCCTCAGTAACGGCTCTTGTATATTGCTTATCTCGCGGTCGTTGCCCAGCAACTGGTCTACATGCTATAATATATCCGCAATAGCAAATTCTAGAGAAGTGATGTGAAATACGAACGGGTTTCAATCAGCGTGTTTTGTGTGGTGTTACGACGCTGTCAATATCTGGGCTACACAGCTTCGATGTACTTACTTACTTACTCATGGAACTGAGCCCTTCTGTAGGAGCCGCCAATTCTGCAACTACTCAAGAATTTCCCAATATTTTATGGAACCAGAAGGTCCATTACCGTGTTCACAAGAGCCCTCCACTGGTCTCTATCTTCAGCCAGATCTATCCAATCCATACCATCCCATTCTATCTCTCTAAGATCCATTCTAATATTGTCCACCCACCTACGCCATGATCTTCCCAGTGGTCTCTTTCCTTCTGGCTTTCCCATCAATATCCTACACGCATTCCTCGTGTCCCCCATTCGGGCTACATGACCTGCCCATCTCATCCTCCTTGACTTGATCATTGTAATTATACTTGGAGAAGAGTACAAGTTACGAAGCTCCTCATTATGCAGTTTTCTCGACCCTCCTGTCACTTCATCTCTCTTCGGTCCAAATATACTCCTCAACACCCTATTCTCAAGCACCCTCAGTCTATGTTCCTCCCTTAATGTCAGAAACCAAGTTTCACACCCATACAGAACCACAGGCAAAATTATAGTTTTGTATATTCTAATTTTTATGCTTTTGGACAACAGACGAGGAGACAAAAGGTTCTGGACTGAATGGTAGCAAGCATTACCCGAGTTCAATCTCCTCTTAATTTCCTCCTGAATCAGGTTTCGATCGGTTATCATTGTTCCCAAATATCTGAACTGTGCCACATTTTCAGAACATCTGTTTCCTATCTTTATACCATGATTTTGCCCTGCACTTTGGTGACGAGACAGTAACATATACTTAGTTTTCTCTGTGTTTACTTCTAGACTAACCTCTTTATTTGCGTCAATTATAAGTCTGCGTGTTTTTCTTTGTGGTGTCTACATTATCACCCAGTAGATTCATATCATCGGAGTAGACCAACAGCTGATGTGTCCCATTTAATTTCAGTCCCACCTGGTTTCCCTGGACCTTCCTAATGGCTTATTCTAAAGCAAAGTTGAAAAGGAGTGGCGATAAAGCATCTCCTTATTTTAGACCATTCTGGATAGGAAATTTATCAGACAAATGTTTACCTACGCGGACTTTACTATACGTTTCGTTTAAACACATTTTAATCAACCTAACTAGTTTCATGGGTATCCCAAACTCTATCGGAATATTGTATAATACTTCCCCCCCTAACTGAATTATAGGCTTTCTTGAAGTCTATGAATAATCTATGTATCCGCTTTATTCACAGTGTACTCTAGTCTGTCTTCGGTTCCATGTTCCTAGGAGACAAAGAAAATTATGGGGGAGTGGAGTTACAGTTTCGCCATTCCAGACCTCGGCACCAGATGGAGGTGAGCGGTCAGCTTCACGCCCCGGACGATTTACCACCTCGAGGGAAGAGCCCCCGGTACCCATTGGATAGGAGGCTGGATATGTCCCAGAACCGGTCTGGATGTTGTGGAATAGAGAGAAATATCTTAACCCCGCCGGGAGTCTAACCTCGGCCCTCCAGCCCCGTGAGCTCTTCCTCCGGGGAAAGAGCCTCTAGTACCCACTGAACAGGAAGCTGCATGAACACCAGAGCCGATTTTCAGGCCGTGGAGTTGACAAAAACTTAGAGTTGCAGCGGAGAATTGAACCCCGGCCGTCGAACCCGTAGCCAGTCAGCCTCAGAAACATACAGGTAAGAAAGGTAAAGAAGTCCCTGAGCTTAACTGATCAAGCACTACGCCATGAAGACGTATGGGGGAGTGGATGTATAGATCCACGTTTTCATGACCACAGCATTAGTTGGATGTGAGTGATCAGCTTCACGCCCCAGCCGCTTTATCATCAGGGAAAGCGCTGCCGGTACCCATTGGGTAGGAAGCTGGTTGGGGCCCTGAACATGTCTGGATGACGTGGAAAGGAGAAAAGTCTTAGAACAACCGGGGATCGAAATCGGACTCCTCGGCCGTGCCGACCGTAGTCAGAGAAATAAAAAGGGTAACGAAGGAAGTACGGAGGACAATAAGGGGTCCAGGGCACAACACAGACCTCAGGGAAGAACGTCGGGAGACGTGAAGGGTGATGATCGAATCGGCAGTGTGGCTCGAAACAGGTCCTGAAGGCCTAAACCTTGAGTATAGGGAGGACGGAGGAGAAGGAAAAGACAAAAACGCTTCCTTAATCCTTTATAAGTCCGCTACTTCCTTATCGATTTAACGTTACTGGTATTTTAATGAGTCGCCATCGCGTCTCGAAGTCGTTAACTCATCAACAGAATATCTTCTGCAGCTAAGCTGAAGGAAGAGCAGAAGATAGTAACTCAGCAAGAGAATTCGTGTGAGATTTCTGCTTCCTGAGAGACAGCGGCCACGTGCCGCAGCCAAGCAATCATCCACTTCAGTAACGCTTTCCGAGGCTGTTGCAATTAACCGTTGCGGGGCTCTCAACTGCCTGCTTCCCCAGCCAAGCATACGCCTCTCGACAGGATCCAGAACCGCAGCCAAGACTCCGATATGTGAAATACATTTCCACGCGACCGAACATCGCGATGTAGCGGTTTGCGCTCCTGCTTCGTGTTAGAAGGGAGCTGCATTAGAATCTCGGGCCACAACCAACTAACCTAACTGAAATTGTTTGCTTTCCCTCAGTCCCTTCAGCTACATGGTAGCACTAGCCTTCTATCCGTGAGGTACTCGGCGCCATTCTCGTTTCGGGTATTGGCTGCTCCCAACGGTCTCTCCAACGAATGTCTACATGGCATATTAAATCAGGACGCAACTACCTGCTTATTTGTACGTTCGTAGTAATCATGTTATAATTTAATTGCCTCTTGACACTAACTTCGCCGACAAGCGGCGATCGCTCGGTCGGTATAGTTCGCTTGCGGACTAAAACCAAGGAGTTTGTTTTTCTTTGCAATGTGAATCTTGTCGTTGTCGAAATGTTTAGTAGCAAAAATGGCAGTCTCGAAAGTCTTCTCTTGCTTCAACTTTGGAGCATATAGCTGATTTCTCAGTTTCATGATCATTTTACAGAAGATAGGACTCCTTGGACAGATAATCAGCTCGGTGCAAGGCCTCTACCTAAACACAGGACAACACAAACACAGAATAAACGCATACACATACCAAACATCCATGTCTTGTATAGGAATCGAACCCACGACCCCGGCTTCCAAGAGAGCGAAGACAGTATATGTCTTAAGACTGCTCGGCCACTGTGAGCGGCAACTGAACACCGTACAGTTTACATATTAAACTCCAACTTTATTAGATACAGCATAATATTAAAAGAAGGATTTTTGGAACGAAGAGGGATTTACAGAAGACGGAAAAAATGCATAATGAGGGGATTCATACCTTGAACTTTTCGCCCAGTATAATTAGAATGATTATGTCAGAGAGGAAGAGGAATACATATAGTGTAAAAAGTAAAGTAAAGCTATCCTTGTACCAGGCCGTGAAGGCCCATAGGGTTGTGAGACGTTAAGGGTGCTAGACAGTCGGCTCATAGATGGCGGTAAGGTTGTCAGCCTTACGCGCCGGCCGCGCTTTACTCCCCAGGGAAATTATTTTGGTGGTAAAGTCAGAAGGTCATATACCACTATGAAGACCTAGAAGCAGGTGCGAGAATAATATTAAAATGGATAAAGATGGGTTGGTATGGACTGGATCGATCTAGCTCAGGATAGGGATCAGTGGAGGGCCCTTGTAAACATCGTAATGAACCTTCGGGTTTCATAAAATGTTGACCAGCTGATTGACTGGCGGCTTTTCAAGAAGGGCACAACTCCATGGAGTTAGTTAAATCATAATATTAAAAACTTCAACTACCGTCCTATTTCAATAAATTATTTGGTGCTCCAAGATGTCTCAGTTCCTGAAATGCCGTGTTCTCTGTGGTGTACGATCTTGGCAGAAACAATATTTAGAAGGTAAACGAACGAAATCAACTAGCGTGGAAAAAAACACATCTTCACTTTCTTCTTTTTAAAAATAAAAATACCTTTGCGAAAACATTCACAATTTTTAAATAGGGGCACAGTCAAGCTACCAGTTCACCGACATTGTATCATTAACGGACGTAATGCACACCCATCATTCTGAATCTGAAGACGAGAATATAATTCAGAGTGTTTTATACTTAAGCTACAAAGGCGGAGTTACGAACGTCTTTGGCAACGTAATACAAAAAAAAAACTCCGTGGTTTGAGTATGCAAGCGAACTATACCGACCGAGCGACCGCCACTTGTAGGCGAAGTTTGCACCAACTTCAGCGAATAAGGGATGTCGCGTGGTCAGCGCAAGGCAATGGTAATACAATTCTTAATCAACTCCATGAAAAGGAATCCTTCTTACAAATGTAATAGTTCCTCAGCTGATCAAGACCATTCTCCGCCTCTTATGGAACATGGAAGCTCATAACCGTGTTCACAAGAGCCCATCATTGGTCCTTATCTTCAGCCACATGAATCCAGATGATTCTCTCAGAGATGATACATAGATCCATTTGAATATCATCCTCCCATCTATGCCTAGGTCTCCTTAGTGTTACCGTTACTTCATGTTACATTTGTAGTTTCACAGCAGTGATTAGTTCTACGATACAGCAGACCCGGTTACCTGCCTGCTCCCTACCGGCTTCTTGCTTTGCTCACTATTCGACCCTGAAGATAGAGGTGATATGTTCCTCCAAAACGTAGTAGACCTTCACAGGATTACATGGCGTTACATCCCAGAAGACAGAACTTTCCTTTATATTCAAGCTTTTCAAATTACAATTTTCTGTGTAACCTCTCCCCACCAGCCACCTTTTCGAGCTACATGTCTGTGCCAACCCATCTTCCTTCACTGACCATATCATAGCCCTAACTAACTAACTAACTATTTTTTATTGCTAGTGGGGTGGGACTATGTCCCTTGTACTGCGACCACTTCTGGCCTATTGTACCAGCCCCAGATGATAGGCGAGGATAAATGTGGAGCAATTGGTGGAATGAAGATTGGCAGGGGAAACCGAAGTACTCGGAGAAAACCTGCCCCAGCGCCACTCTGTCCACCACAAATCCCACTTGACCAGACCCGGGATTGAACCCGGGCTGCCGCGGTTGGAAGCCAGCGACTAACCGCTTGAGCTATGGCGCGGCCCACTAACTAACTAACTCCATGGAGCTGGGTCCTTCTTGAAAAGCCACCAGTCACTCAATTACTAAAGAATCCTAAAATATTATCGAAACAGAAGGTTCCTTACCGTCTCCAAAAGAGCACGTCACTGGTCCCTACCTGCGCCACAATAATTCAGTTCACATCACCTCATTAAATTACTTAAAATTTATTTTAATAATATCGTCCCATTTATGTCTAGGTCTCCCTAGTGGTCTCTTTCCTTCTACCTTAGAGACTTATATCCGGTGCTCAAACTGCGAAGTATCTCATTTACTTTTATAATTCTGAAGATTAATTACAGGTAACAGAAGTAAACAGAATAAAAATATCTGTATTAGAAATCGTACACAATGGTACAAGTTCAATTTTACATCCTGAGAATGAACACAAGTGTCCAAATGTGTCGATTCATGTGCACCTTATTAAAAACAATTAAATGTGTCAATGGAACATTGTCAAAATATAAATTCGCGCATGCAGTATGTTCAGAGCCGAATTCACTGATGTGGGGGTGGGGGCTGAAGCAATTAAAATGTGAAGGCCTTTATAAGTAACAAAACTTAGGTCATGAAAATTCTTTAACATTACTCTTATTCCTTACAACTAAAAATACATATTAATTTCTCGTGAGTTCAGAGAATCAGATGTCTCAATAAAATCTGCGGAAGCCCCGGGGCGACAGCCCCTGTCGATCCTTCAGACACCAACAAGAACGTTCCCTCATAGCCTTAAAACTTCCAACAAATTCACTATAATGTTTTTCTTAAACATATCTTACTTGTCGTCAGACTTTTCCGGGCGTAATGCATATGTTTCAAGGTAACCGAACAATTATTCACAGCCCCTGCTTCTTTACCAAATCCCAGGCCATTTTATTAACACGATTCTCATTTGAGGGAGAGACGCTGTTTCTCTATACCGAGCTGCGGCTGCGGGAAGCAACCGTGGCTGTTAATTGGTCTAATTAGAGTAATTACATGAGTTGAAGAGAGAGACAGAACACGGGAGAGGGGAGTCAACTGTACTTGTCGTCTTTCACACCACTTGTTGATTATTGGGAGAGAGGTTTAGCTTCCGGCTGTATCTCAGCAGAAATCTGGCAAGGGCCTGTGGGCAACAGAGAGGGTAATAAAGAATGAGAAAGTGAAGGGAGAGATTGCGGATGAACAGGAAATGGGGAAGAGAAACAGAAGCAGATATACAGAGGAGGTGCTCGCGGGTGTTGCTCGGTTCTTGTAGGTAATTAAAGACGAGCTGGGTGAGGGTTCTGCAACAAAATTGAGTTGAGCGAGGGAGATGTTGAAATGAACTAACGCCCAAAAGGGGTGCAAGTTATACAGAGGGGTTGGCACAGGGTGAGAAAAGGCTTGCGGAGTTGTTGGCTGCTTGAACACATCGATTTTCGCGAACCGCAGCAAGAGGGCGTTATGTAAGCCTGAAGCACAAAAAGTGTGAGTGTGTGTTGAAGAGGAGGGCGAGATACTTTACAGAAAGACGTACATATTAAGGCAATTCGGAGAGCACATGCGCGAATGGCTGTAAAGTTGCAGAACCCTTCCTCCCCAAACGTACACCCGACAATGTTTCTACAGCCCACAACTACTCTACCCAAAACACAGTTGATATCCTGTGTCTCTCTTTGACTTCGGGGGGGGATTACAGAATGAGAGGTTAAGTATCTCAAGTTAAATGTGTTCTTAACCACGACACTTAATGGAGGTGGTCGCCTTTGCTCCCAGGTCGTTTTAACCCCTGGGAAAGAGCCCAGCTATCCACTGGATAGGAGCGTGGTTGCTCCCCAAAGCTTGTACGGACGCAGTGAAAGGGAAACAAATCTCTTGTCCTCGACAGAAATCGATCCCCGATTCCGGGCTCGTGAAGCCTGTAGCTTAGTGGACATGAAAACATACTAGCGTTCCCGTGCCAAAAAAAAATACATTTCAAATCCAGAAACTATTTTTAGCATACTTTCCTCATTTTGAAAATATAAAAATTAACTTATGACATCACCATGCTGTCTGTGAATCCTCATCAACTTTTGAATGTCTAAACTTGGTATATATACCATGGCACCTGAGTCAATCTCAACGGCGTCCTACATGAATCCTTCCAATTAGTATCAGTGCATGTATATGTATCCCCCTATCGTTGCTAGGCAACGGGTCCGTAAAAACGTTAAAGCGACAATGAAATAATTGCAGAACGCGTCCGTTTTGTATGCGATGCGTGTAGTATCGAAGGAAAGTAGGCGACTGGTTCCTCCTGGGACTCATTGTTTTGTTCGTGGGACGCTTAAATTATCCACCAAATTTGACGGGGATCACCATCATATATATGCGTGTGTCACCCCTTCTTATTTCGCCGTGTCCTAACAACAGCAGTAGACAATGTGGATTTTCTCCGTCCTATTCCGCATCACGATAACGGCGAGTTTTCCTGCATATCACAGTAACAACAGAAGACAGTGAAGACTTCCCCCAGTATCCTAGCAACGTTCCTATTGCTGTGACGATCCCAGTACCTTTCTTTAGGGGAAAGTAACTGTGAAATAAGTTGGCTTGGATTCGAATTCATGTATGGAGCAGAAAAATTAACAAATTTCCTGCACCGGTCTCTCCACAAGAAAAGTCCTTTGTCTTCTTGGGCCATAAGGTACTTCTGTGACGCGCCGTTAGAGAGCAGGATGGATGGAACGAACAAACGGGCTCAGGCAGTTTCATGTAACGCCTATATATATATATATATATATATATGAGTCATCTTTGGTCTAGTGGTCAGAATTCCTGGCTACAGATCCAGAGGTCCCGGGTTTGACCTCCGGCGCTACCAAATATTCTAAGAAGTAGCGGACCTGGAACGGGATCCACTCAGCCTCGTGAGGATAAGTGAGGAGTTACTTGAATGGAAAAGTAGCGGCTCCTGTCTAGAAAACCTAGATTAACGGCCGTGGGGATCCGTTGCTCTGACCGCGCGACACCCTCTATCAGTAAAAGTTGGCACTAACTTCGCCGACAAGCGGCGGTCGCCCGGTCGGTATAGCTCGCCTGAGGACTACAGACCACGGATTTATATATATAGATGGTCCTTGAAAATAAAATAAAGACACAATAGCATTATGAATGATTTGCTTTTGCCTTCATTCTATAGCTTTGAAACTGCGGGCCCATTTATTTCAGATGGATTACAGTCAGACTTGCTTAACTTTTAATGGCTTCCCTGTTAATGAAAGATACATCTGATGATGGTAAATGAGTCGCCAAAACATCCAGGATATATTTTGCTTGTATCAACTTGTTTTGTTTTATATTTACAATTCTTACAATGCCATCTACAAAGTATCTAGTATTAATACTGTCACGTGATTGAGTGCCATTATAGACGGGGTTTGGATTGATAATTGCATATATATTTAACACTTACAGATCGTAACTACAAGTAGCTATCGCTAATTCATAGTTGATTATAGCGCGCACTAAGTGTTCTCAGTCTGCTGTTTCTTCACCAGTCGTTATCTGGTAACGGTTCCCAACGCCTTAGATCCCTCAACTTCCGCGTTCACGGCCTCACGCCCTCACTGGCTCTCGTCTATCTCGCTGCAGATCCTGAGCTGAACTGACTTCCAGATGCCGAACTCACAACGCACAATCGACTCATTATGTAGCCTCGGTACGGACCGCAACTCCCAACAGTTATTCTACTGTTGAATCTCGTGACTATCGCTCGGAGCGCGTAGAGAACATTATTCCTGTTTCTGTTTACAGACATTACCTAGCAATGACCGCTGTTTATAGTGTCATTACTTAGAAAGGGCCTACATCCTACAATGCTGTTTATGCTTAACCACTGCATGTTTCGGCCCCATTTTTTGGGTCATCTTAAGGTTCTAAACATTCTTAAACATCAATCATCATATATTCTAACATGGACCCCTTGCTCGTAAGTATTATACAAGTGCGTATACCGCCTGAAGATGAACCCCAAACATGGTCGAAACATGTAGTGGGTAACAATAAACACTTAATGCTATGTATTTGCGTTGATGGCATTGGAAGAACTGTATGCAGGATGAAGTTACGTTTAATTACGTTGACTTCTACATAAGAGTTCAATTTGACAGTTTTCCTACCTTAACAATAAACAGTACAGCGGCTACGTCGACAGATATTACAATATTTACTTCCCGGGATAGCGCAGTCGGTATAGCGACTGGCTATGGGCTGAACGACCAAGGGGTCAGAGTTCGAGTTCCGGTAGGGTCAAGGATTTTCTCTTCTCCACATCGCCCTGACAGGCTCTGGGGCCCACCCAACCCCCTATAGAATGGGTACCGAGGGCTCTTTCCCCGAGAGTAAAGGGGACCACTCACCTCAAACTACTGCCGAGGTCAAAAAATATGGATCTATACATCCACTCCCCCATACGTCGTCAAGGCGTAGTGTTTAATTACTTAAGCACAGGGACAACTTCGCCCTTTTTTATTCCATGCTTCCGAGGCGTCTATGAACGCCAGAGTTTATTTAACTGTAGCACAGACTGGGATATGAAAGGGTAATTATAAACTGCAATTAACGAGGACTTGAAGGTAGTAATATTTAGCCTCTTTAAATTATTCTGACATTTGCCTGGAGTGACTGAAGAATTTCCCGAAAATTCGCAGTCGAGATAATAGGCCCCTGGATCGTGCTTCGAGCGAAAGCCGTCCTGAATACTGTGTACGCGGCAACATTCAGCCCAAGTTTTGCTAATTTACTTTTCCCCACATTTACATTCGCTGCTCACTCAGTTCCAGGGGGTGACAGACGCTGCAAGGGGAAGCGCGACACCATCTCACCCTCGACAATAGAGCCTACACCCTCAAACCCCTCATTCGATAACCCCGATCCCAACAGCATCGTATTCTATGGGCCTTAAAAACACCCCTAACAGCTATGTTTAACCCTCGTTCCTTTTCTTCCCCTATCTATCGCAACGCACCCTTCATCCCTCCAACATTACATCCATTCCTCTTACCGCACAATTTATTGTGTCATATCTCCCCTTACCCTCCCACAAACCCCTTCGACAACCCATCTCGTTCTCTTATCAATTAATGTAGGCCCTATATAAGATACAATCCATCCCTTTGTGCTGTATAAGAAAATACATATCTCCCTTCTATTGCGCGGTTTGCAGGAGTTTCATTGAACTGTGGATGGCGAACCTATCCGCTGCCTCGGTCCAGATTTGCATTAAAAGCTACCAATAATAAGTGAGTAGTGATAGCACTCATAAGCGGAGATAGCTCAATCGGTAAAACAAAAGTTATGGGCTGGACAGTCTGGGTTCAATTCCCGGCAGGGGTAAGAAATTTTCCTCCACCCTAACGACGCCTAGGCCGCCTCCGGGGCTCGCCCAGCCTCTTATCCAATGAGTACAGGGGGGTTCACTCCCTAGGAGTAAAGCGGCTGGAGCGTGAAGCTGATCACTCACCTTCATCTATTGCCAACATTACGAATGGTGAAGTTATTTATCCACTCCCTCATACGTCCTCATTGCATGGTGCTTAATTAAGCACGGGGAAAGTTCTTCCCACTGCTGCACTGAGACATGTCTCAGCATGTTGCTTTTGAGAATGATCCAAACTGTATTCGTTTGGTCTGACTGACGAATAGGCAGTTCATGGTTCAAAATAACCAACGAGATAATATAACGTTGTGATCTCCTGTAGCTGTCTTTTTCTGGGCACCCATACTTATCGGCAATCCGTATGGATACGTAAGGTCATAGAAACATCGTATTTTACCAAAAATAATTATGGTTTGGTGAAATACTGAACTGTCCTGAGGCTCCAGATGTAAATATGGGGGGAAGGGATTGTATTCGGTGCTATCCGGTCTCCCTTGGTGTCACTCTTGCACTAAATAAAGAGAAGTTTCGAGAAGGAATGTACTAAGTTCTTCACGCGGGAAGACTGCAGACATATTCATATCAGAAGCAATCATACGAAGTGACAAACTGGCTCATATCCTTCTCCTTGTTTGCATCCACCAGAGGCTGCTAAAAATTTCAAAGTCTTTGCCTAACCAAAACCTGTTTTTATTATTTTGTGGGTGTGCTTTCAACACACTTTTTCCCCTCAAGTGGTATGGACAAAACGTAAGGGTACAGGGGAAAAGCAACAAAAACAGAATATTGGGTTACCTATAACACAAAAGAACCCCAAACAAAACTACCCCCTTCCATCTTTTCCAACCATGTCGTATTTTCTGACATAGCCTTCCAACATCCCTTCTTTCTCCCTATTTCATCCCCCATCTGGCGCACAATCCAGGCACCCTTATCATCTGTCCTCTCTCTACTCACTTCAGCTTTGTGTCGCATCCCTGAAAGCCAATAACAAGCAGGAAAAGCTAGCACAGGGGCTTGTCTACGGGTCGCTAAACTACTCCTGGCAGTTGCAAGATCACCCAGACGGAAAAAAGGACAGGCGAATGAAGAGGACGGAGAAGTTAAGGTCGATAGGAGGGGGGATGAGAAGTGTAGAAGCACTCCAACAAAATGAAATCCATAGGGTGATCACAACCAACTTGATAGCCCAAATTCTAAAACTAGTAGATCAGCACACAGAACTGTCTGCCGGAAATATAGGAATCTGTGGGTTGTTAACCTCTCCACAGAATACACATAAATGCCTCGACCATGACGTGATAATATGAAACCGCTAACTTGGTGCTGAAAGTAATTCATCTCCAACTGTTTCCTACAATGAACCACAAAAGGGTAAGATGTTATTAGTTAAGTGAGAGCTGAAGTGGCAGTCTGATAGTAGTTTACCAACGTTTCGTAGGAACGTACCGCCTCCGTCTTCAGGGTCTATTCGTTGCTTGTTTGGTGGGGGCAGTTTTAGAACCTGAATATATCGCCAGAACGCTATGCCGAAACGTAGGCACAATTCTACCAGACTATACGGTGTCAAGAATTGTTATTAATCACAAATATCGTCTCTTGTGAATGTGTTTTCAGTCTCCAAAACGGATTCTCACATTAACCAGACGAACCGAGTCCTCTGTCTGTCGCTTGCACAAGTGAATATATACATCAGCTCCCCCCATACGCCTTCATGGAGTAGTGCTTATCAGCTAAGCACATGGACAACTTTATCTTACACGATTCTTGCAGTTCGTGCTGAATTCTCTAGCATCTTTTCCTCTCGTACTGGAATGGCAGGAAAAGCTTTCACCGAACTGGCTGGTCTAGTGGCAACGCTCCAGACTTGTACTCGGAAATTACTAGATTCGAATCTTGGCTTGGATACCGGCTATCCTTCTGAAGGTGTTCTTTTCCTCAGTCCCTCCAAGCAAATGTCGGGTTAATTCCTAGATTAGGCCAAGGCCGCTTCCCTTCAAACGGCTTCCAAATCATGTCAGAACTATACAGTATCGACACAGATAGCGTCGCTGAATGACTAACAGAGACAGGCTCTCGGCGAAATGAAAATGTGAGTAGAACTCCCACAACTGCTACCGTGGCCGGTCCAAACCAAGCTTGCTTACAGCTCATTCCAACTTAGCTGTCGCTGAGAAGGTGGTTACAAATTAAAAAAAAACTCAGTGGCTTGAGTCCGCAAGCGAACTATACCGACCTAGCGACAGCCGCTTGTCGGCGAAGTTAGTGCCAACTTTAACGGATAGAGGGTGTCGCGTTGTCAGCGCAACGAAACCCCACGACCGAGGAATTTAAAAATGCTTTTATATTTAATCCGTGATAGATACTTGTGTGGTCTGTCACGTTTGTCCATGTACCAGAATCACACCGGTTCGACTGTAACAGGCTGTTACGACGTGCCATGATACCTTTCAAATGATTTCGTAACCGTCACTTGACTTGCGTTTTAAGGGGAGGTAGTGCATATCAAATTTCAGGCCCGTGAATTTTTCAATTGTTCAGAAAAATATACCTTAATACGACAAAATTGGGGGCACGCGGTAGCGTAGTTGGTTGAGGGGCTATGCCATAAGCCGGAAGGTCGCGGATTCCAGTCCCGATGAGGTCACTGGATTTTTTTCAGTTGACCTAATCCTTCCAGGCGCACTAGGCCCTGGGGTTTACTCAGCCTCTAACAGAAATGGGTACCAGGAATTAATTAAATAATTTTCCTGGGGAGTAAAGCGCGGCCGGCGCGTAAGGCTGACAATCTCACAGCCTTCTTTGAGAGGATTGTCTAGATAATATAGGACCCTCAGCGTCTCACAACCCTATGGGCCTTCATGGCCTGGTACAGGGATAGCTTTACTTTTACTTTACTTTTAATACGACAAAATTAACTTCGCGGATACATGGCTTACCACCTCCATAAAATAGAGCTGAGATAGCTCAATCGGTATAGCGACTGGCTACGGGCTGGACGACAGAGGGGTCGGAGTATGGGTGCCAGTAGGGTGAAGAATTTTCTCCTCGCCATGTCGTCCAGACCGGCTCTGGGACCCACCCAACCTCCTATTCAGTGGATAACGGGGCGTTTTCCCCGGGATAAAGAGAAGGAGACGTGAAGCTGACCACTCACCTCAAACTACTGGTGAGGTCAAGAATACGTAGATTTATATATCCTCTCCCCCATAAGTTTTCATGGCGTAGTGTTTAATTAGTTAAGCACAGAGACAACTTTACTTCTCCATTTAAACCGTAACAAAGTATTTACCAGTTTATTTATGATAAATTCAGGGGTTTCATTTACAATAGGGTTATGGGCATTTTGGTTATTAGTGAATTCGTGAGATACATCCATTCGTGCACGTGAAGCTGTTACTGGTTACGGAACGCAACTGCACATTAGCGTTTTGAGAGGCCGAGTTCCGCTTCTGGGAGTAATTACAAAAGTAGCGTACTTCGAAATGGAGTACATCTTTGAACTCGTAAGTTCCGCATTCCATATTTCCTACTGATGTTTTTCTTTTCAATGATACGTTATATGAAGGCGCAAATTCTATGTTATCATTTTAACCGGTCTGCAAAGAGTCGCGGCCAGTCCGACGCTTGGAGGCCCAAGCCACAGCTGATGGCGTGAACACGCAGTGATTGTCAGGAGGAGACAGGTCCTAGGGGCCCTACATCCCTAGGGACACCAAGCAGAATGGCAACCAACTTCCACGCCGCGTCTTTACGACATCGTATAACCTCGCTTATACGAGTTGGTTTTACGTCATGGCGACTACAGCCTCGTCACTTGTCGCGCAGTGGTACCCCCACACACACACAGACAGACACGATGAATGTCCACACTCTTCCCTCCCCCACCCAATCGCTCATAACAAAGGACTTAATATAAGTCGTTTCCTTCCAGTATACGTTCATCTGCTGTAGTTTGTGGCTGCCGACATCATAAAGACTCTTGCCCCTTTGAGCGATGCAACAAAATCTCTTTAACACAGCAGCAGAAGTACCGGGAATACAAAACAATCTGTGGCCCATTACCTTAATTAATTTATTTCCGAATGTGAGGGGGGTGGATTCTTCGCTCACAAGGCTTACACGTGCAGTCATGAAGTAGAAATTTCAACGCTGGGCCTAATACGAATGCCAAGTGGCATCTACAAGTCACGATGGCAAATGATAACAGGATAAGAGAAGACGCATGAGATGAGTGATACTCACGGGGGTGCGGTCCCCCGGAACAGGTTGCCGTGTAGCCTGTTAGAGGGTCGCGCATGTTTCGATGGAATCTGCTGCTTCATAAGTTTGGTAATCTTCCTTAAATTCGTTTAGACAGCCTCTTTACATAAATCTCTCTTAACGTTTTTATTTACACGTATGCCGGTATGGAAAATTATGCTACACTCAACATCGAGAATTATCGGATGGAATTGCAATACTTCACCCAGACACAGTCTGTGTACTTAAAAGTTAAAGTAGTACTGCTGAAGATTGGTAAGAACTATTAAGTCAGTGGGAAACAAACTAAACAGCAATGGTTCTATAATCCATTTCAAATTAACGGAGATAATTAATTGGGTTTCAACTCTTATTCCATTCGAGGCTCTTTTTAACGCGCAAGAGAACGTGGTTCATCTCTTGAAGTGTGGGCCTTCCACATGTGGTACGCATTAAAGTTGTAATAGCCATTCACAGAAGCAGTAACTTTTGGCGAGGAGAATAATGAGCCAGGACCACAAGTCACCGCTTCTCTTTCCTTACATAAACCGTAATAACGAACCAGTCAAGGGGCCCTGCAGTGCGATAAAAATTTGGCAGGAAGCTTCTCATTTATTTAGCATGGAAGTGGCCGTAGCATCGCCGTGTAGACAGCTTACGGAGCGGAACATCATTAGGTAGCAGTCCGAGGTGGGGAGCAGACAGACCGAATTGATGTCTGGATACACTCTGTCCGCTGGATGGGTGAACAGATAGAAAGGCGGACAGACACAGATACACATCCATAAACGGACAGACAAGTTGGTGGGTGGGTAGATAAAAATATATCGATAAACGGATAGACAAGTAGGTAGGTGGGAAGGTGGGTGGGTAGATAGATATATCGATAAACGGATAGACATGAAGATGGATGGGTAAGTGGGTGGGTAGGTAGGTAGGTAGATAGGTAGATAGAGATACGGAGACAGCCTGAGCAATGAACTGATGGTTGGGTGGACGGAAACGGAGGGATGTGATGGATGCATGGACTGACAGACATGAAATATAACAAAAGTATCAACAACTCCTCCGCCATCTTGTTGGTCCCCTGAGCAGTAAGGACTAAGTGCTGCTTTCCCAGTCACAATGAATGCTCTCTCTCAGTGGCATCTTATTATGATGGAGTCACCGTATTTTCTAGGAACATGATTGATCTATAGAGTGTAGGTTAATTTGAATTCCGTATACCGATGTAATATACCACAATCAGACCTTAGAGAAGGGCTCTTGTGAACACGATAATGAGCTCTCGTGTTCCACAAAAGTAGATGATAAACTATCATCTTTTCAATATGGCCGCCACACCATGAAGTTACTTACTTTTAATTTGTCTTATAACGACCTATAAAACTGTAATGTATTTTCAAATTACTTTTGTAGAAGCTTCTCTCTATCTAATTCCTTTACTTTCTTACATTTTTAAGAGGATTTATCGAGTCAGTCGTCGTCCCCCCCCACCCAACCAACCCTCTGTCTCTATCGATATGAGTAGCCTCAATAGTACAGAGACGAAAGTTCTTGGGTGGCGGACTGTTACATTGGCTGTGTTAGCCTAGATCTTGGCATCAGTGATGTTAATTCAACTTTCCATACTTTCAGTTGCTCAGTCTCACAAAGCAAGACAGCTTCTAAATCATCTGGCCCATAAAATTCTGGTTCACTAAATCGGCGACTTATTTTAAAGGCTTTCCCGAAAATATCTGCCCCCTTTTACTTTGAGTAGAGTCAACAAAGAGTAAGACAGAATTCTCACCTTCACCGATGCCAGAATTAGAAATAAAGTAAAGCTATCCCTGTAACAGGCCATGAAGGCCGATAGGGTTGTGAGACGTTGAGGGTCCCACATTATCTGGACAATCGGCTCAAAGATGACGGTATGGTTATCAGCCTTACGCGCCGGCCGCGCTTTACTTCCCAGGAAAATTATTTAATTAATTCCTGGTACTCATTTCTGTTAGAGGCTGAGTCGACCCCAGGGCCATAGTGCGGCGGGAAGGATTAGGTTAATTGAAAAAAAATCCAATGACCACTACCTTCAGGCTTGTAGCATAGCCCCTCAAGCAACTACGCTACCGCGTGCCCCCCTTTATGTAGACGTCCCCAAGCTATTATAATGTCCTTCTCTGTTTCCATATCTTTTCCCTTCATTCATTTCGAGGAATATTTGCCCATAAATGTCTGCTGGAAGAGATGATTAAAGTTGAGCCACTGCTGCCCCCTTCCAGCCACAACCTAAACTGCTACCTCAACATGTTCATTTAATTTGTGTGCTTAAGAAAAGAACTTTTCTAAACGCCTGTCTCGCTGACTAGGTGACTGCTTGGGGAGGAAGACGAAAATACGTATAATCCAAGCATTAAAAGAATTTAGGAAGAGTCTTGACGTCAAACTGAAAGATGAATAATGAGGTACAGAATGAAGTTAAGGATTTATAAAATGATGGGAGAGTGACTGCTACTGGAAGTAAAAATACCTCAAAATGTGAAAGGCAAGGAAGAAGGCTGTACCTCACTCCAACTTCCTCCGTAGGCGTGTAACTCGGCAAAATGTAAAAGGTAAGGTAAAGTTACCCCTTAGATGGAGGTGAGGACAGTTTCACGCCCCAGCCGCTTTACTCTCGGGGAAAAAGTCAACGGTACCCATTGTAGAGGAGGTTGGGTAGACCTCAGAGACGGTGTGGACGACATGGAGGAGTGAAAATTATTGCCCCCACCGGGACTAGAACTCCGACCCCTTGGTCATTGCTTGTAGTCTGTTGGTGGGCTAGGCTGTCACTTTTATATAAACGATATTTCTATACTTCCGGTCTTACAAGATCATCGTCACGTGGACACTTGTATGTAACTGTAGCGCCGTACTGCATTTCTAGCTCAGTTCTAAAACTTGGTTAAAACTTGGTCAACTATAAAACACAATAGAGTAAAGCAAATACGAAAAAGTATCTACCTGATGATGAACTTTTAAGGTCGAAACATGTCGCAAAAACTGACAACCTAGCACATTACCCGTCTACGAACACAAGACTGCCCCTACAAATGAAATGGTCAACCAGTGCATCAGGAGAGCGGGGGCAGCGCAGTCGGTAGAGCGAAAGGCTACGGGGTGTACGGTCGAGGGGTCGGAGATCTGAGTCTCGGTAGGGGCAAAGTTTCTCTCCAGCCCACGCCATCAGGACCGGTTCTGGGGCCCACGCAGCCTCCTATCCAATGGGTACACCAGATGGGCATCCTTCCCAGGGAGTAAAGTGGCCGAGGCGTGAAGCTGACCACATATTGTTTGGGGACTTTGCTTGGTGTCCGGGGTTCTTAGCAGAGGAAAGAGATTCCCTCCTCCTCCATCGCATCTTCTTTGGCGGTAATGCGGTAGGGGCGTGAAGCTGACCACTAACCTCCAACTAGTATCGAGGTTAAAATTGGTGGAGCTACACCTCCAGTCCACCACATATCTTCATGTCGTGGTGTTTAATTAATTAGGAGCACAGACAAGTTACCCTTTCACCATTTTTTATGGGGACTCTTCTTTCCTTTTTGAAGGTCCCCCCATTTCACTCTGTGTTGGGAATCGATTCCCAGTATCCTTAAATCATGAGTGTTATAAATATACAGCCTATAAATTACCAACTTCCATCTAATCAATCGAAACAAATGATACAGCTGTGGATTGTTATCCATGCAATCATATATTTTTCCCCCACCAAAGGTCCTAACTTCTAACAGACGGCACAACCTGTTCGACCTCTTCAAGACATTGATTTATGTCCCTTTCGCTTCTCCAAGAATCCCTTCCTCACACCACCATTTACATTTTTTTAACGCTGAATGTCACACAGAATCCGGTCTTAACTCGGCACAAGGAAAGTGTAATGCTTTCTGCTCTCCGGCTTTCAGCGTCATGAACAGCGGCATTAACGCAAGTCACAAAATGCTTCTTCGTGTTCAGATAACAGCCATCATATACTGCAGTTATCGAAATGAGCAGGCACAAAGGCAACATCAAATCAACAGATTGAAACAAGGCGTGGTAAAGTTGAACTTGTGCTTAATTAGTTAAGCACCGAGCCATGAACACGGGGTAGTGCACGTATAGCTCCACAATTCTTGAACTCGGCATTATGTGAGATGGGTGGTCAGCTTTACTCCCCGGCGGTTTTACCTCCGGCACCCACTGTATAGGAGGCCGGATGCTGTGGAGTAGAGAAAAATCCAGAGAATCGAACCCCGGCCGTCCAGCCTGTAGCTCGTCGTTATTACGGCTCAAGTTGAAACAGCCATAGCCAAAAATCTACTTAGAAGAGAACCAGCTCTGCTAGTGCATTAATACAATTTTTTTTTTTTTTNTCTTGCATTCCACAACAACAAAGTGGGACTTGTCATCAAACTAACAAACAAAAGAAGCGAATCTGAACAGGCGAGTAGTTTTCCAGAGGCCGCAAATTTGAACGTCAAAAATATTTTTTGACAGTCACTGAACAAAGAGATAAAACTCCGGCATAGCACTCCCTGGTTTACAGTCTCCTTCAACTGACCATGAGAGTAGCTTAACAGATCACCGCTGTCTTACACGGTATCAGGTAGACAGCATCCGTGGTGACGGCACAGCTCACCACTGCCACTGCTGCGGTGTGAATCTCGTATAATTTTCTGGCACGCTGTTCCCCATCACGTTACAAACAAACAAAAAAACTCAGTGGCCTGTAGTCCGCAAGCGAACTATACCGACCGAGCCACCGCCGCTTGTCGGCGAAGTTAGTGCCAACTTTAGCGGATAGAAGGTGTCATGTGGTCAGCGCAACGGATCCCCACGGCCGTTAATTTCGGTTTTCTAGACCGCAGCTGCTATTTCCTTCAAATAGCTTCTCAATTATTCTCACGAGGCTGAGTGGACCCCGTTCCAGACCCACTACTTTTCAGAAAATTTGGTAGCGCTGGGAATCAAACCCAGTACCTCTATATCTGTACCCAGGAACTCTGGCCACTTGACCATGGAGGTATACGTCGCCTGCGGACTAAAACCACATAGTCTGTTGTTGTAATTATCCTATATTGACAAAATGTGGACTGAGTCGAAGGTTTTGAAAACGGGCGAAATATACCATTCATTCTTTATATGAACCAATGAAGGAACACACAGCCGTTAATTCATGGCGTGTGTTTCATGAAATGCCTGGAACATACGTATATGTATGGCCATGGAAGATAATAAGAACAGATTTAAGCAAACTGAAGCATGGGCCTATATGTATTGGGGGGAACCTTGGGATTGCACATGAAAAGGTAAAGTTGTCCCCGTGTTTAATTAATTCCGCACTATGCCATGAAAACTGTACAGGAGAGTGGAGGTCTATCCACGTGCTCTTAATCTCGCTACTAGATGGAGGTGAGTGACCCGGCAAACTTACCCCAGGGAAAGAGCCCCTGGTATTCATTGCATAGCAGGCTGGCTGTGTAGAAACGGACGTTGGAGTGGATAAAAATATATTTCCCCTCTTGGAAATCGAAACCAANTACTAAATTTCTTATGCTACACCTTGGGTGTTTAAACAGTAATAGATATGGGCAACTGATTTTGAATAGTCAAGCACAATCACAAATATTAAATAAATTCAGAATGTATTCTCATGGGCTACGAAACCATGTATGCAGTCTTGAAGGTGGATACGGTGTCACGACTCAGAAGAACACAATCTGAAAAATCATCACTACGAAAACCGCTAAACGTATGAAATAAATGATTATAAAAATTTGTTAATTCTGAATACACCACCCTCTCTGCTGCGTTTTGGCAAATTCAACCTCTCTTATGCGAAGCGTGTTAGAGGGCGTCTATCTGCCAGCAGAAAATAATTTGAGATTGTCTTACACATCCAATCGCTTAAGGCTTTAAAAAAAGAAAGGCAAAACTATTCCTGTAACAGGCCGTGAAGGGCCACAGGACTGTGAGATGTCGAGGCTCTCACATTTTCTAGACATTCGGCTCACAGACGGTGGTGAGGTTCTCAGCCTTATGCGCAGGCCGCCCTTTACTCTCAGGAAGATTCCTGGTACTCATTTCTGTTAGAGGATGAGTCGATCCCAGGGCCATAGTGCGACTGGACGGATTAGGTCAATTGAAAAAAATTAAATGGCCTCATCGGGAATCGAACCCACGACCTTCCGGCTTATAGCATAGTGCCTCAACCAACTACGTTACCGCCTGGAGTTATTAAACATGAAAAAAAAACTGTCTGCGAATTTACACCTAGGCTCTTCTACCCACGAGCAAATAAACCCCCTACGTACCCACAGATCAGTCGGCTGGACAGGGATAACACTACGAATTCCCCTATCTGGACTTGAACCACGGCCATCTAAACCAGAGCTCTTCACTTCATTGGTTTAGATATACACTTTGTATCTAGTATCATGTATTATTAGTTTTGTGAATGATCCCTGTTAACAAATGCATTAATACAATGACACTTCACTGCAAATCGAAATTAAACTGATTCATCATGACGAGAAATGATCTGATACTTACATGCCGCTCTTCAGCTGAGTTGAGCCCTGGTTCCGACAGCACAAGACGTACATCAAGACAACGGGCACGTAGGCAGGGCCGATGACATGGAAAAGAAAGCAAGGAGACAATGTATTCAAATGTTTCAACTTGGTGGCGCAGAAAGGAGGTGGAAGGAAACTACAAAGATATAAATGGTGGGTGCAAAAAACGGAGCACAAGAGAAAGAGGGGGTAGGAGTGGGGAAGGTGGAAGAAGGATCTGAAGATGGAAGTGAGAAGACAAAAGCACAACCTCTGTTTGCTTGTTTATGAACTTGCACAAATTATATCGGAAAATTTTATAAGGCAGAGAATAAACAACGAAGCAAAAAGAATGTCTGTCCTCTTTCAAATACTAGTTCACATAAAAACATTCGAGTGCGAGATTATAGTCTCATGAGATGTGCCGCCGTAGAGTCTGAGAGACAGAAACCAAGGCTACTGCCTTCCACTGATGAGATGCGCAATTCGGGCCTGAGCCCGGACGCCGACTAGTCCAACTCGGTGGTTCTCAACCTTTGCGAGACCGCGGCCCGGTATATTCTTCTTTTATATATAAGACGAGGGTCCGGTACCGGGCCACGGCCCGGCGGTTGAGAAACACTGATCTAGCTGACATCTATACACTCCCTCAGACCCTTCAAGGAATTACCACGGTAGTACCTGGAACAGGCCACGGCCGCTTCCTTCCAAATCGTTATAACTTCCATCGAATCTTTCGACGCTGTATAGTCTCAATAGTGACAGCGTCATAAAACATACCACAAAGTCTTGGGGAATTCGCTGACTCCATCTTCAGGGTACAAGGGACCTTGAAGATGGAGAAGACAGGTTCCTCTGAAATGTCATTTCTTTCTGCGGTTCTTATTTAATGACGCTGTCAGTATCGAGATTAAGCAGCCATTGATGATAGGAAGATTAATGAATGTTGAGCAGTTGGAATGAGAACTAGTAAGGGAAACGAAAGCACTCGAAGAAAACCTGCCCCAATGCCACTTTCTCTACAACAAACCCCACATGATCTGAGCAGGGAGTGGACACGGTTCCCCGGAGTGGGAAGCCGGCGACTGAGCAAGTTGCAGAAGTACCAGAAGACGTGATTTCCAACAATCATCGCCACGAGAAAGGTAAATCACATATCCGAAAGCAACCATTTTCTCTTGTACAATAAAAGACGTACAAATGCTTCCCTTTAAAGTCTCTTGATACAGAAATAAGAAGTGTTTGATCGTCTCTGGCTGGACAGCATGAAACTGTCGGCATCGGTAAACATGACATGGGAGAACAGAGCACGAACCGACTGCAGCTATCCCAGGATAATGAACTGACTGCACTGGCGCACGGAAGAATTCTCTAACTGCGAAATGAAATTACCCGATCGTCACACGAGGGAAAATACCGTAAAACCAAAGCGAAACAAAAAAAAATATATATAAAATAATTATAATAGTTTTAAGTGGAGCGCTCTTTTGAGCGTGACTATAAACTTTCGGCTAGCATAAAAGATGGAGAATTACAGCTCAGGCCAGCTTTGTCTCCGGTAATCTAGGTGCCTTTTTCTGTGTTTGTGTACAGGTAGAGGCTTTGCGACGAGTTGATCACCCGCCCAAGGAGTCCTACCGAATGTCTAAGATCTAGTAAACCGAAGTGAAACTGAGACTTTCGTGGAGGTGGACCAAAGCCCAATTTGGGGCTGTAGCGCCAAAGGGAAAATATAAATACATATAATTCCCTTACATAGGGCCTACACAAAAATCACCTGATTCAACATTTTTTCAGACTATACTTAAACGGCAATTAATTAAAATGAAAACCAAAGCGTAAGGCGGTAAATAAATATAAAATAAAACATAACACATCGTATTTTTTTAAAAAACTATTCAGATAAAGTACAGTCACGAGTGCACATGCGTATGACTGGAAGTTTCATTGGGCTTGCACTACGCTGCTCGAAATTGACGAGACATTTCACACCACGTGACTAGTCGTCGTCCTCCATTGCTCCTAACATTTCTACCTCTCTCCACTAACCTCTCCTTTCTTCTCTGATTATTCCAGAAGACTCAGCGCGGCAAGCAACCCCTTGGGAATGTAGGATGAAAGCTGAAGTTGCTATAGGAGATAGTGGAGTGGTTTGGAGGGAGGAAATGAAGCTCCTTACAGCCTTCTCATATCGTTGTCATGACAACCACACTGGAGATCTTGGCTGGCATCTTCCGCTTTCCTTCCATTCCACCTCCTCCCACCCTACTGCCATCAGTTTGCTGAGAATATCTTCACAGTAAGAGGCAGCAGTGTACAGTGCTGATCATATGAACTGCATCAGTCTGAGGGACTCTTGCTGTAAGGCAAGGTAAGGTAAAGTTGTCCTGTGCTTGACTAATTAAGCACTACGCCATAAAGGAGTATGGGGGCTGGTTGTAAAGCAAGAGGAAACAGAAAGGTCGTGTAACTCAGTGGGGGGAACAAAGAAATGCGTACAAACTTTATGGAAATATGTCTTGGACGACTGAAACTTTAAAATTGAAAAGGGTAATATTAAGTTTAAGCTATGCAAAACCGATTGTGAGGTCGGGAACAGGACTCAACTATCTCATGACTGTGTCAAATGCAGATGTTTTCGATCAGTGATACTTAAGCACAGTTGTATTAACAGAATGCAGTTGTTTGCAAAGTACAGGTTCTGCAAAACATCTGACTACCAACATTTGGTATCGAAGTAAAGTCCTTGTGGTTAAGCAGAGTTATGGTTATGTACATGTAAACAGCTTTGCTTTCTGCCTTCTTGCTTGGCTTACTCTTGAACCTTGAAGATGGAGGTGATGTTCCTCCGAAAAGTCGGTTGACTTTCAAAATACTACACAGCGTTATACCCGAGAGTACAGAATGCTTCGTAACGACCAGTGTCAGAAACTAAAATTCTATTCATACTGTGTCTACTGAGAATATGTGACCTCAGAGAGAGGAATTACGGAAGGATGGACAAAACTGTATAATAAGGCGCTTCATAATTTGTATGTTTCACTAAATACGAGTATTATTAGAGTCAAGGAGGATGATATAGCCGGGTGGAATGCAACACGCATGATAGAGATATACATAACATTTTTGTCGGTGAACTTGAAGCAATGAATGGCCGAACACTGTCAAAATGGATCTTAACGCAAGACAGCGTGAGAATGTGGGATGGATTCAACTGCTTAGGATGGAGTAGTCCCTGCAGCGATAGGCTCCTGTCAATACGGTAACGAACCTTCGGTTCTATACAAGGCGAGGAACATAATTGGCAAACTCAGTGGGTATATCCACGGATCACGGGCCGGACGGCTGGGGTTCGATTCCTGGAAGGGAAAGAAATTTTACTCTACTCCATGGCGCCCAGACCGGCTCTGGGGCGGACCCAGTCTCTTATACAATGTGTTCCGAGGGATGTTTCCAAGGGGGTGACGCAGCTGGGCAATGAACCTAACCATTCACCTCCATCTAGTGCCGGGGTGGAGAATGGTGGAACTACACTTCGACTTCATGGCGAAGTGCTTATTTCATTAAGTAATGGTACAACTTGGGAGCCGGGATAGCGTAGTTGGTATAGGGACTGGCTACGGGCTGGACGGCCAAGGGGTCGGAGTTCGAGTCCCGGTAAGGTCAAGAATTTCTCTTATCCACGTGGCCCAGACCGGCTCTGAGGTCCACCCAACCTCCTATCCAATGGGTACCGGGGGCTCTTTCCGATGGGTAAAGCGACCGGGCCGTGATACTGACCACTCACCTCCAACTAGTGCCGAGGTCAAGAAATGTGGATCTATACATCCGCTCCTCATACGCCTCCATGGCACAGCGCTTAATTAGTTAAACACAGGGACAACTTACCTTTACTGGCACAAATTAATCTAACAAGAGTAGCAGTTTCTTAGAGAATCTACACTTTGGAGTTAAGTTATCCGATATGCACCAGCTGAATTCATCTCAAGGCGATCATGTTCGGGGCATTCGGGCTGCTTTTCTGTAGAGCCAGAGGTCTGTCTTCGGGAGTCAAGTCTTGTGAGCACGGCTGTCCATGTGTTCGGCCAGTGTGCACTTATGCCTCTTTGTCCTCCACCCCCCCATCCGCTTTCCACCCCACGAGCAATGTAAGCACAATACAAGGCAACCATCTTGGAGCCGACGACATCGTCTCCCAATTCCGGAATAAGTTCGCGTCAGCGACCTATGCTTACACTACATACCGGGTGTTCATTTTGATTCATTAGCAAACAACGTGACGGGTGTCGCACTTTCACAAGTGGCAGCACCGATAACTCTCCGGTCTGTTAAGTCAGAGAGACTTCGCCCCATTCCAAGTTTTACACTCTACCGCGCTTTATCACATCTGCAGTGTCCTGTCATTTCGCCTGTTCTTCCCTGTGATCATACTTCAGGTATTCCACACAACACGCAAGCCTCTCCCCCCCCTCTCGCTTTCACGCCTTTTGGACATTGGAAGCTTGTCAGTTTCTTAATCCTATACACAGTCGTTAGGACTCTTTGGACGGGGGATCAGCCCTGCGCAAGGCCGCTATCTCCATACAAAACAACACAAACACAGAACAAACGAACAGAGGCATCCATACCTCTAGTGGGACTTGAACCCACGACCCTAGTGTTCGAGCGGGCGAAGACGGTTCATGCCTTAGACCGCGCGGCCACTGTGATCGGCATGCATGCCTCTTGCAATGCATTTTTACGGTCAAAACAACGGTCCTTCCATACAGCGCGCGCAAAAGAAAACAATACTTTATAAATACCGCTTATAAAATAAACTTTCCATGTTGTTTTGTACACATGGGGAGCCGGGCCAGCGCAGCCGGTCAGTTTAGCGACTGGCTACGGACAGGACGAGAAAGCGGAATCTGAGTCCCGATAGGGTCAAACCCTTTCTTCTCTCCATGCTGTTCATACCGGTTCTGGGGACTACCCAACCTGGGGTTCCTTCCCCGAGGGTAAAGCGGCAAAGTCGTCAAACTGACCACTCACCTCTAACTAGTGCAGAGGTGAACAATATGTGGACCTATACATCCACTTCCCCATACACCTTCATGACGTAGGTCTTAATTAGTTAAGCACAGTGGCAATTTTACTTCTTTTGTATGTATGTGAAACTTGGTATGTCATATTACGAGAGGATGTTTGAGAACAGTGCGCTGAGGAGAATATCTGGACCTAAGAGGAATGAAATAACAAAAGGCTGGAAAAAACTGCATATTGACCAGTTTCATAATTCGTACTGTTCACGAAGTAATATCAGAATGATCAAGTCAAGGGGAATGAGATGGGCGGGGTTTGCAGCACGCAACAGGAAGGAGCACATACAGGTTATCGATAGGAAAACCTGCAGGGAAGAGACCTACAGGAAGACCTAGACGTAGACGGGAGGAAAATATTGAAGTGTATATACCAGAAGTAGGATGTGCCGTCGTGGACTAATGGCGGACTCATGTGAACCTGATCTAAATAATTAGGCTACAGGCCCGTCGAACTGGTAAGCCCAGACAGTTGCGGTCGGGGCAAAAACAGTAAGCCTGGACACCGCTCTGTGATACCGTGAAAGAGGAGATTGAGGGAACGTAGAGAGAGGACAGCCGCTGAGAGGTCTTGAAGGCGCTCTTGACTCAGCTTGGGTTGTTCAAGTGGATGGCTGGAGGACGAAAGGGGTGAGAGACGGAGTCCTGCGCATACACACACAAGAGACGGGGTGGCCTTTCTGAAGAGCGCCCTCCGCACTCCACTCAGCGACAGAGCTGCTGTTACCAGACTCCCTCCGCGCGGATGTATAGGACAGTCCGTTGCACTATGCTGATGTGAAAGCTGCGATACTCGGCAACGTATTATCCGGTTACTGATTAATTTGTGAATGTGATGATTAAAAGATGTAACTATTGGTGTCTTGATGGTTTTATTTAAGATTATATCTTCACCATGTAAGAGCCGGGATAGTTCATTCGAAATGGCGACGGACTCCGGGATCGAAGACGGTGTTCTATTCCCGGCAGGGGCAAGAAATTTCAGAGTCCAGACGGGCTCTGGGGCCCACCCTGCTTCCTATGCAATGGATACTAGCGGCTGTTTTCCTTGGAGGTAAGGCTGACCACTAACCTCAATCTAGTGCCGAGGTCAAGAATGGGAGGGCTATACCTCCACTCCCATGTCTTCATGGCATAATGTTTAAATAAGCACAAGGACAGCCTTACCTTGCTATATACACCATGTTACGTTCCTCGTGAAATCTACTCAAGGAACGGTGATTTTCTGAAATGTGCATTTTTTCGACCCTAGAGGACTAACACTGTTGGCAACCATGATGTGTATGTATTGACCGTCTTCTAGTGCACACAGTCTCACCTGTCACTTCAATACATGTTTCGGCATCACTGTGCCATCCTCAGGTGTGTTATTTACGTTAAACTATTGCACTGCACGCCATCATATGTCGTTTATAAAACGATTTAAAATGTATATTTTTCATGTACTATAATAAAATTTATATATTAAAATTTTTGTTACGATTTATCATCTTATACGTCGTATTTCGAACTCGCGTATTATATCAGTCAGTATTATATCAGCCGAAACATGTAGTGAAGTGACAAGTGAGATTGTGTGCACTAGAAGACGGTCAATACATACACATCATGGGCGTGAATCAGTGCAACAGGAGGCTAAAATACAACTGTTAGCAAGCCATAGTTTGGCGAGTGTTGCGGGGGAAGGAACCAACAAGATGGCACCCCCGAGAAGTCCAAGGCCGCTGCCCCAAGCTGTTGAGTCATGATAATATCTTCATCCAGGTTATCCAGCTTCTATAATCATCATCTATAAGGGTTGAGCTTGTTAGCCCATTCCGTCCTGAAACATCAAGTCATTTTCTTCTTGGCCTTCCTGTTCCACGTCTTTCTATCGGTTGGTAGGAAGTTGAGTGGCAGCTCTTCCTGATGACATCCTCCCTGGATGCTCCAATCAGTTTCTCTTTCTTTCGTGTTCTTGTCTGTCCAGTTCCTCATTCCTAGTTGTGCCCCACACAGCATCAGCCGCATCTACGCTGCTTTGAGGAGCCCGCGTTTCACTATCATACATCAGGCATGGCAGTGCCATGGTTTCATAGCATGTTATAATAGCTGTTCTAGACAATCGGAGACGGGCATTTCAAGTTGAGCGCCATTTTGGACTTCAAGCACCAGAAGAACTTATGCAGCACACCACAAAGGCAACTCTTAGCAACACTATTTCCTCTAATTCAAAACGAAATAATCGCTATGCTTTACAAACTAACCACTCAGTTTCCACTTTTAAAGAAGGACGTAAACAATTTATTTATCATATATCCTTAATTCAACACGGAAAAAAAATCGTAACTCATTCCTTGTATCTCACGTGCGCATGAAGAGAATGTGAAACACAAATCGATTTATTCATTTTCATTTCATTTATCGATGCTGTCTGTATCTCCGGCTATTCGTGATGATTAGCGAATAATGAACTTAATAAAAGGACGAAGATTACAGCGGCAGTGGCCCAGTTTGAGGTATTTGCCTGCAGGGACTGAAACCCCACTAAACACCTGTCAGCGTTGCCGGTCTCCGGGTGTGAACGCAGGACCTTCAGACTACAAAGTAGGACGACCAGACACTCTACCGCGACATTCTGTTTCATTCAATGGATTGGTATTTATATGAATGTCATAAATTCCATGTTCTTTATCTCACGCCCTGCGGCGTTTTAGACCAACTCACGAAACTTACTCGTGCATATGGATTCCAGTCTCTCTATCATGGGCACAACACAATTCAATAATTCTGACTGAATTCACAGTCGTCGTATGTAGGGTTTCTCTCCTAAGTGACCAACTGCGCTCAGGAGAACACAGCCGTTTAAACGCATGATCAGACGCCTTTGGACGACTTGTCGGCCATTTTCAGTGGCACTCGGATAGAAGTTCTTGCACTGGCTCTTGTACGGTCTGAATCGTAAAGCATCAATACGGGAGGCTTCAGTGAATTACGAGGTGTATCCACAAAATAAGGTCCGTTTGCAAATATTACCGCAGGGTTAAGAACTGCTATCCAAATGCCACTGCAGATGGCTGAGAAATCACGAGGCTTCTTATAATAAATTTAAAAGGATCTTTCGCAATAAGTGCAAAGTAGCAGTCCAGTCATACTGACAGATTTCAAGTAAACTCCTTCTGTAACGGCACCAATGCCATCCGTGATCCTTCCAATCTTTAAACTACTAAAGTAAGTAAAGGTATCCTTGTAACAGGCCGTGGAGGCCCATAGGGTTGTGAGATGTTGAGGTTCCCACATTTTCTAGACAACTGGCTCATAGATGGCGGCAAGGTTGTCAGCCCTACGTGCCGGCCGCCCTTTACCCCTAAGAACATTCCAAGAATATTCCTGGTACTCATTTCTGTTAGTGGCTGAGTCGACCCCAGGGCCATAATGCGGCTGGAAGGATTAGGTAAATTGAAGGAAATCCGACGACTCCATCGGGACTTGAACCCGCAACCTTCTGGCTTGTAGCATAGTGTCTCAACTATGCTACCGCGTAGTAACCCTAATGTACTCACTATTATTATATAAATGGTACTCATTTTGTACTTTGTTTGCATGTATTTTTTTCTTTCTGCGTTCACTTTGTAACTGGCCTCTGGGGTGTTACGTTCGTACGCAAATAAATAAGAACTGAATTTATTATTATTATTACTCATTTCTGTTAGTGGCTGAGTCGACCCCAGGGCCATAATGCGGCTGGAAGGATTAGGTAAATTGAAGGAAATCCGACGACTCCATCGGGACTTGAACCCGCAACCTTCTGGCTTGTAGCATAGTGTCTCAACTATGCTACCGCGTAGTAACCCTAATGTACTCACTATTATTATATAAATGGTACTCATTTTGTACTTTGTTTGCATGTATTTTTTTCTTTCTGCGTTCACTTTGTAACTGGCCTCTGGGGTGTTACGTTCGTACGCAAATAAATAAGAACTGAATTTATTATTATTATTACTCATTTCTGTTAGTGGCTGAGTCGACCCCAGGGCCATAATGCGGCTGGAAGGATTAGGTAAATTGAAGGAAATCCGACGACTCCATCGGGACTTGAACCCGCAACCTTCTGGCTTGTAGCATAGTGTCTCAACTATGCTACCGCGTAGTAACCCTAATGTACTCACTATTATTATATAAATGGTACTCATTTTGTACTTTGTTTGCATGTATTTTTTTCTTTCTGCGTTCACTTTGTAACTGGCCTCTGGGGTGTTACGTTCGTACGCAAATAAATAAGAACTGAATTTATTATTATTATTACTCATTTCTGTTAGTGGCTGAGTCGACCCCAGGGCCATAATGCGGCTGGAAGGATTAGGTAAATTGAAGGAAATCCGACGACTCCATCGGGACTTGAACCCGCAACCTTCTGGCTTGTAGCATAGTGTCTCAACCAACTACGCTATCGCGTAGTAACCCTAATGTAATCACTATTATTATATAAATGGTACTCATTTTGTACTTTGCATGTATTTTTTTCTTTCTGCGTTCACTTTGTAACTGCCCTCTGGGGTGTTACGTTCGTACGCAAATAAATAAGAACTGAATTTATTATTATTATTATTATTACATAGTACAGCCGTTTGCCCTCTAACATAAATGAGTACCAGGAATCTTCCTAAGGATAAAATGCAGCCGGCATGTAAGGCTGACCTCACCGTTGTGAGCGGATTGTCTAGAAAATGTGGGAGCCTCGACGTCTCACAACCCTGTGGGCCTCCACGGCCTGTTACAGGACTAGCTTTACCTTTACCTTTGCCACAATATTCTATTGCTAATGTAGGCCGATTATGCTATTCACATCTTCAAATTTTACACAGCAGGTGCCACAACTAGGTTGTTTCATTTTTCGTATCATATTGCTCTAATTTCGTCTCTCGCCTCCTAAAACACTCGACATTTGTGTCCCTGTTCGGGACACATGGAAATTTTTTACAGTGTTTAGTGCTTCCTGCAGTAATTTCCCCTCTGCTAGATGTGTTCTGGCCGCTAATACCGTTTGCAAATTCGTTGATATTTTCAGCAAATTACTTTTTAATCCAAATGACATTATTGGGCTATAGGGCTGCAGTTTTATTAACTTTTTTGTTTAGTTTGTTGTTTGTTTGCTTTTTACTCATGCTAACTCTGTAACTGGACATAGGCTGCTGAATTAGCACTTTAATTAATAAAGAAGTGACTCGAATTAATGTTGTAGTTATTCTCATTATTTCAATTATTGTATTAGTAAATATGCTTATTTAAGAGGACAAATCTTGAATCAAATTATATACCAGACAGTGGAAAATAAGCAACATACTGTCACGTGTATTAGTGACTACAGACGGGATTTGGATTGGTGAACAAATTTACTGACCACTTACAGGTCGCAAATACAAATAATTATAACACTATTACTGATTTCCACACTACAAATCAATCCACACTCAAGTCTTCTCAGTTTGCTCGGTAAAGGCTCTCCGCGATGGCTATTCCTCTGGAGTGTGTTCACTAGCCGTTCCTTGGCAACGAATCTCAGCGATAGCGATTCTTCAGCTTCCGTTGCCCGCTGGTTAACAATCCACAACTGAACCCTCAACTGCACTGCACAGCCAGTTATCTTCAAGATAACTCGTCGGCACGGACGACGCAGAAAACACGGTCTCCATTGTTGACGCGGCATGTTTACCGCGCCGTTGTGTAGCAACGGTGGCGGTGCGGACCCCCACAAAAATTACGCTCTTCCATTGTCGTGCACGTATTACTTAGTACCAGGTGTTTCTCTGGCTACACAGTTCTTGCACGGAGCAAATATGCCACCATATTGTTGCGCACCCAACTTATACTCCCGTGTACTACCTCCACTGCACTGCACTGCACTGACATCCTGGGCACTGCATTAAGGAAGAATAAGATAAGAGAAAGGCAAAGCTGCCCAGTGCTTAGTGAATTACCACGACACGCAAACATGTACAAGAATTCAGCTGTAGCTCCATGCATTCGGCACTAGACGGAGGCTAACGATCAGTTTCGCGTCCCGGCCACTTTACTCCCAGGGAAAAAGACCCCAGTACCTATTGGATACGAGGTCTTGGGGCAGACAACAGCCTCTTGCCGCTGCCGGGAATCGACCTCGGGTTCCCCAGTCATTCAGCCCGTAGTCTAGTCGCTATACGAACAGAACTACCTCGGTTCCCATTGTTATTAGTGTTGGATACCGGCATAAATACTGTATTTTTCTCTTTTCCAAAGCTTCCAAATTGGCTCTGTGGCCGACCAAGCCTCCTATCCAAGGGGATTAATCAATCACGGTGTGACGTCAACCAATTAGAGTGCCCAGGTTAAGAATGCATAGAGCTCTGCACCTTCACTCGGGCACGCATAGTCATGGCGTAGTGTTTAATTAAGCACAGAAACTACTCTACTTTATATCAATGTTATCACTACACGAGTACTTCACACTTCTTGTATCAGCCGCGATTCTTCCAGTTATTAAAATACTATTGTTGTAAACGTATGAACTTCACTTTTCTCGCTTCTTAATAACTTGGAGTTGTGTTATTATTATTATTATTATTATTATAGCCTGGGCTGTTGAATTGGCATGCAAATAAATAAGAATTGAATTATTGTTCACTTGCTCCTGCACAACTGGCGGCTTCTCAAGAAGGGCTCATATACATGTGTTAGTTGGTCAGTTGCTTCTCCAACCACTGGCCTTCAGCGACATGTGTTTCTGAGGAAGATTCTGTTTGCAAACCTACGGATATTTTTAGTAACTCATGTTTAATTGTAAAAACCCTTAACTGATCATTTTTGTGTGCTTCCTATGTTCTATCATTGCTCTTGCTGTGTGTATTCGTCCTGAGTCTGCAATTGGCCACGGGCTGTTGACCTCGGCTTGTAAATAAAGAAAGAATCGACTTAGCATTATTACTACTATTCTATTGTCTCCTTGTATTTTGTTTGTGTGTGTTGTTTTTCTTCTTCTTCTTTTTTTGGGCTTACTTTGTTATTAGCCTCTGGGCTGTTAAGTTTGCAAGAGAATGAACAAGAATTCAAATGAATTGCATTTTATTACGACGCTTCTTTCAAAAGAACAAACTACGAATCAAAATTATGAAAAAAATACGAACACCGGACAAGAAAATGTTCCCGCGTTCGAGCTCCAACCCCAAGCAATGCATTGGTGGCTGCTTTACGAACACTGTAATATTTACCGATAAATAAAAAGGCGACTCCGTTTACACGCAAGAATAGGTTATACCTTGTTACGTGTTTTCCTTTGGTTTTGGTAAAGTTTTATTTTAATTTGTTATTTGAGTTTATATTAGGTTAATTAAAAACAATTAACATAAAACCCCAACAATATCATGCAGGAACAAATCCCGCTCTTTCTTTGGTCTGTGACCACTATTACGAGAACTTACCGCTGTTCGATTTGACGTCATCTCGATGCAGATCCGGTTTTGCTCCCAGCATGCTTAGCGGATGTGCACCCGGCCCTAGGGCTCCTGACAATCCTAGCAGACTGGCGGCAGTAGATGGTGGGCCGGGTAGCCCCGGATGGGGCATCATAGGGATCGGAGGGGCATGGGCAGCGTGTGGCAACTGCTGCGCATGCATTTGCTGCTAGAAATAAAAACAGAAATCTTACAAACTTAACTCCAGGTCGACAAACTACAGAAGACCCCCTCGCCCCTCAAAAAAAATCGCATAACTTTAACCCTGTTTAGATACATATAACGTGAGGTGTAAGCTTCAATGCATAATCCAAAATGTGTAGGATGGTCCCTAGGTTGCCCGTCCAACAGAATTACCGTATATTTTAGGGTTAATCCTATGAAGCATGAAGACAGACCAAGCGTTGTCTGCTTAGTGACTGCAATTTTCAGTGCAACTGCTCTGAGGCATCAACACTAGATCAAATATTAATACATTTCCTGGTCTTTTGCCAATTAGAAAATGCGTATAAGATATATAGGTCTCATAGTACGCGGGTTCAAATACCCGGCGGAGGTCGTCGAATTTTTAAGGGCGGAAAAATTCAGGGAACAAGTCCTCCGGGAGGGACTTTAAGCTGTGGGTCCCGTGTCGTAGCTTTACGGCACGTAAAAGAAACTCATGTCTCCAAAGGAGGCCACTGAGCAAAATTGCGGACGTTTCCCGCCCAACAACAGTCTCTAATACCTCTGGTAGATGGGGGAAGCATTATAGATATCACTCAGCTAGTAGAGGCCGATCTCGCTGGCTGGGCGGAACTGATGGTAAGCACCAGTACCGGTAGGATATAGAAACTGGTAGAATATCATAGACGGAAGCACAATGGACCAAGACACGTCTAAGTGCATGGGGAAACCCACCCTCTCCAATAACTAACTAACTAACTAACTACGTATACAGGTCTCATATTTTGTTGCATATTGCTGTGTAAATAACTAATGGTAATATTTATTTTATTCCTGTCAACATAAAACGGTTTCCAGCTAGTAGAGTTCCTGGAATGCAATTTGCTCTTAATTTCTTCAAGAATTAAATTCTTATCTGTTGGTATTTTTCCCAAATACTTTAAATCTGACATATATTCGAAGGATTTATTATTAGTTATATAAATGTTACAATTTTGTCCCGAATTTTTACAAGTTAGTTCTCTGTTTCCACTTCCAGATCAGCAGTGTCTCACAGAGACTCTGCTTTTCTTCACGGAACCTATGCTTTCTTTCAATAAATTAACATCATCAGCACAAACCTGATGCTGGTGTATCACATTTAATTCCAGTCCGCCGTGGCTTATTCTAAAACAACGGTGAAAACCAATGTTGATAATGCAAACATTTGTTTCAGTCCAACCTGAATAAGAAACACACGCGACAAATATCTACCTGCAAGAGCTTTACTGTGGGTTTCATTTCTATGTACTGTAAATTCGTATTAATTATATCGTGTTTATATGGAATACAATAAGAATGCGGTATAATATTTCTCTCCTAATTGAATGTGGACTTAAAGGTTTATATTAAAATAAAAATTCGCATAGTGGGGGTGGAGTCCAGCTGGGTCCATTCGGCACGTCGGCCACTGATTCGCCTATTGAACCTGCCCCGGGTGATTATGATTATGGAGAATTTGGTGGAATGAAGATTGGCAGGGGAAACAGAAGTACCCAGAGAAAACCTGCCCCAACGCTACTTTTCCCACCACAAATCCCACTTGACCAGACCCGGGCTCGAACCCGGACCGCCGCGGTGGGAAGCCAGCGACTAAGCGCTTGAGCTATGGCGCGGTCTAAACTTTATATTATTTATCGCATGAAAGTGATGGTGATCTATGACAAGTGATTTGAGGTATTCATGGAGGTGACTGGTGGTCTAGTTTGTAACGTTCAGACCCCGATGATTCTTAGGACTACATGGCGGCAAGTCTACAGCCTACTAATTCTGATTTCTTGCGTGGCTTACTCTTCTACCCTGAAGATGGAGGCAATATGTTCTTCCGAGACGTCAGGCTCCCTCCGAACTCCATAGCGTTACAAACCAAAATACCGTATTCATCTGTGATAAGTGTGTTGCTCTGAGTCGTGTGACGCAAACACATTTCAGAAGTGTTCCGGTAATCTGACTGAAATAATTAAGGGCGGTAGTGTAGTAAAGGCAGTAATGCAACCCCGAACTGAAAGAGCTTCCCCCCCCCAATTTTGGTAACATTATAATTACACTGTGACCGCCTCTGTGGTCTACTGGTAAAAAATTCCTGGTTACAGATCAAGAGGTCTGGGTTCGATTCCCGGCGCTGCCAGATTTTCTGAGAAGTAGTGGGTCTGGAACAGTGTCCACTCAGCCTCGTGAGGATAACTGTAGAACTATTTCAAGGAAATAGCGGCTCCGGTCTAAAAAACTATATTAATGGCCGTGGGGATCCGTTGCGCTGACCACGCGGCACCCTCTATCCGCTAAAGTTGGCACTAACTCCGCCGACAAGCGGCGGTCGCTGGGTCGGTATAGTTCGCTTGAGAACTACAAGCCACGGAGTATGTTTACGATTACATTGTGCCTCACAGAAACAACTGATCCGTAATGAGCTACAGTGTTTAACGGAACATGATAGAGAGGTCATTTCAAAATTTAAGGGTCTTCTCGGTAATTTATTTAGTTCGATTCGAACCGAACACTGCCGATAACAAAATGCAGACGCAAGGATTATCGCGGTGCAGTCGCCATAACAGGAATTTTGAGGTTCCCGTGGCTTTACTCAGTACCTCGAAATAGGCCATGCAGCCGGAATAGCTCAACCGGTGTAGCGAATGATCCCCGTGTGTGGGTTGACTTGTACGTGTACAGCTGAATTCTTCGCATCACTTTACCACATCGCGACGTATCCTACCGCGCTACATTTGCTACCATGTTATTCCGACGAACAAGGAGGGAGTGGTAATTGACTCCTTCTTCTACTTACCAGGTTAAGCCCCTTACGTAAAAAATTCTGATATAATTTATCTTGTACATAAGCATTAGGACTTTCACTACGCAGAATCAAGCAACGCCTGGGCCAACCATCTGGTGATATTCGGTAACAATGGAAAAGCTGTAGGTACTACTTAAGTAAATATTCTCCCTATATCATTCACTGAAAAGTAGTAATATATAAATTCACGCACGGCGAAATCATGAACCTAAACATCTATACAGTTTTTTACACATATAACAAGCCTTTACATTTCCCTCTACAAACACAAAAATAACCGCGAAATGTCTCGTCGCCTGTGGCTATATTATTCAAAAGAATCTGCATTAAATCTTACTTGCCAAAACTGTACACGGAACTCGACAAATCCGCTCAGAGAAAAAATGCAATATCTTTCAACCAGATTTATCTCTTCCAGTACTCTGTCCTACACCTACAGCTTACATATAGCTCTCCCTAATTACCTAGACATTTTACACAAAAATTCTCCTGTTACCTTCCCTAATGCTTTGTCCCTAATATTTGCAACCTTCGTCATAAACTTCTCATTACCAAAGAATCACCATTCTTTGCAACACAAGTTTCACTCCGTATATCAGTTTGAGGACATCTTAATGCATACAAGTTCTTCCTCGTCACGTGTCGGGCATTTCGATTTTCGGTTTCACATCTTAACCCTTCTAATCACTTACATGACCAAACGAAACCACCTGGGTTATATGTTTAACTGTACACGATTCCCGTCCACACTGAAGTCTGTTACACTGTGCTAACCACAAGGTGATTAATGTACGAAGCAATACACAAACCGGACACGTACCTAGCAAATACAATGTGCGGTAAACAGGACTGTCCGTGTAAACTACAGGCGTGGCGTATTTACATCCAGTTATTCAGGAAGAACAGCTAGTCCAACTCTTTCGTGAAGACATGTTTCACAGTAATGCCACAATTTCGTTACTTCTTACAGTCACTGAGAGTTACCAAATTTGTCCCTGTATATTTAATACATAAGTTCAGAAGTTTGATTGTCTTGAACAAGCAATGACTTTCTTCCAATGATTTCCCTTAATGAACAGCATTATGTAATACGCCTAATACGCAAAAAAGAAAGACTGAAATGAACCATAACCAAAATTTAACCACAACCCTCTGTTACAGTGTCACTCGTGAAATACGAAACGCAATGTGCAAGAATCAGGAGGCATTTGACGGGAATGCACTCAGTGCTGAAATATTTCAGAACATATCTCTAAACTTTCGTGGTGATCCACATTCCTTCAGAAGATGATCCACTTACATTCCGATGAAAGCATTGTTTCTCCAACCCGCTGGAGTGATACCCTGCCAACCGAATCAGAAGTTTAATAATAATATGTGGGCACGCGGCAGTGTAGTTGGTTGAGTCACTATGCTAACAGCCGGAAGGTCGCGGGATCAAATCCCGATGAGGTGGATTTTTTTACAATTTATCTAAACCTTCAAGCCGCACTATGGCCCTGGGGTCGACTCAGCCTCTAACAGAAATGAGTACTAGGAATATTCTTGGGGGGAAAGGGTGGCCGGCGCGTAAGGCTGACAACCTTATTGGCATCTATAAAGCGACTGTCTAGAAAATTTGGGAACCTTAACATCTCACATCCCTATGGGCCTCCACGGCCTGTTATAGGGATATCTTTACTTTTACTTTTATTTCTACAAGAGAGGGCCTTGTCCATCAGATTTCACGATAATTCTCTCTCAATTGTCATCATACCGTCGGGGTTAGCGAATTTAGACCTCAAGTAAATCTACCTATACATTTTCAATGGGAAAATGCCTAATTTTGCGGAAATACACTTTTAAAGAACTATAATGGGTATACCTGCAATAGTGTCTCTATATCCTAAGTAACAAATTATTACAAATTCATATTGGTATACGTATATTAAAAATTCACCAAAAAGATACAACTTTGCACTGGAACCATATGATAAGGAACCCAACATGTACAGAAGCCGTACTAAAGTGGAGTCAGATGTATTCTGAAAATGAAAATAACTTAAACCCTGGGCTATATTTGAGGAAAGTTAAAAGGAGCAATAGAAATCGGCTTTTCCGATGAAGTTTCTGACCATGAATTGCTGAAACAGAACAACATTACTTGAACACATCTACACACATAGTACACGTGAAGATCATATCTACACACATCAAACTGTGCAACTGAATTAACACAACTACACATACACACATACACACAGAGCATTTGGTTGGTGTGCAATTCACAGGCAACAATAAAAATTTGTTAAAAAAACTGAAACCGTCAGTCGTGGTAATAACAGTAGTAACATTAGTGGTGACGGTGGCGGTGGTGTTGGTGGTGGCAGTATCAGTAGTAGCAGTACAAGTATAATACAGTGAGTTTTCTAAATAGCGCAGCCGCGAAGGTAAAGCTTGGGTTTCCTCGGGTAGCGGTACCGTAATCAAGCGGCCGTAATATGACGGTGAATGACGTCACTAAAACGTTTCCATGGAAACAAAGGAACGTGGTTTCCATGGCAACGTTTTAGTGACGTCATTCACCTTCATATTACGGCCGCTTGATTACGGTACCGTTACCCGAGGAAACCCAAGCTTAACTGAATGCGTTCTGGTCGGCCCGACTTGAAAGGACCGTCAGAGCCTGAGCACAAGAATAATGTCACCGCATTACTAATACTGCATATAAAATGACGGAAGGAAATAGAAAAATCAGTCATCCATACTAAGACACACAAAGAGGTTAACAGCTTGCAACATAGAAAAACTGAGACAGAAAACACGCACACACAATAAAGCAAGACGCATGCAAAGAAATCGCTTTATGAGGCCCCATGTGAAATCTCTACGAAGGCAGGCAATAAAAAGTTGTACTGTATTAACTGATAACAAAATAAAATAAAAAATACGAGCTGTTTGATCACTCTACCAGTGCTATAGAATGTCTACTATGTTGATTGCTTCAGTAATTAATTTAATGCAAAACTGAGCGAAATGCCAGTTTACCGAAATATTAATAATCCCCTAACAATCAACTAAATACCGGTCCGATACAGAGACTGGAAGCAGCTTAGTTAAACGAGCTCAATGACATGAATATAATTTAGACATTCGCTGGTGATATTACAAAATTACTTGGATAAGAAGAAAACAACACAGCAACTTAAATGATGCTTCACAGAAACTTGGGCGATTATGCATAGAAAGGACAAATCTACACACATTACAAAGAACAAGAAAAACAAGGAATTAGGAAGAAGTATTTGCAGTCTTCCAGTCATGATTATAATCGTACCATACATGTGAACATCTGGGCTGTGGCACGTCCACACACAGGCACGTGCTGTGTCTACATGAAAACAATTTCCTGACTTATTTCTTCGTCATAAAAAAGCTGAAAATATAGAAGGACTGAATTTGAATAAAATAAAACACACAGAGGGCAGAAAACTATTCCTACTGGGAAAACTAGTAGCAAAATTGCAGGAACATTTATTTTATGGAAGCATTTCTAAATCTTAAAATATCAACCAAAAAGAAAAGGAAGTTTTCGGAAGACCCCTGAAACGATGAAATGGTCCCAGCAGGCTGAACACTGGAGTGAATAACAACGAGATTCATTCTTAGATATATTTGTTTAAAAGAAATGTTATTTCAGACTGTGCATATATCGTATTTGAACAATCAGGCTTTCAACTCCAGTTCCGAAGTCACATTTCAGTTGAAACAATCATGCTTAGAGACTCATGACAAATTAAAATAAAATATTTACTTTTCTAGGAAACGAGTTCTGGTAATTACTAATTTTTCTGAACGACTGAACCTACGTTCACCGTGATGGGTCTAAAAAATAGGATAAGTCATACCATGTTCTTAGTGCATATACACAAATACACATATTTAACTTGGTATTATATATAGAACGACAGCAATTTCACACCACTTATGGTTATTGAATTAATAACAACATAGATATGATGGTTGGCACAACCACATTATCTGCATGTAAACACTAAATGTTCCATTTTAACCGCGTTGAGATCATCCAAACATATTCAGGGCTTATTAAATTGAAAGAAGAAATATTCTACAGGGATACCAGGGCTTAATTTTCCTTTAAAACGTAATCTGTTAGTACTTTTTACGTTTCTAACATATACACCTTCCTGTTTTTCGTTGTGAAGGTCGAGTGAAATACAGTAAAATGTTTACGACATAATTATAACATCGAATTCATACAATTAGAACACATTAGGTTAGGGAAGGCATGAAAGGACTTCATACCAGAGAGCTATTTGACATGATGCAACTTAAATCGTGTGGCTGGAATGTGTTCAGGTGTACTTAATGCCCGTAACTAATAAAAATTTGCCATTTCGTTGATGCATATCGCTGCCAAGTAATAACCACCACCAGCTAAAAATAAATCAGTTTAATCATGCAACAGACATACAAGTATCCAGCATGCCATGAGGAGAGAGAGAGAGAGAATAATCTACGGTTGCTTGTACTAACCAATAATCGAGGTAGGTCAGGGCGTTGTTGCTGTAAAGAGACAAAAGAAAAGGCGATTTCTTTCATGTAGCATGATGAATTTTACAATGAAATAATAGCCCATAACCTAGAAGACAGATTAAATAAACCCATCAAATTAAGATCGTGATAAATGCTACATAGCACCACATCTTGTGTGGTTTCAAGATTTCTATATAAATATACACTAAGACTACACAGTGTTGTTGTAGCTATGTTTGTCATTTGTATTCTTTAATGACGCAAACTGCATTACAGTATATTAGATCTCTCCTCTTTAAAACAGAACTACGTGATATACAGTTTCAAAACTCATGACCTTGAAATATCATTTTGGCTTTGGATATAAGGAAAGTTATTTCACATTTTAAACAAAAACCTGTTAACGCAAGTTATCTGTTTGCTGTGTAATCCTCCGAAGTTGACAGCCATTTCTGACCACTGACAACGCAGAGTTTATGAAAATGACGTCACACGCATCGCGATTCGATTACCCGGAGATGGGCCAATATTTGTGGTTAAGAAAGAAAGCTGGCATCACCACGTGCTGCATCGGAGTATTTACTGAGTTAACGGCAAAGCTTTATTAACTTGCCAGAGCTAACATTTACACTACGTGTATAAGGTTAACTTAGCTACGAAATGAGTTAATCTACAGCGCAGAATTAGTAAAGTTTTGTGCGCGACAGACGGAAAGGGAGGATGCTCCAGCAATGATCTACAGAATGCAGAATCACGTAAATTTGATCAGTTGAAGTTGTCGCAATTTTAATTAACACACCAAGGACACGTCACTCCCCTATCTCCGAAAGCCGAACTTCTTACTTTTTGCTCTAGCTTATATTAAAAAAAAAATCCGGAGACGAGCTCTCAAGGAAAGTTTTCACCCTCACTTCTCCCTTCGCCACCCTCTTCCTTTCTACTTTATTCACCATTCATTTCCCCTTACCCCATCCACCCTAATCAACATTCCAATCTGGTTCTCCCTTGATCGAAAATTCAGCCTGCGAGGTACGCAGGCAAGCCAAGCAGGCTGTCAGAGTAAATTAAGCCCTGGTGAAATTCTTTGCATGTTTCAACAGTCAATATAAGTGTATAATATTATGTATTAGGCGTAGTATATAGGCTTATATACTTCGGTCTCAAGCTGTGTTTTTATACGTACAAATTTTGGTTGCTTCAGGTTGGAGAGTCGAGAGAAATGGGAAATGAAAATTGAGGAAGGAGAGGAGAGCTGAAGTAAGCGGATTTGAAAAATTATTCCACAGAGTAGATCTCCTGGGCTGCTCTCCCCGCCAAAGGCGCCATCTCTCATCCCACGGTACCCGTAAGCACAAGTCACGCCCGTCGCACTCACTGACAATACAATACGCAACAGGAATACAAAGCAGAGGCAACAAATGACCTCACGACTACTGTGCATGATGACGCAAGTCAAGCAACTTGACGAAGTAATGGCACAAGTCTTAACAGAACACAGACACCTTTAGTTCCGGCCTTCAGACTGCAAGGTCAACAGAAGACTTAATTAAAAGCACGAAAATCAATACACATGTGTATCTCGCACAGAAATCAGAGTAGAAATTAGTCGTGAAGCAAACAAATATAGAACATGAGAAACGGAATAAAAAGCGTTTCCTGAAATACCAGGCTTATCCTGAAAGTAAAGATACAAGTCCAGTAAAGATGAAATCCCCCCCCCCCCCAAAAGNGCAGTGCTGCCGTGTGAGATAACCGTATGACAGGGCAGAATTCACCGGTCACAGTCACGGCAACGTTGTACTCGCAGTTTGTGTTTAAAATGGCCCTGTCTATTCAGAATCCCGCCAAATGTGAGGCTCGTGCAGTAATTCGTTTTCTTCACGCGAAAGGAGGAACTGCTGCTGCCAGCTTGTTTCTGTTTACGGCGAAGATGTTATGAACAGGCAAAACGTGACAAAATGGTGTCGTGGATCTGAAGAGGGAAGAAGGGATGTTCATTATGAAATAGAGAGTGGAAGGCCACCCGTTGTCTCTGACGAAATCAGCAAAAAAAAAATGATGAAGACATTCGTGATGACAGACTTTAACCAGACTTCATCAACAAAGTCCAGAAGTGTCAAGAACTGTTCTCCATGGCTAAGAAAGCAGGACGCTGGGATTAGAAAAACTCCTTCCCAGGTTCACTAAGTGCATTGCGATCCACGGTGACTATGTTGAAAAGTAAATAAAGGTGTGCTGTAAAAGTGGCAAAAGTGAATAAAAAATGATTTACAGATATTTTCGGGATTTTGTATCTTTACTTTTCGGATATGATTCATAGTATTTACACACGCGACCATAGAGTTTGCTCTTCCTGCACATGCGACAAGCTTCCAAAGAAAATATGGAGGCGAAAATTCGCAATTTAACACAAGTCAGTATTTATTTAACGTACTACTCGATGCGGTAACTTCTTGGAGTTAGTAGAAAGTGAATCTTGCTTTATTTCTTAGCATAGTGTGTCTGGAATACTCTCTCGCGAATAGAAAACGTATGGAAACACTCTTCCAGACATGAAATTGAGTTCAGATACATAAATTCTGAATAAACAAACCGTTAACCTGTGTGTGTGTGTGTGTATACGCGCGCATATATATGTAAGTAATGTAACGCCCTCTCCATGTCAATCGCAGCGAGTTCGCGCGAACACCGATGGACGCACCACATGACGCCTTGCCAGTAGCCGTATGCATTCCTTGTACTCATTAAGCACTAAAACCATGGTATTCATGGTAAAAAATGTAAAGCTGTCCCTGTAAGAGTCCGTGGAGGCTCAGAGGGTTGTGAGACGCCGAGGCTCCCATATTTTATAGAAATTCAACTCATATATGGCGGTGAGGTTGTCAGCCTTAACATAGTGCCTCAGCCAACTGCGCTACCGCCTGCCCCCTATGGTATTCAAGGTTTCTGACGTAAATGAATCAGATATTAAAACTAAAAATAACATCATTCATATCAATTATTTCCAGGAAATACAGTGCTGTTTTCCAATAACATAGCATCCCTTGTGACGAACGAATTGCTGCTGTATATCGTCTTCATCTCGGTCAACAGACCAAAATCCCTCATGAATATCTTCCACGTTTTTGTATCGATTTCTCTCCCACACCTTTCAACGTTCGACTGTTTCTTCCTTTCATCCTACTCTATACATCCTATGTCACATATTTACCCCTACGCAAGAAAGTATATATGTATATTTGGTTTTGAAAATACTGGGTCATGAAACCAAGGTCCATACATTAACAAATGAACCCTCGATCCGTCACACTACACGATACTTAAGTCAACAGCAATTCCATCAAGTGTCCCCAGTTTAATATAAAAATATATAAATACACCTCTACATGTTTCGCCCAGCACTGGCCATTATCACAAGCAGAGAAAGTAGAGAACTAGTTTACATATATGTACAATATGCACATGTCTGCGTACAGGAACTTTTACGATTAAAAATTAAGATTAGATATATTATTTTCTTTATTGCTAGTGGGGTGGAACTAAGTCCCTTGTACTGCGTCCACTTCTGGCCTATTGTACCAGCCCCAGATGATAGGTGAGGGTGATTGTGGAGCAATTGGTGGAATGAAGATTGGCAGGGGAAACCGAAGTACTCGGGGAAAACCTGCCCCAGCACCACTTTGTCCACCACAAATCCCAGGTGAATAGACGCGGGATCGAACCCCTGCCGCCACGGTGGGAAGCCAGCGGCTAACCGCTTGAGCTACGGCGCGGCCCTAAGATTACATATAGATACTATACAGTTACATCTAGTTTGTTGATAAAATTAATATATTAATATTATTTAAAGAGGTTAAAAATTGTAGTTGCGTAACGCGGAATTGATGGTGTTTCCTTTTCCACTGTTCGTATGTAGAGTATCTACACGCTCATCGGTGGGATGTGTGTATGCAAGGTGTGCTGTATTGAACGCCGTGCATACCACAACAGCATTCACTGTCAGTCGGCCCTTTACAGATAGAACGTTCCTTAACAGCCGAATCGGAAATAAAACGGAAGATTCTGGGATGGATTAATGGCCTGCTTTCCTTTCACTACAAATTATATATATATTCATTGCAGTGGGAATGTGCTTTCTGAGCCGTTGCCTGAAAAGGCCGCCTCTTCGTGGAAATCGCCCTCGGTACCCACTCGATTTGAGGCTGGGAGAGCCTGGGAGCCGGTCTTGACGCTGTGAAGAGAAAAATCTTGCCATGCCGGGAATCGAACCATGGCCTTCCAGAACGCGGTCTGTAGCTGTAGCGACTGAGCTAACCCGGCTCGTAAGTAATTTTAGGTGAACTGACATATTACATCTAGGTTTTACATAACAACGGCGTACGTAATGAGGCTCCACGTATTCTTCGAACTCAGTCTGACAACCCATTGGCTTCTTCTTCATGTCTTGTAGGACAGCTGTGTTCCGATGCGCTTTTAAACTCTGTATCCCAAACACCAGGGCGAGACTGGAGATCAGTCTGTGCGTCGCCACATGCAAAAGTAAAAAAAAGTTCGTATACGTTCTGTTTCTGGTAACGACAGAACAGAGAAAGTGAACAAAGAAGGGTTTTACAATCTATGCCTGTCACATAGTATGGTCAGAGCAATAAAACAAGAAATCCATTCAAACTTTTGGCTAAAAAATTCGTGAAAACAGAGCTTGATAAGTAATGAAGGATATTATTAAAACGGGTGTCAGACAACTAGGTGAGTTAGAACAACCTCGGGTTACTGTCGTATGGAGGCTTTCGGTGATGATACTTCTGGGCTTTCCAATTCCACTGACATTTCTTGGACATGAATAGATAAAAACAAAGGTAAAACTATCCCTGTGAGAGGCCGTGGAGGCCCAATGGGCTTTGAGACGTCGAGATTCCCGGATTTCCTACAAAATTGGCTCATAGAAAGCGGAAAGGTCTTCACCCCCAGGATGAGTCCTGGATAACACCACCTCACAACTAGATTTAAATCGGAGGATTCTCTTTGGTGGCTTTGTTAGAGCACATCTTCCCCCAAAATTATGAACTTCCATTTTAGTGCCGTAAGAGTAAATTTCTGCAAGACTGCAAACATTGTACCATCGTGCACCTTATTCTCAATGCATTGTAATGTTTCACGTCTACTTCAACTCCGTGGCTTCAGTCAACTAGCGAACTATACCGACCTAACTACCGTCGCTTGTCGGCAAAGTTAGTGCCCTGTGGCCCAGTGGTCAGAGTTTCTGGCTACAGATCCAGAGATAGGGGTTCGATTCCCGCCGCTACCAGATTTTCTTAGAAGTAGTGGGTCTAGAACGGGGTCCACTCAGCCTCGTGATATATTTTTTATTGCTAGTGGGGTGGGACTAAGTCCCTTGCACTGCGGCCACTTCTGGCCTATTGTACCAACCCCAGATGATAGGGAGGGTGATTGTGGAGCAACTGGTGGAATGAAGATTGGCAGGGGAAACCGAAGTACTCGGAGAAAACCTGCCCCAGCGCCACTTTGTCCACCACAAATCCCAATTGACCAGACCCTGGATCGAACCCGGGCCGCCGCGGTGGGAAGCCAGCGACTAACCGCTTGAGCTATGGCTCGGCCATCTCATGAGGATAACTGAGGAGCTATTTCAAGGAAATAGAGACTCCGGTCTAGAAAACCGAGATTAACGGCCGTGGGGATCCGCTGCGCTGACCACGCGACACCCTCTATCCGCTAAAGTTGGCACGTCTACTTCAACATTTTCAAATTAATTTTACTGCGACCTTCCACCCGGACGCCCAGCAGGTCAGTTCGAATGGGATGCTACTGGTACCCATGTACGAACCTCCCTCTTCCTATGTCTCTCTGGATATCAATGGAGGTGCTATAAATTACGTTGTAAGATGTGCTGTAATTCGCTTCACTGAAAGGGAGACTTTAATGTAGGAGTAGGCCCTTACTTGCAATGCATGCTGGGAAGGAGCCGTTCAGTCTAGCATGAGAACGATAGAGGTTGAAGTTAAAAGGAAAAGTGAAGAGAATCTGAAAGAAGGAAAATAGTTTTTTCTACTAATAACATTTAGCTGATGAAAAACACGACACTGATTCATTTTATAATTAAACTGGGGGGGAAAATAAATTCGCAACTCGTTCTTAATCTCTCAGGACAGAGAAATCAGGAGAGAGAGAAATGAGGTTCCCAAATTAGTGAATGTGACGAGGTAGCGCCGTGCAGACTGGTGGATACTTAACAATGTTTCAGATGAACTCGATTAATCGAGCCTGTGGACACTGCATAATCTCAAATATTTGCGATTTTTCGCGGCTGTGAATATAAGGAACAGAACAAAACTCGGTGGCCTTTACCGACCGAGCGACCGCCGCTTGTCCGCGAAGTTAGTGCCAATTTTTGCGGATAGTAGGTGTCGCGTGGTTAGCTCAATAGATTCCCACGGGTTTCTAGACCGGAGCCACTACTCTTCCATTCAAGTAGCTCCTCAACTATCCTCACGAGGCTATGTGGACCCCGTTCCAGACCCACTACTTCACAGATAATCTGGTAGCGCCGGGAATCGAACCAAGTATCTCTGGATCTGTTGCCAGGAATTCTGTCCACTAGACCACAGAAGAGGTAGTGAATATGAGGACGCCGTGAAATTTGGTAGATATCTTGAAACGCTCCGAAGGCGCGCCCTCTTCAAGGGGGAAGGAGTAGCACAGGTAATTATGTATCAGACCATTTAACAAAACATGACGACCGAGCATGTCCGTGTAGCAGTAACGCTCTAGTCTCGTATTTGCGAGATACCGACCTTTCTGATCAAGGGTATTCGTAATTTTGTTCAGTTCCTACAGAAAACCGCCAGCACAGCACATCGATTGGTCAAGATGGCTTCCTTCCAAATACTTTCCAATTCGCTAGTCATCAACTATCCTGTGATGTGAGGTTATCCTGATACAGACACTGCAGTAAAATAAATCACCAAAAAGAAAACGTAGCAGTTGTTAAATACGTTTCATCTTCGATGCATTTCATTTTCAACTATATAACATCCGTTAAATGGAGCTTGAACAAATAAACTGACAATGTATTTGTTCGGGCGCTGCGTTTGAAGATGATGTTATTTAGCAGAAGGCTATACTGGCTTCAAGAGAGACTTAATGTTATACACAAACAAACTACACTTATTACTTCTGCTTGTAGTTGTAGTGGAAAGCGTTCCAACTCCGTCCTTCGTTCCAATAATAGCCTTCCTACTATTCGCAATTCTGTGCAACGCTCGACAAAGAGTTCTACATACAGGAGATGGAGTGAGCGTTTATTTCTTGTTTCTTCGGTGGTGGCTTGCCTGGCGTAATCTTCGACTCCGCAGATAGAGGCAATAGGTTCGTATGAAACGTCGGTGAACTACCAACCACATCTCATCCGATAGTATTCCTCATAGGCAGCGCCACAGAACCTAAAATCCAAGTTTTTGCTCACAGGGATGGCGAAGAATTTCCAAGCATTTTCTGGATCCCACATGATTGCATTCCTCCTCACTAGAGCCCGCCACTGGTCGCTGTTGCTGAACCATATGAAATCAGCCCACCCTCGCCTTACACATCTAATTCCTCTTCCTTTCTGTATCATGCGGGTCCTACGACAAAACTCAAGAATATCAAAAGTGACAGTGGACCTAGTAAGAAACGAAGAGGGTGGAAAGCAATTAAACAGACGAAGAAAAAAGCAATTAAACAGACCAAGAAACAGTTTTTTTATATTTGCTAGCGGGGTGGGACTAAGTACCTTGTACCGCGGCCACTACTGGCCGTAGTACCAGCCCAAATGATAGGTGAGGGTGACTGTGGAGCAATTGGTGGAATGAAGATTGGCGGGGGAAACCGAAGTACTCGGAGAAAACCTGCCCCAGGCCACTTTCACCACCACAAATCCCACTTGACCAGACCCGGGAAAGAAACAGCTTAGTCGTGACTCGTAAATCGACGAATCTCACGACCCGTCTGTGAAGCAGTAAAAATCCATGTAATCTACGAACCGCAGTATGTTATACCTTCTGTAGGCAACCTTACGGAAATAAACTCCTGTTTAAAATGTCTACATTTCCCACAGGAATACGAATACCGGAAGTACATTGAAAGGACAATATTGGCTTTCTAATGTTGACGTAAAGGCCTACAAGTATGTCACTGACGATTACGAACCCTTGTTTCAATCGCAGATGCAGTACACCAAACTCTTCAGTAATAACTTCAATGAATTGTTTTAGTGTTTGCTTTACCAGTTCCCCATACCTACGTGAAGTCCATACTGTTTATGAACAAGCATCACTGTGTGCATAACACTGATCAATGATCCTGGATACTAACTGAAAACCAGTGGCAGACCAACTATTAATGAATAACTATTAATTAAACAGTGTGGAATCGCATTCCGCGGCAATTACAGGCAAAGAGATGCCGCGTTCCCTCACAGCCACCATTACGACTGTGGCTGCAGCCTGCAACACACATACGAGCCTGAGAAATGATCATGCTTCTCTTCCCATCAGCTTCGTTAGCAGCAGCAGCAATCGAACTCAAATAATTTTATGTGGGCACTAGTGTAACACCTGGTGAGAACTTAAGGGGAATTCTCATTTTTTACATATGCTTTTGCAGTATGAACTCCCCCTACTTTCATCCCTATTCCTCCCACTTCTACAAGTTATCGAATGATACGTCGAGGCCAATGTGTAACGCCATCATCCACAGACAGCAAGTCACAAACGGTTTCATTTACATAGTATACTGGATTTCACATCGGTACTCACAGCGACTGGTTATGGGCTAGAGTTCGAGTCCCTGTAGGGTCAAGAATTCTCCATGAAGTCCAGACTGGCTCTGAGGCTCACCCACCCTACTATCAAATGGGTACCAGGGGCTCTTTCTTCGGGGGTAAGACGGCCGGGGGTGAAACTGAACACTCACCTACAACTAGTGCCGAGGTCAAGAAAACATGGATCTACACATCCACTCCCCCATACGCCTTCTTGGCGTAGTGTTTAATTAGTTAAGCACAGGGACGTTAGCATTACTCACACATGATACACAGAAACAAAAAACTGCACGCTCGGCCGTGACCTACTACATAACTTAGCTTCGTGTAACGTGTTAGTTCTCGATAATTCGTTGCAATGGCAATCCCAAACTGTGTAATGACCATGATAAGTCTAGCGCTTACAAAACCCTTCTGTATATACAGGAAGGATGTTAAAAAATAAGTATGCATCAGATATAAGCACCATAAGTAGAAATTATTTGCGTCAACAGCATGTTCTAGATTAGGTAAAAGGTAAAGCTATGCCTGTAACAGGTTGTGAGACATCGAGATCCCCACATTTTCTCAAGACAGTCGGCTCAGAGATGGTGGTAAGGTTGACAGCCTTACGCATCTGCCGCCCTTTACACCCCAGGAAGAATCCTGGTATTTATTTCTGTCAGAGGCTGAGTCGACTGCAGGACCATAGTGCGGCTGGAAGGATTAGGTAAATTTAAGAGATCCACCTCATCAGGACTCGAACCTGCGACCTTCTGGTTTGTAGCATAGTACCTCAACCAACTACGCTAACCCGTGACGGCGATCTAGTTTAAACATTTACATAATTAAAATTGAATGACTGAAATACTTATTCAATAAATTATGAAAGTGGCGAAGAAGAAAACGTCCTTTTCAGTTCAAGCCAAAGCTTGCATACATGGCTATGAAGACGGAAAAAGCTTCAATCCAGTTCCTAAAGCAAGAAGAAGAAAGGAGGAGGAGATGCAGAAACTGGAGATGATATGACGACGAAAGTCCAAAAAGGCCGCGCCATAGCTCAAGCGGTTAGTCACTGGCTTCCCACCGCGGCGGTCCGGGTTCGATCCCGGGTCTGGCCAAATGGAATTTGTGGGGGACAAAGTGGCGCCGGGGCGGGTTTTCTCCGAGTACTTCGGTTTCCCCTGCCAATCTTCATTCCACCAAATTCTCCATCATCATAATCACCCGGGGCACGCTACAATAGGCCAATCAGTGGCCGCCGTGCTGAGTGGACCCTGTTGGACTCCACCCCCCACTAAGCGAATTAAAAACAAAAAAAAAAAAGTCTAAAGACGTTAACTGTGCAGGTTATGGGAGTAAAGTTTTTTTTTTTTTGAGATCCCCATTTATTTGCAATCTGTATAAATACATTTAGCAAATTGTTGTGAGTTGTGTGAAATGACGTGTGGAGGGGAGCTCATTAGTTCCCCTCCGTATAAGAATAGGTTGGGGCCTGGTGGGAGAAGGGGAGAAACTTAAGCTAAACTTAAAACTAAACTACTAACTAAGATTTAAGCTAAACTTAAAACTAAACTACTAACTAAGATTATATTTTGAATCTGATGATCAGATCGATTGGCTGGTGTCGTTTGAGGCGCCTTAGGTCTGGTGGTTGTAGTAGTTGAGCTGCAAGTTCGTTGGGGTGTGTATGTAGTCGAGCTCTATATTGGGAGCTCCACTGGCTGATCTCTTCCTTGATTGTGTTGATTTGAAGATCACGCCTGATGATCGAATTTGGGACGTACCATGGCGCGTTGGTTATTAGGCGCAGTACTTTTGACTGGAAGCGTTCCAGTATTTCTATGTTGGAGTTGGATGCTGTCCCCCAGAGTTGTAATCCGTAGGTCCAGATGGGCTTGAGGATGACCTTGTATGCCAGAAGTTTGTTGTGTATTGAGAGACTGGACTTACGGCCTATAAGCCAGTACATTTTGGAAAGTGTGAGACCAAGTTGTTTTCTTTTGGTAAAGATATGCTTGTGCCAAGTGAGGCGTCTGTCCAGATGTAGACCGAGATACTTGACATCATCTGATTGTGGGAGATCCTCATTGTTGATATTGACCTTGGGACAAGTTTGACTTCGGGTGGTGAATGTGACGTGTGTTGACTTCATGCTGTTGACTTTTAGGCGCCATTTGGTTAGCCACTCATGGATTGCTTGTAGGTTGTTTTGCAGTTTTTGTGAGGCTACAGTTGGATTGGGGTCTGACGCTAGGATCGCAGTGTCATCTGCGAAGGTGGCAGTGATGGAGTCATGGGATGTTGGTAGGTCCGCGGTGAAAAGGAGGTAGAGCAGTGGGCCAAGTACACTCCCTTGGGGCACTCCTGCATTGATGGGGTGGAGGTTAGTATAAGATTCTTCTATTTTGACTTGGAAGAATCTGTTGTGTAGATAGGATTTGAGGATGAGATAGTAGTTGAGTGGAAGGGACTGTCGGAGCTTATAAAGAAGTCCTGGGTGCCATACTTTATCAAAGGCTTGCGAGATGTCGAGAAAAGCCGCAGAGCAGTATTCCTTGGCTTCCAGTGCTTCGTTGATTTTGTGAACTAATCGGTGTGTTTGGTGAATCGTGGAGTGCCGTTGGCGGAATCCAAACTGGTGGTTAGGTAGCAAGCTGTTTGTTTCGACTATTGGAAGGAGGCGACTTAGGAGAAGTTTCTCATAGACTTTGGATAGGATGGGTAATAGGCTAATTGGTCGATAGGAGGTGAGTTCGTTAGGGGGTTTCCCCGGTTTTAGGAGAAGGATGATCTTTGCTACTTTCCACTGAGCGGGGAAGTAGCCAGTGAGGAGAGAGGCGTTAAAGATTTGGGTGAGATACTGTATTCCAACAGGAGGTAGTTCTTTTAGCATTTTCCCCGTGATAAGGTCGTATCCTGGGGAGGTAGAGGACTTGAGGCCTTTGATGATGGAGTTGACTTCTGATTTGCGAAAGCGGATGGGGGGGAGTTCGAGTTGATGCGGCTCTTCTAGGTGGTGGGTGAGTGCTTCTTCGTCTTCTGGTGGGTTTGTAGTTGGATGTGGCTGGAATACGGCCGTTAGATGGTTTGCGAAGGCCTCCGCTTTTTCCTTGCTGGTCTTGGCCCATGATCCTGATGGAATCCGAAGTGGATAGGAGGAAATTGGGATTTGTTTAGCTTTCCTGGCCGCTTTCCACAGAGAGTAATTGGTTGATGCCGATGGGGAGAGGTTGAGCAGAAAGTCTTGAAAACTTGAGTTGTTATAGTCTGTGAGTAGTTGCTTGAGTTCCCGTGTGACGGCGTTGAATAGACGTTTGCTTTCCGGTGTCCGTAGGCGGTGCCAGTTCCTCCGGAGTCTCCTTTTGTTTTGTAGCTTTTGGGTGATCAGTATTGGGCAAGTCTTGATTTGGTGAGGGGTGGGGTTCTCTGGTGTTGAGCTCCAGCCTGCCCATTGAATAGAGTCATTGAAGATCTTGATGGCCGATTCTATATCAGAGTCGGTTTTGAGTGGGACCTTTAGTGGAAGCTTGTTGTTGAGGAGGTGACGAAATGCGTCCCAATCTGTCTTGCTGTTGCAGATTCTGGGAGGTGGTACTCGTGGTATGGCTTGGGTAGCAAGAGCGATGAGTACCGGGGAATGATCGGAGGAGAGTTCAAGACAGGATTTTGCGACAGCAAAGTTGGTTGGGATGCCCTTAGTGACACAGAAGTCGATGAGGTCTGGTAGTTTTTTCCTGTCAGTGGGCCAATGGAGTAAAGTGACGTTATAACGGGCGACACACATACGTCAAAAATTTGTTAGAACCGAGTAATAAGTCTATCTAGAGGTTGCACTGCTGACACAAAGTTTGAAGTGTGCAACAGAATAAGGAAAAAATAAAACATACAAGAAAAAAGAAATTGTGACCGAAGTACGGGAAGAACTGAATTCCTGAAGAAAATCTGTATCTGGAAACAGCTCCTTATAAAACTGTGAAAATGCAGTCTTCTAACATTATCATTTTTGGTTTATAAACGACATTTCTTTTCCGACTAACTAGCTAGCTAACTAACCAACCAACCAACCACTAACTAATTCTATGTGTCCTTGAGGAGCCAAGAATTCTCAGAACTTTTTGGAAGCTGAAGGTTCACTACCGTTTTCACAAGAGTTCGACACTGGTAACGATTCTGAGCCAAATGAATCCAATCCATAGCCTCAAATCCTATTTGTTTGCAAACCACACTGGTTATGTAGTTTCGAGGAACAAAGGGCAAGTAATTAGTCAGGGACACCAGATGCTTAATTCTCTGAAGCACGAAAGGATGCAATTTCTTGAGCTATATAATAAAAACATTTTAAAGCTATTTCAACAATGACCCATTTTAATAAAATAAAAAAAGTAAAGCTAACCCTATACCAGGCCGTGAAGGCCCATAGGGTTGTGAGACGTTGAGGGTCCCACGTTATCTAGACAATCGGCTCTAAGATGGCGGTAAGGTTGTCAGCCTTACGCGCCGGCCGCGCTTTACTCCCCAGGAAAATTATTTAATTAATTCCAGGTACTCATTTCTGTTAGAGGTTAAGTCGACTCCAGGGCCATAGTGCGGCATGTAGCATAGCCCCTCAACCAACTACGCTACCGCGTGCCCCCCCCCCATTTTAATAAAATAGTGCAGTATAAATAAGGTCATGGGAAAAATGACGAAAAGGCATTAGGCATCCAAAACGAGTTCTTACCGAAAGAGACGATTTATTGGTTCAACTACGTGACCGGAAGAAGACGAAGAAGCAAAAGAAGAGGAGGAAAAATGTGGGATAAAGCAATTCCCTGGCAAACAAGACCGAGAGATCAACTTGCCAGCCGAGACTGAATACAACCTACGCTGTGTGAACACGAAGCGAAATATTAATACCATTTCAGCATAAACATGAATGACAGATGTCGCACATTACTCGAACTGGTTGCTGACATTTCCGGCAGACGACACTAGCGATCCGACTATGCCATCTATTATCAGACTGACTACTACTACTGACTGTACTGCAGTGCACTAAGCGCGTAACATTGCGCGCCCACGTTTCGCGCAAGCATGCTGGCTCTCGTGCCTCAACACTAAAAGAATCTGGCTCCAACCACAAAGCAAAACACCTTAACTGGTGTAACTGTCGCGGTAAGTTAAGAAACATACCATTGTGTGCGTTTCAACTCAGCATGACCGCCTCTGTGGTCTACTAGTCAGTTCCTGGCTACATATCCAGGGGTCCCGGGTTCGATTCCCCGCGTTGTCAGATTTTCTGAGAAGTAGTGTGCCTGGAACGGGGTCCAATCAGCCTCGTGGGGATAATTGTGGAGCTATTTCAAGGAAACAGAGGCTCCGATCTAGAAATTCGAGATTAACGGCCGCGGGGATCCGTTGCGCTGATCACGCGACACCCTCTTTCCACAAAAAAGTTGGCACTAACTGCGCGGATAAGCGGCGGTCGCTCGGTTGGTATAGTTCGCTTGCGGACTACAGGCAATGGAGTTTAACTAATAACCGTACCAGTACAGCTCAACATACGTGTAATTCAAATAACTGTTACAGCATATATCAAGAATGTTCCTTCGTTTGACCTTGAACTGTGAGAAGAATCTCTAGTAAAGCTATATAATGTGATAACAGTGATGTACCTTAAGTGTCTTCAGAACACGCTCCATGTTATACCTGAATACCGATTCAATAAGTTAGTAACAGACAATGCTTTTCTGAATAAGAAGGAAGAACTGTAAATCTTAATAGAAATAACACACACTGGCACACTGGCTGCTGGAAAGACAACATGTACAGAATCGGTAATAAAACATAGCGACAGAGCTCTTAAAAAAATCAGGGCTTCTGGAATTTCATCAGCAATGATAAAATAAAAACACTCGAGGATAATGCGCCCCCCTCCCCCAATAGTGTGTGAATGCGCAGACTACACAAATGGAGGACAAGCCACTTTGCGGTTGTGCATTACATTCATATGGCTGAGGCCACTGATAAGTGGCGTGCTCTTGTGTACAAAGTACTGAACCTTCGAATTAAAAAATGGTCGGATATTTTTACAGTTTCTGAAGAGGGCTCTGCTTAATGAAGTTGTCAAAACACAGAACTGAGTGTCTGAAGAGGATGGGACTGACAACAGATTACCTGACTGACTGGAGCTGTAATTGCGGAAAAGAAACTGGAATGTTGAGAGCCACTGCAGACGTGACGCCTCAATAAACCGGTGAAGGCGGTAAACAAACAGGCGCGTTTCTGAGGCAGGGTCTTACGGTATGCCATAAACTTCATATAGCAGGCGCGAAACTGATATAAGAAAACCGTAATTCGGCGGCGCTGCCATCTCCCCAAGTTAGCAACTGCCTCCATTACTAAGACTGCCCTGACCACTCAAGAATTGGAAATGTCCGAAACTTCCGGTAAGGCGATATCTGCTGTGGGAGATTCTTGGTCCTGCAGAATGACAGGAGAAGAACGACAAGCTTTCGCTGCCGCTACTACGATTTTTGAAAACATTCTTAACTTCAAAATAATTTGTGAACGCCTGAAACTGTGGCCCCCATAAGCGTCCAGTATTACTTTATTGCAGATGTCTCCTAACCAAGACAATGAATTAAATTGATTATTAAAATATGCATAACTGAAATGTATCTGTAGGTTTGGTATAGACGTGAAAAATTTGGTAAAAGCATAACATAAATGGAAGATTCGGGATTGAGTTTTTGGACTTTGTCCGTCTTCCGGTATTCTATGACACGTTTCGGAAAATGGGTCTGTTTCCGTCCGCAGGTGAGGGGCTAGCGGACATCTGTTCTGTTGGGTCCGTTAGAAAGAGCTAACCTCAATCACTGGACCAGTGACAAGTTAGCTCTTTCTAACGGACCCAACAGAGTATGTATCCCCGATACCGTCACCTGAGGACGGAAACAGACCCAGTTTCCTAAATGTTGTTGTTCAGAGTACCTGGGATGAATAAAGTACAAGAACCCCGTAATCCCGTATGTTATACACCACAAACCTTTGGGATCTACATGAATTGAAGATGCTGAGGGCAAACTTCTGGGGACATGCGGATCTAACTGACGCAAAGTAACATTACGGAGGATAAGATGGGCAAGACTTGTAGCAAACCTGCCACATATAAGAAATTCACACGGAATTTTGGTCGGAAAGCCTTGAACGAAAATCCCACTTGTGAGACCTGGGCGTAGATATGACTAAAATTAAAATGAATTTCAAGGAAAGGGCGTGTACTGAATTCATCTGACCCAGGCAAAGGAGGGAGCACTGACAGGCTCTCATGAACTCGTCAATGGGCCTTCTGGATTCTTAAAATGCATGGGATTTCTTGAATACTCCTGCAATTGTCAGCTTCTCTAAGAATCACATACACCTTCCGTTTCTCTGCCAGAGGTATATAATTCCTGTGGTCTATATTTCCAAGAACAACTTTGTCAGCAATGTAAAGTGGAAGTCAAAGCAGTAACATCTAACAAGCCACCACTGAAAACATAAAAGCAAACAAAATGAAACACGGACGGACAGGCGATGCAAGCACGTTTAGTTTGCCCAACTCGGTAATTAGCCGGGTAAACACGTGCCTAGCCGTACAGTGTCATGAACAGGGAACAGTTCAGAGAAGGGAGTAACGGGGGCAGGGGGGTAGTGTGGTGTTTATTAGTGGCAAGGTTCAGGCAAGGGGAATTGGGGAGGAGGAAGCGGGTGTTCCGACACTCTGCACACAGTCGATAACATATTACCATCAACCTCTCTCTCTCTCTCCTCACGATAATCTACACACGCTTGTTTCACACTGAACACTAACCGCGATATGGCTGGCCACATGACATCACGCCACTCGGTAATCCATTACCCTAGTTGCTTGCTCCCGTCCGTCGGTGAGTGAGCGCATGCGTGGAAAACGCATCAGGCGGCTACAAACTAAAACCAAAGCCAAGCTCAATGGCCAGCTCGTAGTCTTCATGTATATATCGTAGTATTATTCGCATGCTATCGAGGTTCTGCTGCCTGTCGGTGCGTACTAATTTGTGGCATGACGTCAGATACACACACAGACCATCTCTGCAGTCTCATTAACACCAACGTCCACTCTTCGCTTATTAGCTGCTACAAGTACACACAAAACTCTGTAAGCCGTATCTCATGTTGGATAAATAAACAATGTTCCTTATACACACAAACCATTTCGAAATATTCATCTGGGAAGACCACACACTGGTTGGTTATGCTGTCAACGTTGCTTACTGGAGGAGCAGTATAGTCACTGCAAATCGCATAGCACTCTCTACATACAACACGCCTTTATTTGAGCTACAGAAGTAGCTCGTGTGCTCTGCCCACGCTTTTCAAACTCTCTACGTACAACGTTAGTCCTTTGTCGTAAAATATACGTGTTCAAATGCAGTACTGCACAAACACGCGCGTCTCATATTACATTAAAAATTCTTTGTGTGTATTTCAGCCACAGGAATTCAGTAGACCTTATCTAATTCTACAGGCCACATAGCTTCTTCGGCAGCTAGCCAAGAAATTGCCAGCCTTTTATGGAACCCAACGCTTAAGGCCCGCCACTGGTTCCTAATGTTCACCCGTTGCCTCAGTAAACACGCCTATGACGTGTGTTTCCGTGTGACGGCGTTCTGGCGGAGATTTACAATCTATGGAATCGTTTAATTACAAATTAAAATTGTGATGAATGTAACTGAACCTGGCAGCCATCTTAAATTACATTTTACATCTTCTCATTTCAGTTTCAGTGTGAAGCAGTAACTACTAGCCTATGAGATTTGTGGTTTTCGAGCGGGTCAAATTACAGACTGCGGCTTTCTTGTCTCTACCAGACTATACGGCGACAGTACTCTACAAGTAAGTAGTTCGTCTTCTGCTCTTATGGCCCAGATCTTTTGGCCACATCCAATTCAGAATGAATATTCGGTAGGATTCCGCGGACAGGGGAACCTCTGCATACAGAGAACAACACAGACATACGCATACCCATGCCTTGAATGGGATTCTAACCCATGATTCTACTGTTCGAGCGATCGAAGACGACAAACACCTCAATCCGCGAGCCCACTGTTGTCTGAGTATGGCCAGTTACTTTCTTCCTCATGGGGGGAGACTGAGTCCACTTGATACAGCGGCCACTGTTTGGCCTACTGCACCAGCCCCAGATGATTGTAGAGCAGTCGGTAGAATGCGAATTGGCAGGGGAAACTGAAGTGCTGGGAGAAAACCTGCCCCACTGCCACTTTGTCCACCACAGATACCACTTGACCTGACCCGTGCTCGAACCCCGGCCGTCGCAGTGGGAAGCCAGCTACTAATCGCTTGAGCTATGGCACGGCCTTCATGACCAGTTACGTTATCGAAACGGGAAGTGGACGCCATTATCTGTTTAGTGGCACCGATGCAGAACTTGTTTTCAGTATGAGTTATGTTTCATGGCACGAGTATCCAAACAATTGCCTACCGCCGTTCTAATTTCAGCGTGACTTCAGTGTGAACTCAGGGTACTTCCTGCGTAACTCGACAAATTACTTCACCGGGGTAACAACAGTTTGATTCAAAATAAAACGAAACTTAGACGCAAACTCAAATTACGGCACGGTATCTGAGACAGTCTAATTAATTAGGGCTGCGCGGCGTGCACAAACTCGATAAATTCGAATGACGGGTCACGCACCACGGCGCAGCTTCACCTGAGCCCGTCTCTGTAACAGAATGCTCCCAACCAAGAGAGGGGGGAGGTGGGGGGGTGTCAGGTTTTATATGACTGTGTGGCGTTTTCAAAGGGTGTTTTATATAAAACGAATTAAACACACGCGCGCTTTTATTCAAAGGGAGAAAAGCGGAACCAGATACTTTGTAGCAGGTGAAACAAAAAAAAAAGAGAGGGGGCTTGGCCCTTTATATCCCTGTGTATGTGAGGACTGTTTAGTGAGTGGAGTCATCCTTTTATTTTAATGCCAATTAACACCGTTATAAGTTACGCCTGGAGCTGGTGGTGACGTGTATGTGCGCGCGTGTTAATAAGGAAAGGAAAACCGGTGTTTAGTTATTTAGCGCTTTGAAATCCGTGAGAATGAGACGGAGAATACTGAACGAGAAAGCACTATCACAGCCTAAACCCTGGAACACTTGAAATAAAGCAAGCACCGCTAGTCTACACACGGCAGTGAGCAACCATACACACAATTCTGCTTGGCTTGCAATTTGGTAGGGTTATTCATGCCCAGAGCAGAGAGATATGTACACTACCAAACATATCACAACACGCTCAGGGATGAGATGAAAACTTGGTCAAACACAAACAGTAGCTCTAAAAGCTGATGGTTCATCAACACCAAAAATCAACAGTACGATCGCTTTTAACCTGCCATGTATACTGGAACCGAAGCACTGCACAACCGTGGACTGTTTATACTACAAACACATTTTGACTCATTCACAACGAAAAGCTGCAAAATTTCGCTCATTAGCTTACTCGTGTATTTATGTCCGTCTGAGAATCATTCGACACATTTTCATGACATTTGATGATGAGGGGGTTCACTAAAATCTGGGGACACATCCGAATTTCGATTTAAAATTGGACTGCAATAATGAAGACCGTACAAGAAGAACAACATGCGTTTCTGAGCGCATGTGCAGACAACTAGCTGAATATTTATCGAACAGATACAGATTCTGGGCAGCAGGTGTGAAAAAAAAAAGCACACATTATACGTCCAGCAAAATTTCCCCATAATTCTTGTGGTTTTTAGACATAATTAAACAAAAGAGAATGAAAGTACCACAACTGTTACGCTATGCGTACAATTCCCACCGTCTTATTACAGACATTTTGTGAATGTATACGGAATATTCTTGTTAGAGGAAAGCGATGAGCACAGTTCGAGAACGTATACGGAATAGTCTTGTTTAGAGGAAAGCGATGAGCACAGTTCGTGAATGTATACGGAATATTCTTGTAAGAGGAAACTGATGAGCACAGCTCTTGAATGTATACGGAATACTCTTGTAAAAGGAAAGTGATGAGCTCTCTATGTTTCTGTGGGTATCATCAAACAGTGAGTAGGAAACGGTCCTGTACGTTCAACGAGATCCCCGGCATAGAGATTTTGGTCCACATGTCCGTTGAAAATGAAATCTATAAACTTCCTAATAACGGCGTAACGACCCACGTCAATATCTCATTATTTGTAAGATGTTTTCAATAGACACGGTCTACTACACCTCCACTCTCCCATACGTCTTCGTGGCGTTGTCCTAATTCATTACGCACGGGTACAACTTTACCTTCATTCACCTTTACAGACATACCAGTGAATTGTATGGATCTAAGATGATTAAACAAGAAAAAAAAAAGCTTTTGGTTGGAAATTTCGTGGGGAGCCATCAGTTTGGAGATCGTGACGAAGATGAAGAAATATAAAGACACTCTTAAAGAGAAAGTGGGAATGTGAAGATGAACTGAACTAGCAACGAACTTGGGCTCCCATGCAATGTATGTGTCTTGACAGTGATTCATCTTCTCAGTCCATGATACATATAAACTTTGGAAGGTGGAATACCTGTGAACTGATCAGAAAACATTCTGAAGCAGTAGTAATGGGTCAGACGCTCTTCAGCAACACGATTTTTCACGCCTGAACAGTCTGTGCGTAGCTGTACGTCCCTGCAAGGTTCACATACTAATTTTCAATTGGATGCCTTTTCCTGTATGAGGCTACATAATCTGCAACTAATCTACAACTGGCATCCGTCTGTGTTTGGTCATCACCATACATTTCGGATTCTCGCGAGGCAGATTGGTCGGTCGAGTTTCGAACTGAATACCTCTAAAATAAATAAAAAAGTCTAGAGAGTTACCACTGGACCAACGACTAGTGACCTTCCTCGGTCTCTACATGCAAACACGAGACAGTACCTCACATTGGGGGGAGACATGATAGCGCAGTCGGTACAGAGACTGGTTACGGGCTGGACGACCGAGGGGTTGGAGTTCGAGTCCCAGTAGGCGGAGAGAATTTCGTCTCCTTCAAGTCGTCCAAACCGGGTCTGGGACCCATCCAGCCTCCTATCCAATGAGTACCTGGGGCTACTTCCTCGGAAGTAAGGCGGCTGGGGCGTGAAGCTAACCACTCACCTCCAACTAGTGTCGAGGTCAAGAAAATATGGATCAATACATCCACTCCCCCATATGTCTTCATGGCGTAATGCTTAATTATTTTAGCACAGGGACGACTTTATCTTTACCTTTGACGTCACATGAGTCCACGACCGACTCCTATCGCATTCCTTCCATCACAAAACAAAAACTCTGTGGTTTTAGTACGCAAGCGAACTATACCGACCGAGCGACCGCCGCTTGTCGGCTAAGTTAGTGCCAACTTTAGCGGATAGAGGGTGTCGCGTTGTCAGCACAACGAATCCCCACGGCCGTTAATCTCGGTTTTCTAGACCGAAGCCGCTGTTTCCTTGAAATAGATCCTCAATTATCCTCACGAGGCTGGGTGGGCCCCGTTCCAGACCCACTACTTCTCAGAAAATCTTGTAGTCCCGGGAATCGAAACCGGACCTCTGGATCTGTGGCCAGGAACTCTGACCACTAGACCACACTTCCTTCCATCACAGCATTCACCAATATGCGTATCTTTCGACGATGTGTGGTCTAAGCTACTGACAGCATGAACCATAAACAAATAAATAAAATGCTTAAAGCATGAATGTTCTAGAGCCAGTGATGGAACATGTAGGCAGATTACACACGGAGACGATACGCTCAGTGAGGCTGAGTCCACTTGGTACGTCCGCCACGGTTAGGCAAATCCCCCGTTCATAAATCGTCCTTGTATACATGCAGCTATAGCATACGCGCTTGTGGGTCTGTTTCGTTTTAGTCTCTCTCTCTCTCTCTCTCGCTACCTTTATTTGCCCGGCAAACACAGGAAGACAAGCAAACTCCTTCTCTTCACCCTTCTCTCTCTTTCCATCTCACTTGTGTTTTAATGCGCCGCACAGGGTAGTCAAATATTGACACAATTCGCGCCTGGTTTCAAACCGCACTAATAGCCTAGGTCCTGTCTGCTGTTGATGCTGCTACTGCCAAGCCAGGAGGAGGGGGGAAGATCCCAGCTAGGAGAATAAACAAACCAGCAGCTCTCGAGAGAGGATCAGACGAGCCCCTGGGGGACATGAGGGTTAGAAGTGTGTTTGGTACAGAAGGAAAAAAAAAACACAGACTGTACGAAGGACCGCTGAAAAAGAACAGAACATTTGAATTATATGCATCTGTCACACGTAAAGGCAATGCATAAAAACACTGTAATCCATACTCGTGAAGACAAACTGGGTTGCCACCTCGTACACCTTGACTGTGAGAACAAAGAAAGCCTCTTGTGTGCCCGAAACAACATGAAAACCATCAATACAGCCTTTCAGTAGCCTTCCTTTGTAACAAAGAACAAACATCTTGTTTATTCATTGTAGCATGTCACACACCAAAACAACGTTATTCTGTTAAGTCGTGCTAATTTCTTAAACGGATAAACACGAACTACAGTCCACGTTTTACTTTTATACATACAGATCCCATCTCCACAAGTTGGGGGGTAGGTGCTGGCTTTCGACTGCAGGCCTTCGGGTTCGATCCCGGGTGACTCCATGCAAGATTCATTGTGAAGCAATGGTTCAAATGCAGATTTATCAGCCTTCAATCGGTCGTCATTACACCAGTGATTCGCATTCATCACGGCCACTTGTGGACTGCGACAGGCCTGATCACGCAGTACACTATCATTCTCAGCACTCAGAAGCAATTACGGAAGTGCATATACTCGTAAACGGACACCGAAGCTGTGCCATGGAAAACTCTGATACTGATGAAGATCCTTCAACACTGCCATAACTTAGGCGGTGGCCCGGGTTTGAGCCCGGGTCGGGTCATCTGGGATTTGTGGTGGGCAAAGTGGAACTGGGGCAGGTTTCCAACGAGTACTTTTGTTTCTTCTGCCAATTCGCATTCCACAAATTGCTCCACAATCATCATCGGAACATTATCATTCGGGGCTGGTACAATAGGCCAAACAATGGCCGCAGTACAAAGTGGATTCAGTCTCACTCCATAAGAAGAAAAGTCCAATGTGGACAATTTGGTAGGAGGGTCATAACCAGAGGTATTATTATTATTAGAGGGGGAGGGGTTTCCCCATGCACTTAGACCAGTTATTTGTCCATTGTGCGTCCCCCTTTAATTTCTATTGTCCCCATACCCTACCGGCACTGGTGCGTCCTATCAGCCCCGTTCAGCCAAAGAGGTCGGCCGTCGGTACCTGATATTTCCCCCATCTACCAGAGCCATTGGAAACTACTTGGGCGGGAAACTGTTGCCTAATTTTGCTCAGAGGTCTAGAGACATGAGGATCTTTTACGTGCCGTAAATCTACGACACGGGACCCACGGCTTAAAGTCCCTCCCGGAGGACTTGTTCCCTGCATTTTTCCGCCCTTAAAAATTCCACGACCTCCGCCGGGTTTCAACCCGCGTACCTTGAGTCATGAGGTGGGAACGTTACCCCTAGACTACAGAGGCCGCTATGACCAGAGGTAAATCAGAGTCCCAGTTTCTGTCCTCCCGTCTCTATACTCGAATCAAATGTTCCCCGCGGCTTACCCCTCCACCTGAATGTGGAGGCAGCAGGCTCCAACGTGTTGCAACCTATCTACCGAACTGTCCGCTGCCACATTCCAGACAACCGTAATCTTGAAACTCTCCGACGAGAACCTCAAACCAACGTTAAGAATGTGGGCCTAACTGGGCCTATCTACACCAGCCATTAATTCATGTGATAACTGCGTAACATTTCAAAGACGGAATTTCTTCTAATCAACATACATCTCCACTACAAAAAGCATCCGCTTAATGGTGTTTGTTGTGAGAATCACATGAAACACACGCACAAACACATTCTGTGATTAGAATGCAGTTACGGTATTTAAAACAAATGGTACACATAGTAACCAATGGGCTTTAAAGGGTAAACTGTTTTCTCTGTAGTGAATAAAATAAAGTAGCTTTCCAAATTATGCTATCGTATAATGTGACAAGTGGGTGCTCAGGTTTCGGATGAAAATGATGATTCCATCTTCAGGGTAAAATGCTGTTACTCACCTACTAGACTATACAAAGTCACAGTCCAAAAGATTGCACTATGAATCGTCACCTCTATGAGAACCTCAAATCCTATGTAGGATAAAACAAGACTAGGAGTTCCATCGCCCTTCAGTAGCCCATGTGTTCGCCCTTAAATTTTCAAAAACAATTACCATAAATTCTATCTTGAAACGAAATCGCTAATTTTGAGGCTTAGACGTATGAAATGTTAAACTATGTTGTAAAAATCCAGAACTATCTTCGTACCTGATTGTAGATTCTTCAAGAAATTTTTACAATTTTACCTTTACTTTTAGCGTATTTCTTTTTTCTATTCTTGTCCTGCTTAATCAAGCCACGTGGAAGACGGGCTGACTATATGACGACGGACGCTGACGTCTCAGTCTCCATTGTTAAGATGACACAATGCTCTCAGTGAGTTTTCCTTCAGTCAATTACGTTAGAACACGCACAAAGAAAATTCGAAGATGAATTCTCTGCTTTGTTTCTTTAACAAACGCGAGAACTGTCAAAAGAAAGCACAGTTAGTCGACAGCAACATAATTGAGTGTGTAGTGACATCCCAGGCACCCATTATTTTAGGCTCAATCTGTATACCACAATATTGATCTTTTGTAGAATCCTTACGGTGGTCTTCCGGAAGGAAGTGGACACTACATGATTCACTGGAACATCTTTCTAACCGAATCAACGCCAAAAGTTTATAGAAAGGCAAATCAAAGAAAAGACTCATTTTATGAAACTTTAGCCATTCCAAATTGGCATGGAGGAATGAATTCGAATGATCTTTACAAGACACGCTGAGTTGTTCCATACAACAGGAAAGCAATGTACAACTGAAGCCCGTATTATAGCCTAAACTGGAATACAATGCTCATCTGAACTCCGTGCTATAGCCCGATCTGGAACACATCACACATCTGAACTCCGTACTATAGCCTGATCTGGAATAGTATGCACATCTGAAGCCCGTACTATAGCCTGAACAGGAACACAATGTACATCTGAGACCGGTAATGTGGCCTGAACAGGAACACAGTCTACATCTGAGCTCCGTGCTATGCCTGAACTGGAATACAATGCACATCTGAACTCCGTGCTATAACCTGATCTGGAACATATCGCACATCTGAACTCCGTACTATAGCCTGATCTGGAATAGAATGCACATCTGAAGCCCGTACTATAGCCTGAACAGGAACACAATGTACATCTGAGACCGGTAAAGTAGCCTGAACAGGAACACAGTGTACATTTGAGACCCGTACTATAGCCTGGACAGGAACACAACGTACGTCTGAACTCCCGTGATATAGCCTGAACAAGAACGCAATGTATATCTGAACTCCGTGCTATCGGCTGAACAGGAACACAATGTACCTCTGAGCTCCGTGCTATCGCCTGAACAGGAACACAATGCACATCTGAACTCCGTGCTGCAACCTGAGCAGGAAAGTGTTGTGCAGCTGAACTCCATACAAGTTTCCCAGCCCGATCAGGACAGGCGTTTCAGAGACGTAATTAACTTGGCTTTACATACGACAGGCCTAATAAATGGGCTACATTTTGCAGTGGTAGTGACCCAGTTCAATATTCAACTGTGGGTGCTATGGTCAACGGGGAAGTCAATGTAGGAAACCGGCAATTAAATGCCACCAGCAATGAAACACGCTTCTGCACCACATCTGTGTTTCGCACTGCTCAGCATCTCACAACTAACATTCCAGAGACGTGAAATAAAAGCAGCTGTACGTAAGTTACTTGTAACCCAAATCCTGAGGCAACCCATAATTCACATTTCTCCAGTCTTCGTCAAACGTCTGCCCAGCCATATGCCACGTAGTTTTGTACAACCAGGAAATCTACTTCACGAGCCACTAAGAAAGAAATTAAATTTAACTTATGAAGTTATTTAATTCTAAACTAATGATCAACTCCAGTTAAAATTAATTACAGAATGTCATGCGACAGGATTACCATGTGCATTTGAGAAATTTGTAACTGCCTGTAGTTAGGAACAAAAATTGTATAATTACGTTTGAAACAGATAAATGATCTGGAACTTTCTATAAACTTTTAATTTTTACAATTACATCTGAAACAACACAACGCTTCTTGGTAAGAGGACAGGTTAAAACAGTCCCTGTTTCAGACTAAGTGACGCCTAAAACAGGGAATGGGAACAGCCTACAGCCATGGCACTGCAGCCAATGTTTCGACTTTCAGCGTTAACCTTGGGAAATTGGCTTCCAAGTGTAATATAAAATAATCTTAATGTATCAGGAAGCAAAGATCGTCATTCTGAATACAACCTTTACATAATCCAAAAAAAAAAAATTCTTCTGCTTAGATTTGATACGGGGTACTCACCCCAATGATGGCGTTGAGCTCAGTCATCGTGACCTGCTTGGCGCGCTCCACCGCGGTGGCCACCTGCTGCTGGTGCTGCAACACAGCATCACCATGTCATCATTCCAACGTTACATCCGCTTTACAGCAACATCAAGCATTACATATTGTCTAACCAACAGAAAAACCTCAGTACTCAAGGCGACGACTGTGAGGCGTTTCTGTTGTCTTCTGGGACATTTGCGAATGTATCCTGCAGATGGAAACGTCAGTAAATATCTACCAGACTACACGGCGTTACATCCCAGAAGACAGTAACCTTCTTGAATTAATTCTGGTAACAACCTACCTCAATGGCAGTAATAACTTTTGCAGGACAGTAATCCTAACATTATAGGCCTAACGCGTCACAGAACATTGCAGGTGAAAACACTAAAGGACAGGATAATATGGCGCAGCCTCTGAGAGATCAGGCTGTCTACAGACTATAACCCGTGTTGACAGTACGCCTATATGTTCACGTAACCGGCTTCGTGTCAAGTTAGGAAGAGCCGTCTGTTGTCATACAAAGGAAATAATTCCTGCTTTATGTCCACTTTATCAAGTATGACGTTTTTCATAGATGCATCATTGTGCAAAACTTCAAAGCCCCACAATAAACGCCGACAGTGTTTCTCACTACTACTAATCGCCACACCAAAAATTCGCAGAGCCCCATTCCTGGTATTTGCCGATTGCAGTGGGTTTGAAAGGACGACGATAACAATGCGCACCCAACGGCAGGCTTGTTATGTTGGACTCTAATCCAACTAACGAAAGTGACGTTGGGGCACATTGCCCAGCAATGTGATGACACATAGTCTGGTAGGTATTTATCAATGTTTCGGAGGAACGTTCTGCTTCCATCTTACGGGCGGAATGGGAAATAATGTGTGTGTGATATGGAGAAGGCAGAACCAGCACTAGAGAAGCGTGGTGAAAATATGAATTCTACATCGTTCTGAGAAGTTCTTCTGAAACTTTGGGATGCAATTCGCAGAAAACATCCAGGCCGACTGGCAAGAGGAGCACTGCTTCGTCATGACAAGGCCAGACCCCCCGACAGCCCGAGCATCCCAGGAGAGAATCCAAGAACTTCAGTGGGAACTTTCTGTACATCCGCTTTACAGCCCTGACTTGGCCTCTAGTGGCTTCCATCTGTTTGGCCCTCTAGAATTCATATTTTTTTTATTGTGGGGTGGGACTAAGTCCCTTGTACTGCGGCCACTTCTGGCCTATTGTACCAGCAACAGATGATAGGTGAGGGTGATTGTGGAGCAATTGGTGGAATGAAGTTTGGCAGGGGAAACCGAAGTACTCGGAGAAAATATGTCCCAGCGCCACTTTGTCCACCACAAATCCCACTTGACCAGACCCGGGATCGAACCCGAGTCGCCGCGGTGGGAAGTCAGCGACTAACTGCTTGAGCTATGGCGCGGCCTTGGTAAAGGGTTAATGATGACGTGGTAAATGCCCTAGGAACGATAACCCTGAAGTGTCTACAAGCAGCAGGCCTATGTGGTGTTCTGTGAATATTAAACTGATACTTTGTAGTTTAGATGACGTGCATGCACATGCTTTCACTCACCTCCTGAGATAAGAACGGCAATATCTGTGCGATCATGGCGTTCAGGCGCTTCGCAATCTCCGTCTGCAACAAAGAGCACAACATGAACAAGATACAATTCATCCGAACTACAGGAGTAACGGTGGTTTATTAAGCACCACTGTCCACATCTCATGCCATACGGAGTCAAACAGTAGGTTGAGTCAACCAGAAGCGAAATGCAAAGGACCTGAAAGTAAGCGGTCGTGGATGAATTCAGACACAGGTACTCCTCGCTACATGTGAGCACGAAAATGCGATCAATTACTTTATGTCAGTTTCAATTAACGGCACTCGCTTTAATACGAATGTTTTTCTGTCCGATGGACAGAACGTAGTACTGAAGGAATAAACAAAAAATGTTATTAGGATGATCAAACAAAGGACGTTGATATTGGTGAGCCACGTAGCACGCATGGAGACGACAAATCCAAAGGTTTTATAGAAAGAACATAAAGGAAAGACACTTTAGACCTAGGCGCTTATGTTGGATACTATTAAAATGGATCGTAAGAAATAAGGATTGAAGCACGTGAACTGTGTTCATTTTGCTCATGTTCTTGTAAACATGGTAATGAACCTTCCATAAAAATGGTGCAAATTTCTCGCTGAGCTGAGCAACTATCGTCTACTCAAGAACTCTGCCCTCGCTGATGTTTTGTTATACTTAGTTGAGTGAGTGATAGCAGACTGTAGTTTGCTTCGGATTATGTAAATAAGGTTACTGGGCAGGTCTGAAACAAACTGTGACGTCGAAGTTATGGGCCTATCGCAAATCCGGATATTCAAAGCATTCAAAGACTTATGTTCCGCTCTGAGTTACACAAAACAACATTCGATACGAAATGGCTTCATGTACGTGCTATAGTAGATATGGGTGCAATTTACATTCACAACTTTAATGTCAATTCTCCACAGAAAACCTAACTGGCAGCAACAACATAACCCGCTTTCCAAGAAAACTATTTACATTACCGTAAACTGTTTTCGTTCTTATACAAGAAGAAAAGGTAAAGCTATCCCTGTAATAGGCCGTGGAGGCCCGTAGCGTCGTGAGACGTCGAGGCTCCCACATTTTCTAGAACATCGGCTAACGGGTGGCGGTGAGGTTGTCAGCCTTACGCGCCGGCCGCCCTTTACCATCCAGGAAGATTTCTGATACTCATTTCTATTAGAGGCTGAGTCGACCCCAGGACGATAGTGCGGCTGGAAGGGTTATATCAATTTAAAAATCCAATTAGCTCATCGGGATTCGAACCAGCGACCTTCCAGCTTATACCATAGTGCCCCAACCAACTACGCTAACGCGTACCCCCTGTTATATGTAAAACAAATAAAGAGTTAACTGGTATTTTAAACAACGGAAGTAACTTATGATACAAACCGTCTATAAATACAATTTAATGGTCTGTCACACACAGGTCTGCAAGGAATGGAAACATTTCTGTTCTAGCTTATAGTATGCTGACACTGCAGCTCTTATTCGCTCTAAACCGAGACATTCCGCACCTTGCACAGCAATAACATAAACTTTAAGAGATCAGTGAATTTTTGTTATGTTCAATACCGTATCCCTGTGTGTGTGTATATATACAGACGGTTAAAAGGGGCACGCGGTAGCGTAGTTGGTTGAGGCACTACGCTAAAAGCCGGAAGGTCGCGGATCGAATCCCGATGAAGTCACTGGATTTTTCAATTGACCTAATCCTTCCAGCCGCACTATAACCCTGGGGTCGACTCAGCCTCTTAACAGAAATGAGTACCAGGAATCATTTGGGGGGGGGGGGCTAAAGGGCGGCCGGCACGTAAGGCTGACAACCTTACCGCCTTCTGTGAGCCGATTTTCTCAAAAATGTTGTAGCCTCGACGTCTCACAACCCTATGGGCCTCCACGGTCTGTTACAGGAATAGCTTTGCTTCCTTTTTTACTTTTTCGGTTAAGTGTATGTTCCTTTGATGTCCAACAACCGTAAGCGGTGATATAACACGTGCTTAGATGCATAAAACTCAACCGGCCAGTAAATGGAAATCCATAACTACAGAAAAGTCAATACACGTTACAAGTACGATTAAAACCAATATGACTTCCACAACCACAATATGAAGCCAACGTTTTGTTTTTTGTTTCTTTTTCGACCATTTATAAGACAGCCGTAGCTGTGTGCAAGAAGTTTCTTAATACTCAGAATCTATATGTTTCGACTACACCGCAGTTGCGATTGGTTAAGAGAATAAAATTCCATTGCTTCCAAGTAATAAAAAATACGCACGTACGCTGCTGTCCTGTTGGCCGTCCTCGAAAGCGTGGGCAGCGGATATGGTCCGAGTCCACTGAGATAAGGAATGCATGGGTTACTACACAGCCTAGTTCAACGCGTCACCCCCCCCCCCCGCACAGAAGAAGCCCCTCCCAGGCGTCGC